>NC_135232.1:442552032-442890157 GCF_051348905.1 Ranitomeya variabilis | reverse complement strand
GATAACCCCAAGAAAACCAAATGCTGCAAGATTTTAACCACTAAAGGAGAATCCGCTGACAACGAATTCAACACCCTCGCCTCACTTTCCGACCTGCATGGGAAGCGTATCTTTTCATTCTTGACAGTTTCACCCCATAGCGACAAAGCCACTAAAATGGGAAACAGGTAAGTCAACACCCTATTTGCTGTCCAACCTTGCTCTCTCCAGGACGCAGGCCATTCAGCCATCAACCAAGCTCCTTGAAAAAACAAACCGAAACCGCGTCCGTCTGTAACTGCGATAAAAAGACCCAAAGCATCAGCATCTATCACCGGCTCGATCCAGATGGACTTGCCATTGTAATTCTCTAAAAATCGCGCCCAAACTGCCAAATCATCTCGCAACTCTTTCTTCAATCTAATAAAATGAACGGGAGATTTCACACCTGCCGTTGCCAATGATAGCCTCCTACAAAATACCCGGCCCATCGGCATGATCCGGCAGGCAAAATTTAACTTGCCTAACAACGACTGCACCTCACGTAATCTCAATTTCTTAGCCATTTGAGCCTTGGACACTTCATCTCGCAACGCGCCAACTTTTTCTTCTGGCAATCTACAAACCATTTCCATCGTGTTTATTTCAATGCCTAAAAAACTTAAAACCGTCACGGGGCCCACTGTCTTATCCGCCGCTAAAGGGATGCCAAAACACTTAGAAACTTTCTCCATTGAATGCAATAGTATTGAACAATCTGCCGTCTGAGCCGCACCTATGAATAAAAAGTCATCAAGATAATGTATGCATGAATTCAAACCTGATACGTCTTTTATCACCCACTCCAAAAAAGTGCTGAAGGTCCCAAAATACGCACAAGATAGGGAACATCCCATCGGAAGACAACGGTCAACAAAATAACCTCCCTTCCAATAACAACCTAGCCGACGCATACTGTCAGGATGAACAGGTAAAAGACAGAAAGCTGCCTCAATATCTGTCTTTGCCAACTTGGCGCCTTGACCGCATACCCGGACCCAATGCATAGCTGCATCAAAAGACGTATACACAACTGAACATAATTCCGGATCTATACCATCATTTACAGACGATCCCTTAGGAAATGACAGGTGATGTATCATCCTAAATTTATTGGGTTCCTTCTTAGGGGCTATACCTAGAGGTGAAACTCTTAAATCACGCATAGGGGGACAAGCGAACGGGCCTGCCATCCTGCCCAAACTGACCTCCTTTTCTAAATTCTCCGACACCACCTCTGGAAATTGCCGCGCAGACTTTAAATTCTTTTTAGACAAATTAGCTGCCGAGTTAACTGACGGGATATGAAAACCATCCCTGAAACCTTCTTCCAACAATCTCGCAGCTGTCCTATCTGGGTACCTACTTAGATAGTGTACCATCTCTCCCAGCCGAATTGGCGTCACCCCTTTTCTCAGATCCCTCACCTCCTCTCTGTCTGCTTCCCCTGAAACACTTGGCTGATCCATGTGCTCCTCCGCAAACTGTACACTCGTGTTTAAACTTACACTTTGCGCCAAATCTGCAGACCCCTTCATTAAATGGGAAACACAAACCTTTTTGCATAGCCGTTAAGTGCCCTGACTGATTATAACCCCTAGCGCTCCCGGGAAAGGACTGGGTGTTAGGTACAGCTCTGGATGGGACCATTACCCGCATCCACAGAGCGATATCCTTATGGTCCCACCGAATGTTAGGCCTAACTGCCTTCCTCTGACGAAACTGTTCATCATATCTCAACCACCCCTGCCCGCCATAAACACGGTAAGCCTCGCCTATAGCGTCCATATAACAAAATAATCCCGAACAATTTTCAGGAGCCTTTTCGCCTATGACGCTGGCCAAAATGGCAAATGCCTGCAGCCAATTTGTGAAAGTTCTCGGAATCAATCTATATCTTCTCCTTTCCCCGTCCTCTTTCTTAGATTCATCCCTCCTAACTCTATCTAAGTTAAAACGTTCCAAAGGCAACAGAGAAAAAATCTCCACATACTCCCCTTTCCATATTTTTTCCCTAACCTCACCTTTAAGATGAGCTCCCAAAGGCCCTTCAAAACACACATATACCTCCCCTCTTGCTGTATCATCTAACCTCACAGTATCCTCCTTCTCCTTTTCAGTATCTCCAGCCTGGCTAGTCACTGACGCTGCAGCGGATGAAATGGCCACCCCGGCCCCACTGCTTTCATTCCTTAAAATTTCTGCTGGTAAATCCCTAGCCTGCACATTCGATAACTCGCCCAAACCGCCAGAACTCCTACCCATACATCCCAGCCATGCAGTGGATGGGAGGGAAACTGACTGACCCCCCCCCCCAGACCCCCACAGAAGGGCTAAATCCCTCAAACCGTGCATAAGCATATTCAATCCCCCACTAACCCCCCCTGAAACTGCATCCTGACTACCACTCCCCAGGGAGGTTAACAAAGGGGGGTAAGATAAAAATGAGGTGTTCTCACCAAGCTGCCCGGGGGCTGTGGACCCGGCAGCCGACAATCCGGAATCCCGATGCTGCCTCTCCTCCTCAGTACTCCTGTTATGGTCCGAAGCGCCCTGTGTTGTGAACTCTGTTTTTGGGCTCCCTCTTGTGGTCACAAGTGGTACTGTGTAAGTGCTGTCTTTGGGCTCCCTCTGGTGGCTCTTTGTGTCATTCTGCAGGTCTGAGGCTGGTTCAGCTGTCTCGTTATCTGTTAGCTGGTTTCCTATTTAGCTCACCTGGACTTTCAGTGGTTGCCTGCTGTCGATGTATTCAGTGCTATTTTGATCTCTCCTGAATCCCTTCATTATCAGTCTCGCCGAGAGAAGCTAAGTTTCTGTTTGGTTATTTTTTGCTCATCAGTGTTCAATATGTTTCTTGGTTATTTATTTGTCCTTGTCCAGCTTGCTAATATGTAATTTCCTTGCTTGCTGGTAGCTCTAGGGGGCTGAGTTTCTCCCCTCACACCATTAGTTGGTGTGGGGGTTTGTTGTGAATCTGCTTTTGGGCTCCTCTGGTGGTTGCTGGTGGTACTGGTGACTTGTGTGTGTTTTACGGTCTCAGTTCACCTGCTCCCATCAGTATTTGGGAGTTTCCTATTTAACCTTGCTCTCCAGTCATTTCCTTGCCGGTCATCATTGTAACTTGAGCCATCCGGTTGCATGTTCCTGCTACTAGTCTGCTGATCAGCTAAGTGGACTCTTAGTCCTTTTCTTTTTGTATCTTTTGTCCAGTTTACAGTTTGTGATTCTCTGTAGCTGGAAGCTCTTGCGGGCTGAAATTGCCACTCCTGTGTCATGAGTTGACACAGGAGTTTTAAAGTAATTTCAGGATGGTATTTTGAAAGGGTTTTCAGTTGACCGTGAAGTCCCCTTTTGTATCCTTCTGCTATCTAGTAAGTGGACCTCTCTTTGCTAAATCTACTTTCATACTGTGTATGTCTTTTCCTCTGAACTCACCGTTATTATTTGTGGGGGGCTTCTATCATCTTTGGGGTATTTCACTAGAGGTAAGCCAGGTCTGTTTCTTCCTCTACCAGGCGTAGTTAGTCCTCTGGCTGGCGCGTGGCATCTAGGGTCGTAGGTATGCTCCCTGGCTGCTATTAGTTGTGTGGTAGATTTAGCTCACGGTCAGCTTGAGATTCCATCACCCAAGAGCTCGTCCGTTATTTATATGTTTCTGATGTTCCCCTGCCATTGGGAACCATGACAGGGGTTCTTGTATTCTCAGCGTGGATATTTTGTATAGGGTTTTTTACTGACCACACAGTTCCCTGCCTGTCTTCTGCTATCTAGTATTAGTGGGCCTCATTTGCTGAATCTATTTTCATTTCTACGTTTTGTATTTTCCCCTTACCTCACCGTTATTATTTGTTGGGGGCTTCCTATATCTTTGGGGTCATTTCTCTGAGGCAAGTGAGGTCTTACTTTCTCTATAGGGGTAGCAAGTTTCTCAGGCTGCATAGAGACATCCAGGAATTTAGGCACGTTCACCGGCTACCTTCAGTGTGTTTGGTTAGGATCAGGTTTTGCGGTCAGTCCAGTTACCACCTCCCTAGAGCTCGTTCTATGTTCAGTAACTTAGCTAGTTCATTCTGTGATCCTCAGCCACTAAGGATCATAACAGTACAGCAGGCCAAAAAAGTGTTTAATGCATCGCAGAAGTGGGATAAGAGAAGTCCTGAGTACAATTTTTTTTTTCCTCTCCCTTTGCTGCAGTCTGTCCAGCTTCTCTCATCCCCTTAATCTCTGGGTGGCTTTGAGTTCAGCTGCAGACATGGATATTCAGAGTCTGACTTCTAGTGTGGATCGTCTTGCTGCAAGGGTGCAAAGCATTCAGGATTTTGTTGTTCACAGTCCTATGTCTGAGCCAAAAGTACCTATTCCTGAGTTGTTTTCTGGAGATAGATCTAGGTTTCTGAATTTTAAGAATAATTGTAAATTATTTCTTTCTTTGAGACCTCGTTCCTCTGGTGATTCCGCTCAGCAAGTTAGAATTGTTATCTCCCTGTTACGTGGCGACCCTCAAGATTGGGCTTTCTCCCTGGCGCCAGGAGATCCTGCATTGCTGAATGTGGATGCGTTTTTTCTGGCGCTTGGATTGCTTTATGAGGAACCTAATCTTGAGAACCAGGCAGAAAGGGCCTTGCTGGCTCTCTCTCAGGGCCAGGATGAAGCTGAGGTGTATTGTCAAAAATTTCAGAAATGGCCGGTGCTTACTCAGTGGAATGAGTGTGCCCTGGCTGCAAATTTCAGAGAAGGTCTTTCTGAAGCCATTAAGAATGTTATGGTGATTTATCTCGAGTCTGCCAAGTGGCTGAATCCTATACAGGCTCGTTGGTCGTTGTTTTTCTCCCGTTTCGATTTCGTGGTCTCGTACCTGCCTGGTTCGAAGAACGTGAAGGCTGATGCTCTTTCTAGGAGTTTTGTGCCTGACTCTCCGGGAGTTTCAGAGCCGACTGGTATCCTCAGAGAGGGAGTGATTTTGTCTGCCATTTCCCCAGATTTGCGACGAGTGCTGCAGAAATTTCAGGCGGATAGACCTGACCGTTGCCCACCAGAGAGACTGTTTGTCCCAGATAGATGGACCAGCAGAGTTATTTCCGAGGTTCATTCTTCGGTGTTGGCAGGCCATCCTGGGATTTTTGGTATCAGAGATTTGGTGGCTAGGTCCTTCTGGTGACCTTCCTTGTCGCGGGATGTGCGTTCCTTTGTGCAGTCCTGTGGGATTTGTGCTCGGGCTAAGCCTTGCTGTTCTCGTGCCAGCGGTTTGCTTTTGCCTTTGCCTGTCACGAAGAGGCCTTGGACGCACATTTCCATGGTTTTTATTTCGGATCTTCCAGTCTCTCAGAGAATGTCTGTCATCTGGGTGGTGTGTGATCGTTTTTCCAAAATGGTCCATTTGGTGCCCTTGCCTAAGTTGCCTTCCTCCTCCGATTTGGTTCCTCTATTTTTTCAGAATGTGGTTCGCTTGCATGGCATCCCTGAAAATATTGTGTCTGACAGAGGATCCCAGTTTGTGTCCAGATTTTGGCGGATCTTTTGTGCTAAGATGGGCATTGATTTGTCTTTTTCGTCGGCCTTCCATCCTCAGACGAATGGCCAAACCGAGCGAACTAATCAGACCTTGGAAACTTATTTAAGATGTTTTGTTTCTGCTGATCAGGATGATTGGGTGACTTTTTTGCCATTGTCCGAGTTTGCCCTTAATAATCGGGCTAGTTCTGCTACTTTGGTTTCGCCTTTTTTCTGCAATTCTGGTTTTCATCCTCGTTTCTCCTCGGGTCAGGTCGAGCCTTCTGACTGTCCTGGGGTGGATTCTGTGGTGGATAGGTTGCAGCAGATTTGGAACCATGTGGTGGACAATTTGAAGTTGTCACAGGAGAAGGCTCAGCGCTTTGCCAACCGCCGTCGCGGTGTGGGTCCCCGACTTCGTGTTGGGGATTTGGTATGGCTGTCTGTTGTGAATTCTGTTTGTGGGCTCCCCCGGTGGTGTTTTATGGTATTGCCACTTATTTGCCTTCTTCTATCCTTGATCACCTGTTGACACCCATTAGGGGAGTTTCCTATTTAAGCCTGCTTGGCTGCTGGTCTGATGCCGGCCAACAATGTATCAGTAGCATTCTGTTGCATTCTCCTGCCTCAAGTTCCAGTTCAGCTAAGTTGAATTTTGTTCCTAGTTAATGCCATTTTTTGTCCAGCTATCTGCAATGTGACTCTCTGTAGCTGGAAGCTCTCGTGGACTGGAATTGCCACTCCAGTGGCATGAGTTGTCACTGGAGTTTTAAAGTAATTTCAGGATGGTGTTTTTGAGTAGTGTTTTGAAGTTGACCGTGAAGTAACTCTTTCCTGTACTTCTGCTATCTAGTAAGCGGACCTCACTGTGCTAAATCTGCTGTTCATCCTACGTATGTCTTTTCCTCTTGACTCACCGTCAATATTTGTGGGGGCCTCCTATCTCCTTTTGGGGTTCATCTCTGGAGGTAAGGCAGGCCTGTATATTCCTCTGATAGGGGTAGTTAGATCTCCGGCTGGCGCGTGGTGTCTAGGGCATCGTAGGAAACACTCCCCGGCTACTTCCAGTGTTGTGTCAGGTTCAGGTCACGGTCACTTTAGTTTCCATCACCCGAGAGCTAGTCCGTTTGTTATTTTTGATTTCCCTGCCATTGGGAAAATCATAACAGCTGTCTTCTCGGTATGTTCCTATGAAGGTCTCCTCTCCTAAATTCAAGCCTCGTTTCATCGGTCCTTATAAGATTTTGGAAATCCTTAACCCGGTGTCATTTCGTTTGGACCTCCCAGCGTCGTTTGCCATTCATAACGTGTTCCATAGGTCTTTGTTGCGGAGGTATGTGGTGCCTGTGGTTCCTTCTGTTGAGCCCCCTGCCCCAGTGCTGGTTGAGGGCGAATTGGAGTACGTGGTGGAGAAGATCTTGGATTCTCGTGTTTCTAGACGGAAGCTTCAGTATTTGGTTAAGTGGAAGGGCTATGGTCAGGAGGATAATTCCTGGGTTGTCGCCTCTGATGTTCATGCGGCCGATTTGGTTCGTGCCTTCCATGTGGCTCATCCTGATCGCCCTGGGGGTTTTGATGAGGGTTCGGTGACCCCTCCTCAAGGGGGGGGGTACTGTTGTGGACTCTGTTTTTGGGCTCCCTCTTGTGGTCACAAGTGGTACTGTGTGAGTGCTGTCTTTGGGCTCCCTCTGGTGGCTCTTTGTGTCATTCTGCAGGTCTGAGGCTGGTTCAGCTGTCTCGTTATCTGTTAGCTGGTTTCCTATTTAGCTCACCTGGACTTTCAGTGGTTGCCTGCTGTCGATGTATTCAGTGCTATTTTGATCTCTCCTGAATCCCTTCGTTATCAGTCTCGCCGAGAGAAGCTAAGTTTCTGTTTGGTTATTTTTTGCTCATCAGTGTTCAATATGTTTCTTGGTTATGTATTTGTCCTTGTCCAGCTTGCTAATATGTGATTTCCTTGCTTGCTGGTAGCTCTAGGGGGCTGAGTTTCTCCCCTCACACCGTTAGTTGGTGTGGGGGTTCTTGTATTCTCAGCGTGGATATTTTGTATAGGGTTTTTTACTGACCGCACAGTTCCCTGCCTGTCTTCTGCTATCTAGTATTAGTGGGCCTCATTTGCTGAATCTGTTTTCATTTCTACGTTTTGTATTTTCCCCTTACCTCACCGTTATTATTTGTTGGGGGCTTCCTATATCTTTGGGGTCATTTCTCTGAGGCAAGTGAGGTCTTACTTTCTCTATAGGGGTAGCAAGTTTCTCAGGCTGCGTCGAGACGTCCACCCGCTACCTTCAGTGTGTTTGGTTAGGATCAGGTTTTGCGGTCAGTCCAGTTACCACCTCCCTAGAGCTCGTTCTATGTTCAGTAACTTAGCTAGTTCATTCTGTGATCCTCAGCCACTAAGGATCATAACAGCCCTGGACCATGCTGGATGTGCTCTGAGACGGTTTCCTAGGCGTTCCAGGTGGATCAACGGAAGCCCGTGCTGGGGATTGAGATCCTGTAGTGTCCAGGGACTGGCGCCGGTGATGGTCCCTGCTTGTGGAAATGGGGGATGGGGCCCTCGCAGCGTCCGACGATGGCCCAGGTACACGCGCCATACTTGTTCCCCTGCTGCCCTGCGATGTAGCTTGTGAGGCTGCTCTGCTGAGGCCAGCTGACAGCCGCCCACGTTGAACCCCCGCTGAGGCACCTGCGGAGCAGGCCCTCGTACAGGGTCTCTCCTGCCTGTCACACGCTGAGCCGGCTCACCTGATCCATTGAACCCGGCCGTTCCTGCTCCTGTCACCCTGCGAGGTCCGGATGTTGAGGAGGAGGCCGACACCTCCCCCTGTTGCAGGCCCCGCCGTGTGGCTGGATTCCTCCCAGCTCGCCCTCGGGACCCAGCACTCCCGCGGCGCACGCTGCTAGCTGGAGGGTCCCCGGAGGGGCTCCTAAATCGGCGTCGGGCCCGGGGGGGGACATCGGGGCTTAGGCGTGCCGGCGGCCGAGACCTCCGCAGCCGGCGCCCACCGCTGGGGACCTGGGGAGATCCACTCGCCACCCCCTGTAGAAGGCTGCTCACATTTTGTTGCAGCCACGCAGTCCCCTGCGTGCTGGCTGCGTCATGAAGGCTCTGCAGGAGCGCTTCCACCTCCATGACGTAAGAAAAACCAGAGCTTCGTACGCTGGCAGACTGGCCTGTAAAAGAAGGCTCCAGCAGTCTGGGTGACGTGTCCTCTTTTGGCGGTTTATCTGTTAACCGCCCATGCAAGCTCTCAGCCCCCACCTCCTCCTCTCCACCCCCTTTCTAAGTCCTCCCCCCTCCTCTATTCAAAAAACTCCTCACAGCCCATTTAACCCCACAGTGCCCAATTAACCCCCTGTGGCCCTGATGTTCCCATGCGACCCCGTCATGGCGGCCTCCCTTGATGTCCCGGGGGGCCCAGTATGGCCTTTCTTGACTCAGTTCTTGACAACTCCAGCAAACAATGTCCTTGCCATACAATAACCTTTTGGAGACATCAGGATTTAATGGCTTTCACAAGAGCAGCTAGCTGATAAACATCCTTGGGGTCTGCTTGTCCCACACAGCATTCTAACTGAACTTGCAAGGATTGAACAAATCGGTCCAGGATTATTGTTTTCACCACTTGGCCTGCAGTCTAGACTTCTAGTTGCAGTTACTTTTGGTCTAAATGGAAAAGATTGTATTTCTGGGATCTCACCATTTTTATCCTGTTGGAAGGGCCACCTGTGAACTTGTTGAGTTCTATCCACAGGTGTGATTCCTAAGCAAGCAAGAACTTCTCCCTTTAGTTTGGGGCAGTGCCTAGCATCATGCTCACTAAAGTCAAAGTACATCCTCTGGTGCTCCCCACTGAGAAAAGGAGCCACGGTATCCACTCACTTGTATGCTGGCAGGTCCCATCACTCTTTGCAGCTCTCAAATTGTGATGAACACTTCCAAGTCATCCTCAGTTGTAATTTTCTGCAGTGATGCTTGCACTCTCCGCAGAGTAGAGACAGGGTCAACCTGGACTAGAGGCTTTTCTAACTACTTTTATCTGCTTCATCAGATAAATAAAAAGACCAAAAGGTATGGGATATAAACTGGCATGCATGTTCACACTCGGCCACTGAAAAGAAAAAAACAAAGACTGTCCCAACTATGGTCACCAAGAAGTGGTAGGATGGCTTTCTCATGTTTTTATCAAAAAACATTTTAACTAAGTGCTCTATAGTATTTTCATGCACTATTCTATTTATTTACTGCAGGGTATTTAGTCACTACACTGATCAACACAAAAAAAATCATCAGCAAAGGTAATATGTCTGTTTTATGGAGTTTGATGTGCTAATTCCAAAAATATGCTTAGTTTTGCTCTATCACATAAAGTTTCTGAGATAGAAGTATTTCTGCATTTTCAATGTATCGTATATACTCGAGTATAAGCCAACCCGAGTATAAGCCGAGACCCCTAATTTTGCCACAAAAAAATGGGAAAACTTAATGACTCGAGTATAAGCCAAGGGTGGAAAATGCAGCAGCTACCTGTAAATTTCAAAAATAAAAATAGATACCAATAAAAGTAAAATTAATTGAGACATCAGTAGGTTAAGTATTTTTGAATATCCATATATTTTTGAATATCCATATTGAATCAGGAGCCCCATATAATGCTCCATACAGTTCATGATGGCCCCATAAGATGCTCAATATTAAAATATGCCCCATATAATGCTGCACAAATGCTGATTATGGCCCCATAAGATGCTCCATACAGATATTTGCCCCATATAATGCTGCACATGGCCCCATACAGATATTTGCCCCATATAATGCTGCACATGGCCACATAAGATGCTCCATACAGATATTTGCCCCATAGAATGCTGCACATGGCCACATAAGATGCTCCATACAGATATTTGCCCCATATAATGATGCACATGGTTCCATAAGATGCTCCATACAGATATTTGCCCCATATGCTGTTGCTGCGATTAAAAAAAAAATGACATACCTCTCAGGCCCCCGGCACTTGCTATATTCACCTGCTCTGCGTTCCACCCCTGATCGCCGATGTGCCTTCCCCGTCTTCTGCACTGACTGTTCAGGCAGAGGATGGCGAGCACACTAATCGCGTCACCAGGCCCTCTGACCTGAATGTCACTGCAGAGGACGGGGAAGACGCAGCGCCAGCCGGCGGTGCAACGGGGAGCAGGTGAATATCGCACACTGCGTTATACTCACCTGCTTCTGGCGCGGTGTCCCTGGTACTCCGGCACTGGCAGCTTCTTCCTGTAGTGAGCGGTCACATAGTACCGCTCATTAAAGTAAGGAATATGCGGCTCCACTCCTATGGGAGTATTATTACACAGCTGCCGCTACCCCTCCCCTGCCGAACCCTGGCTGTGACTCCAGTATAAGCCGAGAGGGGCAATTTCAGCCTAAAAAAATGGGCTGAATTTCTCGGCTTATACTCGAGTATATATGGTATGTGGTTTTTCCTATATTATTCCCATTTCTTTGCTTGTCTTACTTAATTGTGAATTTTCTTACAGGGACAATATCAGGAAAAGTTTTAGTGAGTTTTATGGGAAGTTATGGGAAGGAGTATTGACAGTGCAGTCAACCAATGACTGCTTCTCGGAAAGTCACATGTTATAGGGAGGAGCTAACTGTTATCAGACGGTAAGATTTGAGTAAGACAGAAAAGGATGGTGATGGCAGCAAGGACTGGTATGTGAGACTCTGTGTTGTGAATTTACCTTTTGGCTCCCTCTAGTGGCTACTAGTGTTTTTACTCTGGGTATGTCTATCATCCCTTGTATGCTCACCTGGGTCGTTAGGTCAGGGGTGTTGCTATATTAGCTCCCTGGACCTTCAGTTCAATGCCTGGCAACGTTGATATCAGAGCTAATCTGTAGTGCTCTTGTCTACTGATCCTGGTTCCTGCTTGATTAAGCTAAGTCTGCTTTCTTGCTTTTTGCTATTGTTTTTGTTTTGAATTTTTGTCCAGCTTGTTCATAATCTGTATCCTATCCTTGCTGGAAGCTCTAGGGAGGCTGGAGTTCTCCCCCCGGGCCGTTAGACGGTTCGGGGGTTCTTGAATCTCCAGTGTGGATTTTTGTTAGGGTTTTTGTTGACCATATAAGTTATCTTACTACATTCTGCTATTAGTGAGTGGGCCTCTCTTTGCTAAACCTAGTTCATCTCTGTGTTTGTCATTTCCTCTTACCTCACCGTTATTATTTGTGGGGGGCTTGTATCCAACTTTTGGGGTCTATTCTCTGGAGGCAAGAGAGGTCTTTGTTTTCCTCTTCTAGGGGTAGTTAGTCCTCCGGCTGGCGCGAGACATCTAGCGACCAACGTAGGCATGTTCCCCGGCTACTTCTAGTGTTGGCGTTAGGAGTAGATATATGGTCAACCCAGTTACCACTGCCCTATGAGCTGGATTTTTGTACTTCGCAGACTTGCTGATATCTCTGAGACCCTCGCCATTGGGGTCATAACAGTTTGCCAGGCCAGTATTAAATGTTATATGCATTGCAGAAGCGGGATTATAAGAAAGAAAGTTCTGAGTTTTTTTTTTCTCTCTCTCATTTTTTTTTCTTTTCCCCTTTACCTCTGAGTGGTTTGTGATTGCTGCAGACATGAATGTCCAGACCTTGATTACAAGTGTGGACCAGCTTGCTGCTCGTGTGCAGGGCATACAAGATTATGTTACCAGAAATCCTATGTCAGAACCTAAGATACCGATTCCTGAACTGTTTTCCGGAGACCGATTTAAGTTTAGAAATTTCAGGAATAATTGTAAATAGTTTTTGTCCCTGAGACCCTGTTCCTCTGGAGACTCCGCTCAGCAAGTGAAAATTGTTATTTCTTTTTTACGGGGCGACCCTCAGGATTGGGCTTTCTCGCTGGCGCCAGGAGATCCGGCATTGGCTGATATTGATGCGTTTTTTCTGGCGCTCGGTTTGCTTTATGAGGAACCCAATCTTGAGATTCAGGCAGAAAAAGCCTTGCTGGCTATGTCTCAGGGCCAGGACGAGGCTGAAGTGTATTGCCAAAAATTTCGGAAATGGTCCGTGCTGACCCAGTGGAACGAGTGTGCATTGGCTGCAAATTTTAGAAATGGTCTTTCTGAAGCCATTAAGAATGTGATGGTGGGTTTTCCCATTCCCACAGGTCTGAATGATTCTATGGCCCTGGCTATTCAAATCGACCGGCGGTTGCGGGAGCGCAAAACCGCAAATTCCCTCATGGTGTTGTCTGAACAGGCACCTGAATTAATGCAATGTGATAGAATCCTGACTAGAAATGAGCGGAAAATTCATAGACGCCAGAATGGCTTGTGTTACTACTGTGGTGATTCTACACATGTTATCTCAGCATGCTCTAAACGTCTTACTAAGGTTGTTAGTCCGGTCGTCATTGGTAATTTGCAACCTAAATTTATTCTATCTGTAACTTTGATTTGCTCACTGTCATCGTATCCTGTCATGGCGTTTGTGGACTCAGGTGCGGCCCTGAGCCTTATGGACCTGTCATTTGCCAAGCGCTGCGGATTTGTTCTTGAGCCATTGGAAAATCCTATCCCTCTTAGGGGTATTGATTCTACGCCATTGGCAAAAAATAAACCGCAGTTTTGGACACAGGTTACCATGTGCATGACTCCCGAACATCGGGAGGTAATACGTTTTCTTGTTCTGCATAAAATGCATGATTTGGTTGTTTTGGGTTTGCCATGGTTACAGACCCATAATCCAGTCTTGGACTGGAAGGCTATGTCAGTGTCAAGTTGGGGCTGCCATGGAATTCATGGAGATTCCCTGCCCTTGTCTATTGCTTCTTCTACGCCTTCGGAAGTTCCGGCGTATTTGTCTGATTATCAGGATGTCTTCAGCGAGTCTAAGTCCAGTGCACTGCCTCCTCATAGGGAATGTGACTGTGCAATAGATTTGATCCCAGGCAGTAAGTTTCCTAAGGGGAGACTGTTTAATCTGTCGGTACCTGAACATACCGCGATGCGATCATATATCAAGGAGTCTCTTGAGAAGGGGCATATCCGTCCTTCTTCTTCCCCTCTTGGTGCGGGATTCTTTTTTGTGGCCAAAAAGGACGGATCTTTGAGGCCTTGTATTGACTATCGGCTTTTAAATAAGATCACTGTCAAATTTCAGTATCCTTTGCCGTTGTTGTCAGATTTGTTTGCCCGGATTAAAGGTGCCAAGTGGTTCACCAAGATAGACCTTCGTGGTGCGTACAACCTTGTGCGCATTAGGCAGGGCGATGAATGGAAAACCGCATTCAATACGCCCGAAGGTCATTTTGAGTACTTGGTGATGCCATTTGGGCTCTCTAATGCACCTTCAGTTTTTCAGTCCTTCATGCATGACATTTTCCGGAAGTATCTGGATAAATTTTTGATTGTTTATCTGGATGATATTCTGGTTTTTTCTGATGATTGGGACTCGCATGTGGAGCAGGTCAGGATGGTTTTTGAGATTTTGCGTGAAAATTCTTTGTTTGTAAAAGGCTCAAAGTGTCTCTTTGGTGTACAGAAGGTTCCCTTTTTGGGGTTCATTTTTTTCCCCTTCTGCTGTGGAGATGGATCCAGTCAAGGTCCGAGCTATTCATGATTGGACTCAACCCTCGTCAGTTAAGAGTCTTCAGAAGTTCTTGGGTTTTGCTAACTTCTACCGTCGTTTTATCGCAAATTTCTCTAGCGTTGTTAAACCGCTGACGGATATGACCAAGAAAGGCTCTGATGTAGCTAACTGGGCTCCTGCTGCCGTGGAGGCTTTCCAGGAGTTGAAACGCCGGTTTACTTCGGCGCCTGTTTTGTGCCAGCCTGAAGTCTCACTTCCCTTTCAGGTTGAGGTGGATGCTTCGGAGATTGGGGCAGGGGCCGTATTGTCGCAGAGAGGCCCTGGTTGCTCTACTATGAGACCTTGTGCCTTTTTCTCTAGGAAGTTTTCGCCGGCAGAGCGAAATTATGATGTGGGCAATCGGGAGTTATTGGCCATGAAGTGGGCATTTGAGGAGTGGCGTCATTGGCTCGAGGGTGCTAAGCATCGGGTGGTGGTCTTGACTGATCACAAAAATTTGATGTATCTCGAGTCTGCTAAACGCCTGAATCCTAGACAGGCCCGCTGGTCATTGTTTTTCTCCCGTTTTGACTTTGTGGTCTCGTATTTACCAGGTTCTAAGAATGTGAAGGCCGATGCTCTGTCTAGGAGCTTTGTGCCTGATGCTCCTGGAGTCGCTGAACCTGAGGGTATTCTTAAGGAAGGAGTTATCTTGTCAGCGATTTCTCCAGATCTGCGACGTGTGTTGCAGAGATTTCAGGCTGGTAGGCCTGACTCTTGTCCACCTGACAGATTGTTTGTGCCTGCTAAATGGACCAGCAGAGTCATTTCCGAGGTTCATTCCTCAGTGTTGGCAGGGCACCCGGGAATTTTTGGCACCAGAGATCTGGTGGCCAGGTCCTTTTGGTGGCCTTCCTTGTCAAGGGATGTGCGGTCATTTGTGCAGTCCTGCGGTACTTGTGCTCGAGCTAAGCCTTGCTGTTCTCGTGCCAGCGGGTTGCTCTTGCCCTTGCCTGTCCCGAAGAGACCTTGGACACACATCTCTATGGATTTCATTTCGGATCTCCCGGTGTCTAAAGGCATGTCTGTCATCTGGGTGATATGTGATCGTTTCTCCAAGATGGTCCATCTGGTTCCTTTGCCTAAGCTGCCTTCCTCTGCTGATCTGGTTCCTGTGTTCTTCCAGAACGTGGTTCGTTTGCACGGCATTCCTGAGAATATTGTGTCGGACAGAGGATCCCAGTTTGTTTCCAGGTTCTGGCGATCCTTTTGTGGTAGGATGGGCATTGATTTGTCGTTTTCGTCCGCTTTTCATCCACAGACTAACGGACAAACGGAACGAACTAATCAGACTCTGGAGGCGTATTTGAGGTGTTTTGTCTCTTCTGATCAGGATGATTGGGTGACCTTCTTGCCGTTGGCTGAATTTGCCCTTAATAATCGGGCTAGTTCTGCCACCTTGGTTTCGCCATTTTTCTGCAACTCCGGTTTCCATCCTCGTTTTTCCTCGGGACATGTGGAGCCTTCTGACTGTCCTGGAGTGGATTCTGTGGTGGATAGGTTGCAGCGGATCTGGAATCATGTGGTGGACAACTTGAAGTTGTCACAGGAGAAGGCTCAGCGTTTTGCCAATCGCCGCCATACCGCCGCGGTGTGGGTCCCCGACTTCGTGTTGGGGATTTGGTATGGCTGTCTTCTCGATTTGTTCCTATGAAGGTCTCCTCTCCCAAATTTAAGCCTCGATTCATTGGTCCTTACAGGATATTGGAGATCCTTAATCCTGTATCCTTTCGCCTGGATCTTCCGGTGTCGTTTGCCATTCACAACGTATTTCATAGGTCCTTGTTGCGGCGGTACGTTGTGCCTGTGGTTCCTTCTGCTGAGCCTCCTGCTCCGGTGTTGGTTGAGGGCGAGTTGGAGTACGTGGTGGAGAAGATCTTAGATTCTCGTCTCTCCAGGCGGAGGCTTCAGTACCTGGTCAAGTGGAAGGGCTATGGTCAGGAGGATAATTCCTGGGTGGTCGCCTCTGATGTGCATGCGGCCGATTTAGTTCGCGCCTTTCACGCCGCTCATCCTGATCGCCCTGGTGGTGGTCTTGGTGAGGGTTCGGTGACCCCTCACTAAGGGGGGGGTACTGTTGTGAATTTACCTTTTGGCTCCCTCTAGTGGCTACTAGTGTTTTTACTCTGGGTATGTCTATCATCCCTTGTATGCTCACCTGGGTCGTTAGGTCAGGGGTGTTGCTATATTAGCTCCCTGGACCTTCAGTTCAATGCCTGGCAACGTTGATATCAGAGCTAATCTGTAGTGCTCTTGTCTACTGATCCTGGTTCCTGCTTGATTAAGCTAAGTCTGCTTTCTTGCTTTTTGCTATTGTTTTTGTTTTGCATTTTTGTCCAGCTTGTTCATAATCTGTATCCTATCCTTGCTGGAAGCTCTAGGGAGGCTGGAGTTCTCCCCCCGGGCCGTTAGACGGTTCGGGGGTTCTTGAATCTCCAGTGTGGATTTTTGTTAGGGTTTTTGTTGACCATATAAGTTATCTTACTACATTCTGCTATTAGTGAGTGGGCCTCTCTTTGCTAAACCTAGTTCATCTCTGTTTGTCATTTCCTCTTACCTCACCGTTATTATTTGTGGGGGGCTTGTATCCAACTTTTGGGGTCTATTCTCTGGAGGCAAGAGAGGTCTTTGTTTTCCTCTTCTAGGGGTAGTTAGTCCTCCGGCTGGCGCGAGACATCTAGCGACCAACGTAGGCATGTTCCCCGGCTACTTCTAGTGTTGGCGTTAGGAGTAGATATATGGTCAACCCAGTTACCACTGCCCTATGAGCTGGATTTTTGTACTTCGCAGACTTGCTGATATCTCTGAGACCCTCGCCATTGGGGTCATAACAACTCTGACAGGAGACAGGCCTCTACAGGGATCTAAGCCCTGCCACAGGGAGATAGAAGGGAAGGCAGCGGACAGCCGCCATTGTGAGAGGATTTTCACTTCATTTCTGAGAGGGCAAGTCGCCTCAGAGGGAAAAAAAAACGCTGAGCCACGGAGGTGTAACTGAGTGATGGTCTCCACAGAGAGAAAACCTGAAAGCAGCCAATATCACACTGGGAAACTGCTCCTGGTAGAGACAATGTTCAGCATAATCCTTTAGTTGCTCCACCAAAAATCTTTCTTCCTCCACTACATATAAAGTTGGGATTGATTAAAAACTTTGTGAAAGCCATGGCCAGGGCAGTTTCTAGCCCAAAAATGACACAGGGCGAGAGTAGGAAATTTCTCCCCCCCCCCCCCCCCGGCACCGAAAATAATAAACATTATTTTTGTGGGCTTGAGTAATAAATAGAGAGCAGGCTTGTATCTTCCCTTTTTTTAATAAATTATAATTTGCCTTTAACTTATATAGAACTTGGGGAAAAGGGACAAGTATGCTAATTATTAACGGTGAGAACAAAGTTGTAGGTAAATAATATCTATTAATTATTTTGGAAACAGATCCTAAAAATTGTAGGTTGCAGATTTATGAGAAACTGACTCTTCTAGATTTAGCCGCTGCAAAAGCATTAATAGCTTCCGAATAATTCAGCTTTTCTGCCAGTTCATTTTCTAATTCCAGGTCACATTTACTAATCTCTTCTAAAAGGAGATTGGCGAGACTTTCCCCAGATGTATCAGTAGCAGGACGATAGCCAATAAAATGTTCCTTTATTGCTACGTGATCATCATCTATATCAACAAATCTTAAGGTGTATGACAACTGTTCAGTGTGACCTGCATCTTGTGTGCAGTCCAACATTATTGAAAAATACTTAGATCTTTTGGCTTTTTCTAGAATACATTTCTTCACCTGAGAGGCCATCAAGCAGATAATTTCATTTTGAATTAAATTTCCACAGTAATGTGTATGGATTTCCTGGGAAGTAATTCGTTTTAAATGATCTCTCATTACTGGTTCAAATTTTCCAAGAAGCTCTATAAGCCCAAGGAAATGTCCATTATTTGGTGTAAACAATGTATTTGACGATCCTCGAAAAGCTAAATTATTGGTTGCCAGGTATACAGTTACTGCCATAACTCTTTCCAACACTTCTCGCCTGGGTGAGGATGCCACCAGACTGCCAAAGATGAGGTAAGTCAGCTGGGCCCCCTCCCGGGTTTCATGCTGTGGGGCATGCCAAATCAGCATGCCCCAAGGGTGGTTGGGGGGGGGGCAGGTGTGGGGGTCCCCATCCAAAAAAAAAGGCTAGCCCAACCCATCCCATCCCTCAGACCCCCTCACCTGTTCAGTGTGTCAGTGCCCTCTGCCCTCTGAGTCTGAGCGCGCTCAGACTGCTAAATGGGGCTGCTGGGAAGGGAAGGACTAATCCATAGGCAGGGGGTGGGCATTTTTGCTATACTGCTACCACTGTCAGACTAGACTGCAGCCTGTCCTGTCCAGCATTGAAATTGGCAACAGCCAGGCAGCCTAGTCTGACAGTGATAGTGTGTGTGCTTAGCTCTTTGATCACTGTCTCAGGGAGCGCCCGTGCTCAGCCGAGAGCGCGGCGCCCCTGCTATCAGTGTGGGAGTGGCCGAGCTGCCTCATCCTGGCTGTTCATTCTCGCTGTTCATCCAGCGCGGAGCGGAGGTGAGTCATACCTCCCAACTTTTGAAGATGGGAAAGAGGGACAAAGTTTGCGGCGCGCTTTGCGCGCCGCGGCAAATTTTAGGCCACGCCTCTGACCACACCCATTCATAATTAGTCACACCCATATCCACATCCCAACCACACCCATTTAGCACTGCCGATCACACTGTTTCATATACAATAATTATAAACAAAAAAATATGGCCACACAGTGCCCCATACTGTATAATGGCCACACATGATGCTCCATACTGTATAATGAACACACATGACGCTCCATACTGTATAATGGCCACACATGATGCTCCATACTGTATAATGAACACACATGATGCTCCATACTGTATGACCGCACATGATGCTCCATACTGTATAATGACCGCACATGATGCTCCATACTGTATAATGACCCCACATGATGCTCCATACTGTATAATGGCCGCACATGATGCTCCATACTGTATAATGAACACACATGATGCTCCATACTGTATGACCGCAAATGATGCTCCATACTGTATAATGACCGCACATGATGCTCCAGACTGTATAATGACCGCACATGATGCTCCATACTGTATAATGACCCCACATGATGCTCCATACTGTATAATGACCGCACATGATGCTCCAGACTGTATAATGACCGCACATGATGCTCCAGACTGTATAATGACCGCACATGATGCTCCAGACTGTATAATGACCGCACATGATGCTCCAGACTGTATAATGACCGCACATGATGCTCCATACTGTATAATGGCCGCACATGATGCTCCATACTGTATAATGGCCACACATGATGCTCCATACTGTATAATGGCCGCACATGATGCTCCATACTGTATAATGGCCACACATGATGCTCCATACTGTATAATGACCGCACATGATGCTCCATACTGTATAATGACCGCACATGATGCTCCATACTGTACAATGACCGCACATGATGCTCCATATTGTATAATGACCGCACATGATGCTCCATACTGTATAATGACCGCACATGATGCTCCATACTGTATAATGGCCACACATAATGCTCCATACTGTATAATGACCGCACATGATGCTCCATACTGTATAATGACCGCACATGATGCTCCATATTGTATAATGACCACACATGATGCTCCATACTGTATAATGACATACAGGCACGCAGCTCACACACAGGCACGCAGCTCACACGCACGCAGCTCACAAACACATGCAGCTTTGACACAAATGCATCACACACGCAGCCATCACACACACACGCAGCCATCACACACACACACACGCAGCCATCACACACACACACACGCAGCCATCACACACACACACGCAGCCATCACACACACACACACACGCAGCCATCACACACATGCAGCCATCACACACACACGCAGACATCACACACGCAGCCATCACACACACACACACACGCAGCCATCACACACACACGCAGCCATCACACACACGCAGCCATCACACACACACAGCCATCACACACACACAGCCATCACACACACACAGCCATCACACACACACAGCCATCACACACACACAGCCATCACACACACGCAGCCATCACACACACACGCAGCCATCACACACACGCAGCCATCACACACACGCAGCCATCACACACACGCAGCCATCACACACACGCAGCCATCACACACACGCAGCCATCACACACACACACGCAGCCATCACACACACACGCAGCCATCACACACACAGCCATCACACACACACACGCAGCCATCACACACACACACACACGCGCAGCCATCACACATGCAGCCATCACACACACACGCAGCCATCACACACACACACGCAGCCATCACACACACACACGCAGCCATCACACACACACACACACGCAGCCATCACACACATGCAGCCATCACACACACACGCAGACATCACACACGCAGCCATCACACACACACACACACGCAGCCATCACACACACACGCAGCCATCACACACACGCAGCCATCACACACACACAGCCATCACACACACACAGCCATCACACACACACAGCCATCACACACACACAGCCATCACACACACGCAGCCATCACACACACACAGCCATCACACACACACGCAGCCATCACACACACGCAGCCATCACACACACGCAGCCATCACACACACGCAGCCATCACACACACGCAGCCATCACACACACACACGCAGCCATCACACACACACGCAGCCATCACACACACAGCCATCACACACACACACGCAGCCATCACACACACACACACACGCGCAGCCATCACACATGCAGCCATCACACACACACGCAGCCATCACACACACACACGCAGCCATCACACACACACACGCAGCCATCACACACACACGCAGCCATCACACACACACACGCAGCCATCACACACACACACACGCAGCCATCACACACACACACACGCAGCCATCACACACACACAGCCATCACACACACACACGCAGCCATCACACACACGCAGCCATCACACACACACACACGCAGCCATCACACACACACAGCCATCACACACACACACCCAGCCATCACACACACACACACGCAGCCATCACACACATCACACACACACAATCTCCTCTGTGATGCAGGGGCGGCTGATGTCCATGTGCAGCTCTCTGCTGAAGTCTTCAGTCTCCTGCTCACAGCTCTGCACTATCCCGGCACCTCCCCCGTCTCTCCTTCTCTGCCGGGATAGCAGCTAAGAGCAGAAGCCGGAGCTCCGTGCACACACAGCCAGAGGTAGTGAATCGCTGACCTTTCTTCTTGATTGCTGCAGGCTCTCTCCTTCAGCGTGGCAGCGCCGCACAGGGGGCGGGAGGGGGGGGGGTGTTGCGCGGGCGGTCAGGAGGCAGCTTTTATATAAAAAAAAAAAAAAACAGGCTCTCTCTACGTCCCGGAAGTGGGCGGGGCTTCACCGGCGGCCGCAAATTCGGGATTTTAAATGCCCGAAGCGGGACAGCGGGACCCCGGTGCCAAAGCGGGACTGTCCCGCTGAAATCGGGACGGTTGGGAGGTATGGGTGAGTGGCGGCGCCGAGGTGGCCGCAACCATTATGTGCGGTGCGGGGGGGGGGGCGCGGCGACGCGAGGCGATGATCTGACCGCTCAGCTGTCAGATTTGCAGCTGAGTTCGGGCAGGGCGCGCCCGCGCTCAGCACTGAGCGCGGCATCCGCGCCCCTGACAGCCCTTAAACAGCAGCAGCAGCGGGCAGGGGACCACCGGGGCCCGAGGCCTCTCCTGCGCCCCCCGGCCCCACGGCGCCCCGTGTGGCCGCCCTGCCCGCCCTGTTGAAGAAACGGCCCTGGCCATGGCAAAGACAAATTCACAAGGGTTCCAGTACATTTCACAGAAATTCTCCAGCAGTTCACCAGCAAAACTGAAGGAAGGGGCATTTGTTGGTTCTCAGATCAGACAGCTTATGAGAGATGATGTGTTTGAAGGAACTCTGAATGATAAGGAATTGAGATCTTGGCAAAGCTTCAAGTGGATCTGTGAAAACTTCTTAGGAAAACAAAAATCTACAGAATATGTTGAAGGTGTTAAGGAACTGAAAAATGCATACCAGTGTCTTAGATGTCGCATGTCTCTGAAAATGCACTTTTTGCCACATTTAAATTTATTCCCTCAAAATCCTGGGGATGAAAGTGATGAACAAGATGAGCGGTTTCACCAGGACATTAAAGTAATGGAACACCGCTACCAGGGTTTTTGGAATGACGGCAGATTACTGTTGGATGTTGTATAGAGACAACCCTGACAAAATCGTAACGACAGTCTAATGTCAAGAACTCTTAATTTCTGCTCATATTTTGGTTTCTATTTTGCAATTGAAATTATTATGGTTCAATAAAAACAGTTTTGTACGGTGAAGCATTTTTTTCTGATATATAGATTACTGCTTTCTTAAAGGGAAGGTACCAAGTTTGTAGATCATTAATAAATCAATGTAATGTGGCATAACATGCTGTCACAACCAAGTTTTGAATGCATTTCAAACATATTTCGTGTGTTGTAGGAGTTTAAAGAAGGCACTGGGGGCTGACATCTTGCTTTCACAGTAGCAGCATGACACTTTCAGTGTCATAATATGGCACCCCATGGTCCTAAAAGATAACAGACTGACACCAAACTATCTATTGTAATAAAACTGTCACTGCTGTGAACTGGGCATGCCTCTGTGGGATGCACAATTCACAGTAGTGGGAGTGTTCTGCTGCCATTTTCATGGAGCCCTCAGCTGTCGATTTGTCTCCTGTCATTAGGATATGCTAACAGAAGCATTACTGCTTCCAGCAGAACAGATCCTAGATTGACGGAAGTAAAATGTGGGAGAAAACCTGGGGAAGAGTATCACAGACTACAAAGACATCAAGGAGAAACAGTGTACCATTAGCATTATTGGAGCAGGAGCTGTCAGCTGCTCAGCTGTGATTAATCCTTCAGTAAGATAAGATAAGGAGCTGCAGGTCTGCAGTGAATGGCCAGACATTGTGGAGGGGGGTGAGAGAATCATGTAATCTGGGTGAGAGAGACTGATGGGGGAGAGAGAGAGACAGTAACTGCTTGTGATAGCAGAGCACAGGACAGTCACCCACAAAATGGCGCTGCCATGCGATGCTACTCTTCATTCTGCCCCAGGAATACTAGAACACCCAAAAGGGGAGGGAAATGGTGATGTCAGCAGTTACTGCCCCAATTTTCCAGCTAACAGTAAAACTGGTAAGTCTTACTATAGCTGTTTGAGGTCTTAAACGGAAAATGCTCCCCCTCGTGGAAATTATATATAGTTGTAAAAAAGTATATAATATTTTTCATATAGAAATGTTTACAAACAGTGCAAACATTGTATTAATACATTTTAATTACTATTTTAACCCCTTAATGACAGCCAATACGTCTTTTAACTGACCTGAGATATAAGAGAATAGCCTCCCCATACAGGTGACAATCCAGCAGCTGTCGGCTGTCCATTATAGCTGACAACTTGCTGCATCAGCCACGATCAGTATTTGCACCGTCCAACTCTGTTTAACCCCTTAGATGCTGCTGTCAATAGTGACTACATCATTATAAATGGTTAACAGAGTGTGGTGGCTTCCTCTTTATCCAAATTGGTGCCCTCAGGTCATGATTTTGTGGTCCTGATGTTTGCCGTGGCAATTCACGTCCAAATAGTGGCCTTAGAGTCTGCCGGCTGTAGTAATCTGTTCAGAAGTTACCAACATTTAGGTGGTAAAAATACACATTTTCATTTCTGTCATACCACTTTGCATTAATTCCTGTAAAGCACCTGAAGGGTTAATAAACTACCTGACTGCAGTTTTCAATATGTCTGGGGGTGCTGTTTTTAAAATGGTATCACGTTTGGGGGTTTCCCAATATATGAGACCCCTAAAGTCACTTCAAACATGGATAAGTCCCTAAAAAAATAAATTTTGTAAACTTCCTTGAAAAAATGAAAAATTGCTGCTACATTATTAATCCTCTGAAAATGCTATCAAAATAAAATAACATTTTACAAATGGTGCTGATGTAAAGCCGACATGTGGGAAATGTTATTTATTAATGGTTTGCTGTGGTATGACCATCTGGATTAAAGGGATAATCATTCAAATTTAGAAAATTGCTACTTTTTTAACATTTTTCTCAAATTTTTGATATTTTTATAAATAAACACAAAAGATATTGACCTAAATTTACCATTATCATAAAGTATAATGTGTCACGAAAAAAAAATCTCAAAATCACCGGGATTTGTTGAAGCATTGCAGCGTTATTACCACATAAAGTGACACTGGTCAGATTTCAAAAATTTGGCTCTGTCACTAAGGGGTTAAGCTTAATTTCACAAAAAAAAACTACAAGAAAACTGGTGGCACCTTCCCTTTAATGTTGCCTGTATATTTCCTATACCTTATAATAATGATGCTGCTCCATGAAAACTATACGTGCTACAGAAAAACTATATACAGTGTGTTCGTAAAGTCATGGTGCACTTTTGACCAGTCACTGGAAGGCAACAAAATATGATAGAAATGTGAAATCTGCTCCAAATAAAATAAAAACTCTCCCAGTTTCATACCTATTCAGTGCAGTTCGATGTGGGCTGCATTTGTTGCCCTACACACATCCAAACGATAGTGAACTTCTTGTCACACATCGGTAAGGACGTCTGGTGTTACAGAGTGAATAACGTCTGTGATTCTCTAATTTAAGTGAGTAATGTTGTGGATATGTTCAATGTACACATGTTGCTTCACATAACCCCAAAGTAAAAGTCTAAGGGCATCAAATCCGAGGATCGTGGTGGCCATGGCTTGACAGAACCCCTGCCTATCCACCGCCCAGGGAATGTTCTATCCAGAAACTCACAAACAATGGTGGTGGAGTGTGGAGGAGCGCCGTCTTGCTGAAAGATGACACCTTCTGGAAATTCGGCACTGCATACAATTTCAACATGTCAAGATACGTGTTTGCCGTCACAGACTGCTCCACGAAAAAAGATGGGCCTATCACCTTATCATACATCAGGTCACACCACATGTTCACTTTAGGGGTGTTACATTCATCCTTAACATAGGCATGATAATGTTCATCAACCCATATTCGGACGTTATGATGATGAACATGTCCACAAATATGGAAGGTCGCTTCATCGCTAAACATAATCTTCTGCAAAAAATCTTGCATCATTGTCGATCTCACAAAACACACTGAACTTTCCTCTGTACTGTCCACATCTCGACTGGCATGGAAAACCACACTGCTGGCATAAGCTTGTGGTTGCAGGATGTCACAGATCTGGCAGTGTATTAATCAGAGTTGAGTTTATCAGTGGTTAATCTGACTGGGGGCTCGGCAACAGCTTAAATGAGTTTGTGTTGTTTGATCTGTTCTTGTTATCTCTCCTCATGAACAGGTCTGATATGATTGGGCCAGAGAAAAGGCACCAAAAGTGCACCATGACTTTACGGACACATTGTACATTTTTGAAATCAGGACAAAAAGATGATTCAGAAAAGTAAAAAGTCACCTGCGATGATTGAAAAAAATATTTTTTGTAGATCTGTGTTATGTTTCTGTCTTTGTTTTTTTCCATCAAATATCTATATACAGTACAGACCAAAAGTTTGGACACACCTTCTAATTTAAAGATTTTTCTGTATTTTCATGACTATGAAAATTGTACATCCACACTGAAGGAATCAAAACTATGAATTAACACATGTGGAATTATATACTTAACAAAAAAGTATGAAACAACTGAAATTATGTCTTATATTCTAGGTTCTTCAAAGTAGCCATCTTTTGCTTTGATGACTGCTTTGCACACTCTTGGCATTCTCTTGATGAGCTTCAAGAGGTAGTCACCGGGAATGGTTTTCACTTCACAGGTGTGCCCTGTCAGGTTTAATAAGTGGGATTTCTTGCCTTATAAATGGGGTTGGGACCATCAGTTGTGTTGTGCAGAAGTCTGGTGGATACACAGCTGATAGTCCTACTGATTAGACTGTTAGAATTTGTATTATGGCAAGAAAAAAGCAGCTAAGTAAAGAAAAACGAGTGGCCATCATTACTTTAAGAAATGAAGGTCAGTCAGCCTGTAAAATTGGGATAACTTTGAAAGTGTCCCCAAGTGCAGTGGCAAAAACCATCAAGCGCTACAAAGAAACTGGCTCACATGAGGACCGCTGTTGTGAATTCTGTTTGTGGGCTCCCCCGGTGGTGTTTTATGGTAGTGCCACTTATTTGCCTTCTTCTATCCTTGATCACCTGTTGACACCCATTAGGGGAGTTTCCTATTTAAGGCTGCTTGGCTGCTGGTCTGATGCCGGCCAACAATGTATCAGTAGCATTCTGTTGCATTCTCCTGCCTCAAGATCCTGTTCAGCTAAGTTGAATTTTGTTTCTAGTTTATTCTATTTTTGTCCAGCTATTTGCAATGTGACTCTCTGTAGCTGGAAGCTCTCGTGGACTGGAATTGCCACTCCAGTGGCATGACTTGTCACTGGAGTTTTAAAGTAATTTCAGGATGGTGTTTTTGAGTAGTGTTTTGAAGTTGACCGTGAAGTGACTCTTTCCTGTACTTCTGCTATCTAGTAAGCGGACCTCACTGTGCTAAATCTGCTGTTCATCCTACGTATGTCTTTTCCTCTTGACTCACCATCAATATCTGTGGGGGGCTGCTATCTCCTTTTGGGGTTCATCTCTGGAGGTAAGGCAGGCCTGTATATTCCTCTGATAGGGGTAGTTAGATCTCCGGCTGGCGCGTGGTGTCTAGGGCATCGTAGGAAACACTCCCCGGCAACTTCCAGTGTCGTGTCAGGTTCAGGTCACGGTTACTTTAGTTCCCATCACCCGAGAGCTAGTCCGTTGTTATTTTGATTTCCCTGCCATTGGGAAAATCATAACAGTTTGGCCGGCCCACATGTGTTAAAACTATGCACTAAAGCAGGAAAGGATATGAAAAGGTTTTTTTTCCTTCTGTGTTTGGAAAGTGCACCTTAGTGCTTATTTGTACTCCTTGCTTAAACTGCAGTCTTCAGCCTTTTTTTTTTTCCTCTCCTCTTAATCTCTGAATGGCTTTGGTTACACCTGTTTGAATCATGGATCCACAGAGTTTGGTTGCAGGTCTGAATAACCTGGCTATAAAGGTCCAGAACTTACAAGATTTTGTTATACGTGCTCCAATGTCTGAACCTAAGATCCCTATGCCTGAATTTTTTACCGGAGACAGATCCCGTTTTTTGAATTTCAGAGAGAATTGTAAATTGTTTTTGTCTCTGAAATCTCACTCTGCTGGTGATCCTGCGCAACAGGTTAAAATTGTTATTTCTCTATTGCGGGGTGACCCACAAAGTTGGGCATTTGCATTGTCGCCAGGGGATCCTGCGTTATTAAATGTAGATGCGTTTTTTCTGGCTTTGGGGTTGCTTTATGAAGAACCTAATTTAGAGATTTTGGCTGAGAAAGCCTTGATAGCTCTTTCCCAAGGGCAAGATGAAGCTGAGATATACTGCCAAAAATTTCGTAAATGGTCGGTGCTTACTAAATGGAATGAGTGCGCTCTAGCAGCTAATTTCAGAGAAGGTCTCTCTGATGCCGTGAAGGATGTCATGGTGGGGTTCCCTGTGCCTACAGGTCTGAATGATGCCATGAAATTGGCTATCCAGATTGATCGGCGTTTACGGGAGCGCAAATCTGTGCACCATATGGCGGTATCTTCTGAGCAAAAATCTGTGCACCATATGGCGGTATCTTTTGAGCAAAAACCTGTGCACCATATGGCGGTATCTTCTGAGCAAAAACCTGTGCACCATATGGCGGTATCTTCTGAGCAAAAACCTGTGCATCATTTGGCGGTGACCTCTGAAAAGGCACCAGAGCATATGCAATGCGATAGTGTATTGTCTAGAGGCGAACGACAGAATTACAGGCGCAAAAATGGGTTGTGCTTCTATTGTGGAGATCCAGCTCATGTTATATCAGCATGCTCTAAACGCATAAAGAAGGTTGATAAAAAGGTTGATAAATCTTTTTCTATGGGTACCTTGCAGTCTAAATTTCTTTTGTCCGTGACATTGATTTGTACTTTATCATCTGTTACTGTGGATGCTTATGTGGATTCTGGCGCCGCTCTTGAGTCTCATGGATTGGTCCTTTGCCAAGCGTTGTGGGTTTGATTTAGAGCCTCTGGAGGTTTCTATTCCCTTAAAGGGTATTGATTCTACACCTTTGGCTAGCAATAAACCACAATATTGGACACAAGTGACTATGCATCTGTCCCCAGACCATCAGGAGATTATTCGTTTCCTTGTGTTATATAATCTACATGACGTATTAGTACTTGGATTACCATGGTTACAAATTCATAATCCAGTCTTGGACTGGAGATCAATGTCTGTGCTGAGCTGGGGATGTCAGGGGATTCATGGGGATGCACCTTTGGTTCCCATTTCTTCATCTACTCCCTCTGAGATCCCAGCATTTCTGTCAGATTTTTATGATGGCTTTCAGGAGCCTAAAACTGATTCTCTCCCTCCTCACAGAGAGTGTGACTGCGCTATTGAGTTGATTCCCGGTAGTAAATTTCCTAAGGGTCGCTTGTTTAATTTGTCTGTACCTGAACATACTGCTATGCGGGAGTATATCAGAGAATCTTTGGAAAAGGGTCATATTCGCCCCTCTTTGTCTCCACTGGGGGCAGGGTTTTTCTTTGTGGGTAAAAAGGATGGTTCATTGAGACCTTGTATCGACTATCGACTTCTGAATAAGATTACAGTTAAATACCAGTATCCGTTACCTTTACTGACTGATCTTTTTGCTCGCATAAAGGGGGCGAAGTGGTTCACTAAGATCGATCTACGTGGTGCGTATAATTTGGTGCGGATTAAGCAGGGGGATGAGTGGAAGACCGCATTTAATACGCCTGAAGGCCATTTTGAGTATTTGGTAATGCCTTTCGGTCTCGCGAATGCCCCTTCCGTTTTTCAGTCCTTTATGCACGATATTTTCCGTGAATATCTGGATAAATTTATGATTGTGTATTTGGATGATATTTTGATTTTTTCGGAGGACTGGGAATCTCATGTTCAACAGGTCAGGAGAGTTTTTCAGGTTTTACGAGCTAATTCTCTATTTGTGAAGGGCTCAAAGTGTATTTTTGGGGTTCAGAGAATTTCCTTTTTGGGATATATTTTTTCCCCTTCATCTATGGAGATGGACCCTGTTAAGGTTCAGGCTATTTGTGATTGGGTACAACCTACTTCTCTAAAGAGTCTTCAGAAATTCTTGGGATTTGCTAATTTCTATCGCCGATTCATAGCGGGTTTTTCTGCCATTGCTAAACCTTTGACTGATTTGACCAAGAAGGGTGCTGATGTTGCTAATTGGTCCTCTGCGGCTGTGGAGGCCTTTCGGGAGCTTAAGCGCCGCTTTTCTTCTGCTCTTGTGTTGCGCCAGCCTGATGTTTCGCTCCCGTTCCAGGTTGAAGTAGATGCTTCCGAGATCGGAGCAGGTGCAGTTTTGTCGCAGAAAGGTCCTGACTGCTCAGTGATGAGACCATGTGCGTTTTTCTCTCGAAAGTTTTCGCCCGCTGAGCGAAATTATGATGTTGGAAATCGGGAGCTCTTGGCCATGAAGTGGGCATTTGAGGAGTGGCGTCATTGGCTTGAGGGTGCTAGACACCAGGTGGTGGTCTTGACTGACCACAAAAATCTAATTTATCTTGAGTCAGCCAGGCGTCTGAATCCTAGACAGGCGCGCTGGTCGTTGTTTTTCTCTCGATTTAACTTTGTGGTTTCATATCTGCCTGGGTCTAAGAATGTGAGGGCGGATGCCCTCTCTAGGAGTTTTGAGCCTGACTCGCCTGGTGATTCCGAACCTACTGGCATCCTGAAGGATGGGGTGATATTGTCAGCTGTCTCCCCAGACCTGCTGCGCTCTTTGCAGGAGTTTCAGGTGGATAGGCCTGATCGCTGTCCGCCTGGTAGATTGTTTGTCCCTGATGACTGGACCAGTAGAGTTATTTCGGAGGTTCACTCTTCCGCGTTGGCAGGTCATCCTGGAATTTTTGGCATCAGGGATCTGGTGTCTAGGTCCTTCTGGTGGCCTTCCTTGTCTCGAGATGTACGTATTTTTGTGCAGTCTTGTGGTGTTTGTGCTCGGGCTAAGCCCTGCTGTTCCCGGGCCAGCGGGTTGTTGTTGCCCTTGCCTATTCCTAAGAGGCCTTGGACGCACATCTCTATGGACTTTATTTCTGACCTTCCTGTTTCTCGTAGGATGTCCGTCATCTGGGTGGTGTGTGACCGTTTTTCCAAGATGGTTCACTTGGTACCTTTGCCCAAATTGCCCTCCTCCTCTGAGCTGGTCCCTCTATTTTTTCAGAATGTTGTGCGTTTGCATGGTATTCCTGAGAATATAGTGTCTGACAGGGGTACTCAGTTTGTGTCTAGATTTTGGCGGGCGTTCTGTGCCAGGATGGGCATCGACTTGTCTTTTTCGTCTGCATTCCATCCTCAGACTAATGGCCAGACTGAGCGTACTAATCAGACCTTGGAGACTTACTTGAGGTGTTTTGTGTCCGCTGATCAGGACGATTGGCTTGATTTTTTGCCATTGGCAGAGTTTGCCCTTAACAATCGGGCCAGTTCTGCCACTTTGGTTTCTCCATTTTTTTGTAATTCAGGGTTTCACCCTCGCTTTTCGTCCGGTCAATTGGAGTCTTCGGATTGTCCTGGAGTAGATGCTGTGGTTGATAGAATGCATCAGATTTGGGGACAGGTTGTGGACAATCTGAAGTTGTCCCAGGAGAAGACTCAACAGTTCACTAATCGTCATCGGCGTGTCGGTCCTCGTCTTTGTGTTGGGGACCTGGTTTGGTTGTCTTCTCGATTTGTTCCTATGAAGGTCTCGTCTCCTAAGTTTAAGCCTCGGTTTATCGGCCCTTATAGGATTCTGGAGGTTCTCAATCCTGTGTCCTTTCGTTTGGACCTCCCAGCATCTTTTACTATTCATAATGTTTTTCATCGGTCATTGTTGCGGAGGTATGAGGTGCCGGTTGTTCCGTCTGCTGATCCTCCTGCTCCTGTGCTGGTTGAGGGTGAGTTGGAGTATGTGGTGGAAAAGATCTTGGACTCCCGTGTTTCCAGACGGAAGCTTCAGTATCTGGTTAAGTGGAAAGGCTATGGTCAGGAGGATAATTCTTGGGTGACAGCATCTGATGTTCATGCTCCTGATTTGGTTCGTGCATTTCATAGTGCTCATCCAGATCGCCCTGGTGGTTCTGGTGAGGGTTCGGTGCCCCCTCCTTAAGGGGGGGGTACTGTTGTGAATTCTGTTTGTGGGCTCCCCCGGTGGTGTTTTATGGTAGTGCCACTTATTTGCCTTCTTCTATCCTTGATCACCTGTTGACACCCATTAGGGGAGTTTCCTATTTAAGGCTGCTTGGCTGCTGGTCTGATGCCGGCCAACAATGTATCAGTAGCATTCTGTTGCATTCTCCTGCCTCAAGATCCTGTTCAGCTAAGTTGAATTTTGTTTCTAGTTTATTCTATTTTTGTCCAGCTATTTGCAATGTGACTCTCTGTAGCTGGAAGCTCTCGTGGACTGGAATTGCCACTCCAGTGGCATGACTTGTCACTGGAGTTTTAAAGTAATTTCAGGATGGTGTTTTTGAGTAGTGTTTTGAAGTTGACCGTGAAGTGACTCTTTCCTGTACTTCTGCTATCTAGTAAGCGGACCTCACTGTGCTAAATCTGCTGTTCATCCTACGTATGTCTTTTCCTCTTGACTCACCGTCAATATCTGTGGGGGGCTGCTATCTCCTTTTGGGGTTCATCTCTGGAGGTAAGGCAGGCCTGTATATTCCTCTGATAGGGGTAGTTAGATCTCCGGCTGGCGCGTGGTGTCTAGGGCATCGTAGGAAACACTCCCCGGCTACTTCCAGTGTTGTGTCAGGTTCAGGTCACGGTCACTTTAGTTCCCATCACCCGAGAGCTAGTCCGTTGTTATTTTGATTTCCCTGCCATTGGGAAAATCATAACAGACCGCCCCAGGAAAGGAAGACCAAGAGTCACTTCTGATTCTGAGGATAAGCTTATCCGAGTCACCAGCCTCAGAAATCGCAGGTTAACAGCAGCTCAGATTAGAGACCAGGTAAATGTCACACAGAGTTCTAGCAGCAGACGCATCTCTACAACAACTGTTAAGAGGAGACTTTGTGCAGCAGGCCTCCATGGTAAAATAGCTGCTAGGAAACCACTGCTAAGGACAGGCAACAAGCAGAAGAGACTTGTTTGGGCTAAAGAAAACAAGGAATGGACATTAGACCAGTGGAAATCTGTTCTTTGGTCTGATGAGTCCAAATTTGAGATCTTTGGTTCCAACCACCGTGTCTTTGTGTGACACAGAAAAGGTGAACGGATGGAGTATACATGCCTGGTTCCCACCGTGAAGCATGGAGGAGGAGGTGTGATGGTGTGAGGGGTGCTTTGCTGGTGACACTGTTGGGGATTTATTCAAAATTGAAGGCATACAGAACCAGCATGGCTACCACAGCATCTTGCAGCGGCATGCTATTCCATCCGGTTTGCGTTTAGTTAGACCTTCATGTATTTTTCAACAGGACAATGACCCCAAACACACCTCCAGGCTGTGTAAGGGCTATTTGACTAAGCAGGAGAGTGATGGGGTGCTACGCCAGATGACCTGGCCTCCACAGTCACCAGACCTGAACCCAATCAAGATGGTTTGGGGTGAGCTGGACCGCAGAGTGAAGGCAAAAGGGCCAACAAGTGCTAAGCATCTCTGGGAACTCCTTCAAGATTGTTGGAAGACCATTTCCGGTGACTACCTCTTGAAGCTCATCAAGAGAATGCCAAGAGTGTGCAAAGCAGTCATCAAAGCAAAAGGTGGCAACTTTGAAGAACCTAGAATATAAGACATATTTTCAGTTGTTTCACACTTTTTTGTTAAGTATATAATTCCACATGTGTTAATTCATAGTTTTGATGCCTTCAGTGTGAATTTACAATTTTCATAGTCATGAAAATACAGAAAAATCTTTAAATGAGAAGGTGTGTCCAAACTTTTGGTCTGTACTGTATAAAGCGCAGAGAATATAATATACACCTGTATATATGAAATATGTGTTCATTCCCCTATTATCTACATATATTCCATGTTCATTCCCCACCTATAAAGCACAAGGAATATAATATACACTTGTTTATATGGGATATGTGTTCATTCCCCTATTATCTACATATATTTCATCTTCATTCCCACCTATAAAGCTCAGGGAATATAGTATACACCTGTTTATATGGAATATGTGTTCATTCCTCTATTATCTACATATATTTCATGTTCATGCCCCACCTATAAAGTACAAGGAATATGATATACACCTGATAATATGGGATATGTGTTCTTTCCTCTATTATCTACAAATATTTCTTCTTTATTCCCCACCTATAAAGCTCAGGGAATATAATATACACCTGTATATATGGGATATGTGTTCATTCTCCTACTATCTACATATATTCCATGTTTATTCCCCACCTATAAAGCACAGGGAATATAATATACACCTGTATATATGGGATATGTGTTCATTCTCCTATTCTCTACATATATTTCATGTTCATTCCCCAGCTATCAGGCTCAGGGAATATAATATACACCTGTTTATATGGGATATGGGTTCATTCTCCTACTATCTACATATACTCCATGTTTATTCTATTCCAAGATGAATAGGAAATCTATAATACCTCTCCATATTTTTGGATTGATAAGTTATTATTTTGATTGTTTTAGTTATCTGTTTATTCATTCTTTTTAGTGCGCCCCTCGCAGCGGAGATTGGTGCAAAAAAAAATCTTATCAGCTGAAGCCAAAATAATAGCAGAAATTCTGCTGCCTGTAAAGCAGCGCTGAGACATCTGTGTGATATAAATGTCAAAATCTGGCACTCTTTCAATTTGAGATATTATTCAAGTAAAGCAATCCCAAGATTCATGTAACGTTTCGGTCTTACAATCAGACCTTCCTCAGACTGGGATAAAACAATGAAAGAAATGAATACATGTATCAATATACATACATAAACACCTACTAATGGAACATCAATGTTGAAAGAAAATTGTAAAGAAGGATCCACAGAAGAAGCGATACATTGCTGGTAATACATCACTAATATGAGGAGACTTAGACAGATTATATTGGTCACAGTGGCTAAAATAGATAATCATGATGTCCAGAAACAATAGGCATCAAGTCACGCACCATAGAGAGGTATGGGGGTACAAATGTAAAATACTAGTATTATCTGATCACAGCTGTGGTCGAGTAATGGCTTCTTCTGCTCTTGGCAGTATTTCCTGCTGGTACTACTTTTGGTATAGTCCGCTCTCCCCGTATCTGCGCTGCAGTGGCACAGTCCTGGGGGTGTGGTCTGCCCGGGCTGGAGGCTCCTGTACAGCTGCACGTCTGTGACCTGCACCCTTGGGCAGTGTCACGGGCAGGCAGCACGGAAGCGGCCATTCCTCTCTGTCCCCTCTGGCTGTAGGAAGCCCTCATTGCAGCTGCTGACAAGATGCTGTGCACACTGCGGACCTTGCTCTTAAAGGGGACTCACACTGTGAGAGGTGTACAGGTGAGGTCACATGCGCACACCTTGTGTCACTGCTTACAGCTTTGCTTTGTGGCCGCTGTTACTCGGTAATGAACTGCTATGACAGATCATATAATGGCATGTAAAAACTCTGTAATATGGAGGAAGGGAAAACACTGCAGTATTAAAGGGGTTGTCCGGCTTTAGGTAACAAGTCTGCAGTCACTCTATGTGACTGCAGACTTGTGAATGCTCACATTGTGCTCTATCAGGATTCTCCAGTGCCAGCAGTGGGCACGTGCAATTTGCATAAATGTGATCGGGGCGTACATAGTCCTCCATACAGTATTATGGGCACCACATAGTCCTCCATACAGTATTATGAGCAATATATAGTCCTCTGCGGCGCCCCAGGGTCCTGGTCGTCACAGTGGTATTGCTTTCCTCTCGGGGAGAGTAATGCTACGCTTGGAGGCAAAGAAGGATAACTGCATCCAGGTATCACAAACATGCAACACATTTCACACTCCAGACCACCAGGGGGAGCTTCTGCTCCTATTTATTAGGTTGCTCACCACATATACAGTATATAACTGGTGGTCTGTAGGGAAAGTTAGTCAGTTCCAGACAGGAGTCCGTTCCTGACAGAGCTCCAGTCAGGAGTTCTGTTAGAAAGTTCCAGACCATAGTCTGAGGAGGACAGAAGGTCAACGGAGCTGTGCATGCCCTCAGAGCTGCAGCTCCCAGAAAGACATTGAAAGGCAGAATTTTATTGCAGCGAGCGTGCAAGGAAGTTGAAGCAAAGGAGAGGATACCAGAAGGGGACCAGCCCCGCTCAGGCTGCCTTCTTCTGAGGCGCAAAATCTTGGTAGCTGGAACACCGAGGGAGTAAGGACCTCTACACCTTATTTCAGAGACCGGCAGGACAGCTAATTGCAGGTTACCTGTCCGCACCTTTCCCAGGAGGCAGGGTGACACCTACAGAGCCAGGTTATCTAAGAGACCCTATAAACAGGCTCAAGTCACCAGTCATACGGGTTTTTTCCTATCCTATATGGGGGACAGAGAGAGCAAAACATCGCATTTGTGAGACCCTTATGTGAAGCCATAGGCAGTAAGGGACTACACCACCACAGCGCAAGGGAAGGCTACTGATTTCCACCTGTACAAGGGGACTCTGGACTTGCCTCCAAACCGGCCGGACTCTGCCTGCCCTGTGATCTGGTGCTCTGGACTGTGGACGCTGAATCTTACAGTAAAGGTAAAGAGACTGCAACCTTGTGTCCTCGTTCTTCACTTCGCCATTCACCATCCATCTACACACCGGGAAGCCCTGGGGACATACTTCACCTGTGGGAAGGTATACCATCTAGCTGCCATAACATCACCCCAGCGGACCCCTTAAAGCAGCGTTGGTCACCCTGACCGAATTCCACAGGTGGTGTCACGAACATAAACTCCATCCCTTTAAAGACCTTTCCCTTTTACATGGGCGCCCAGGGCCACGGACCGGGTCGCAGCCACCGTGACATCCCCCTGTGAAACAGCAGGACCCGGTACCGAGTACCCCTAGCCCGCGGGGCAACTCACCTCCATATAGTATTATGGTATTATGGGCACCACATAGTCCTCCATACAGTATTGTGGGCACCACATAGTCCTCCGTATTATGGGCACCACATAGTCCTCCATACAGTATTGTGGGCAACACATAGTCCTCCATACAGTATTATGAGCAATATAGAGTCCTCCACACAGTATTATGGGCACCACATAGTCCGCCACACAGTATTGTGGGCAGCACATAGTCCTCCATACAGTATTGTGGGCACCACATAGTCCTCCATACAGTATTATGAGCAATATATAGTCCTTCATACAGTATTATGGGCACCACAGAGTCCGCCATACAGTATAGTGGGCAGCACATAGTCCTCCATACAGTATTATGAGCAATATAGAGTCCTCCACACAGTATTATGGGCACCACATAGTCCGCCACACAGTATTGTGAGCACCACATAGTCCTCCATACAGAATTGTGGACACCACATAGTCCTCCATACAGTATTATGGGCACCACATAGTCCTCCATATGGTATTATGGATGCCACATAGTGCTTCATATCTAAAAGGTAAATAAATAACTCTCCAGGTTCCCCCTCTGCTCTGGTCTCTGCATTGTGTCGTCTGACCCTGTGCACTGCTCGACACAGAGGGCGTGCACAGAGGGGAAGGGAGGTGGGCATTGGGCACCCCAAATGGGCATATGGACACATGATGACTAGACATGCGCAGCCTTATTCAATGCAACGCATCTAGTTGGAATGTAGCTGGGGGTATACAAATTGCATATTTGTGGCCACATGACCTCCCGCTCCTGGTGCCAGCACTAGAGAATCCTGATAGCGCGCAATGTGAAGATTTACAAGTCTGTACTCACATAGAGTGCAGACTTGCACCTTAAGGGTATGTGTCCACGTTCAGGAAACGCTGAGTTTTTGACGCAGCGTTGAGCAGCATGCTTAAAAAATGCAGCGTCCAGATGTTACAGCATAGTGGAGGGGATTTCATGAAATCCTGTTTCCACTATGCAGTAAAGGACGCATGCGGCACACGCGAGAAAACTCACATGCGGCGCGTCTTTTAAGAACGCAGCATGTCCTTACATTGCAGAAAAAACTCAAGGACAACGCAGGTGACTTGCCAGTGACCTCAGGTGCAGATCAATTCCTGAAGCAATCCTGAACGTGGACACATACCCTTAGACCAGGTAACTCCTTTATAAGGAACCTGTCATTGTGACATTACAACTTCTGATCGCCAGTAAGGTCGCATAGCATACTTTAAATTTAGGCCTCATTCAGATGTATGGTTTTTTTTTTTTTTTTTTTTTATTATTATTAATTCCCATGTACGTAAAAGAAAATGGATTGCTCTTCATCAATGTTTGGTCATGTGTCAGTTTATACCATTAGTGTTTCATCAGATTTTCTCATATGCAGAAAAGTACTGTGTGCTGTCCATTACTCTGTGTTTAAGACCCGTAGGCCCCGATTCATCAAGATCGGCGATTTCACCACCCCAGAAATCTTCTTTTGTTTATTTCATCCCTCCTCTCCCCTCGGGGATCATACACAATGACTTTGATTCATTAAAAGTTTTACATCAGAATTCATTTTGCCTTTTTAAGCCATTTTCATCTAACTCCCACTTAGTGGGTGGAGCTGGGGCGGGGCATGGTGACCCCCACTTGTCAACTCCATGACAAGTGGCAAGCAGTAGTATTCCTTAGGCCGGTTTCACACGTCAGTGGCTCCAGTACATGAGGTGACAGTTTCCTCACGTACCGGAGACACTGACACACGTAGACCCATAAAAATCAATGCATCTGTGCAGATGTCATTGATTTTTTGCGGACCGTGTCTCCGTGTGCCAAACACGGAGACATGTCAGTGTTCGTGGGAGCGCACGTATTACACGGACCCATTAAAGTCAATGGGTCCGTGTAAAACACGGATCACACACGGACCTTTTCCGTTTGCAGTCCGTGTGGCGTGCAGGAGACAGCGCTACAGTAAGCGCTGTCCCCCCCACTGGTGCTGAATCCGCGATTCATATGTTCCCTGCAGCAGCGTTTGCTGCAGAGAAAATATTAATAATAGTGTTTAAAATAAAGATCTATGTGTCCCCCGCCCTCCCACCCCCTGTGCGCCCCCCCCCGCTGTTCAGAAAATACTCACCCGCTCCCACCTTGGCTGCCGCTGCTTCCTCTCTGCCCCGCGCCTTCTACTGTATGCGGTCACGTGGGGCCGCTCATTTACAATCATGAATAGTCAGCTCCGCCCCTATGGGAGGTGGAGCCGCCTATTCATGACTGTAAATGAGCGGCCCCACGTGACCGCATACAGTGGAAGCCGCGGCCAGACCAGGAAGGAGTGACAGCCAACGAGGGACACGGGTGAGTATTTTCTGAACAGCGGGGGGGCGCACAGGGGGTGGGGGGGGCGGCGGACACATAGATCTTTCATTTAAACACTATTATTCATATCTTCTATGCAACAAACGCTGCTGCACAGAAGATATGAATCGTGGCTTCAGCATGATGCAGGGGACAGCGCTAAACTTTAGCGCTGTCTCCTGCACGCTTTGTGTGGTACCCACTCGCCACACGGGCGGCACACGTGTGCCGCACGTATGGCCTACGTGGGCACACGGGCACGGATAACTCCGGTACCGATTTTTTCCGGTACCGGAATTATCTGGACGTGTGGGACAGCCCTTATGCCACAGATGTTACTCCCGTTTCTGACTGGAGCAAGGTTTGTGGCTAGGCACTTGTTAATAAATCGAGCATCTCGCACTTTACCCCTCCTCCTAATCAAGACTGTGATGAGGTCTTGATGAATCAGGCAAATAAATATTAAAGTACGAGATAATGCTCTTCATATTAGGATATCATGCATGGTTGGTGAAATGTCAATGGTTGTATTTTGGCGGAGGCTCCTGCTTAGGATATGTGCGCACGTTGCGGATTTGCTTTTGTAAAATTCTGTGCAGATTCTGCCTCTCAACAGAAAACGCAGTTGAAATTCCGTGCAGTTTTTGATGCATTTTTGATGCGGATTTTCATGCAGATTTTTCAAGCGGATTTGTATGCATTTTTGTAAGCTAAATAAAGATATATTATTATTTAAGAAAAAAAAATTGTGATGTCATTTCCTTGTCCAACCTCTTCTTTTTAATTCTCCATTGAAGACCATAATATCATTACATACCATGTTCAAATATAATGTTTACACACACAAAACAAATATAACTGATTATAATATATATAATACCAAGCCCGAGGTTTAGTAATGAGCAAGTATCAGTCAGATACCCTCATTAATAAAATAGTACATAAAAAGTTAAATAAAATACACACGAAATCTGCATGAATCACAATATCTATTTTTTTTTATTTTTCTAAATTGCGTGAGCTTCCGTGTAATTTTCTGAACTAGCAGAGGGAAAGCCAACAGCTGAGGGCTGATGTTAATATTCTGGGAAGGAGCCAATAGCCATAAAGGTTCCCAGGCTATTAATTTCAGCTCACAGATGTTTGTTTAGCCTTTAGGGTATGTGCACACGCTGCAGATTTTGCTGCAGATCCGCAGCGGATTGGCCGCTGCAGATTTGCAGCAGTTTTCCATGCGTTTACAGTACCATGTAAACCTATGGAAAATAAAATCCGCAGTGCACATGCTGCGGAAAAAAAATGCGCGGAAAAGAAGGGGTGTTTATTCCGCAGCATGTCAATTCTTTGTGCGGATTCCGCAGCGGTTTACACCTGCTCCATAATAGGAATCCACAGGTGTAAAACCGCAGGTGAAATCCGCACAAAAACCACATAAAATCCACGGTAAATCCGCTGTAAATCCACAGGTAAAACGCAGTGCTTTTTACCTGCAGATTTCTAAAAACAGGTGTGGAAAAATATGCAGAGGATCCATCTACGTGTGCACATACCCTTACTGGCTAGTTTACAGGGGAACCCCAGAAAAAAATTGATATTGGGTCCCCCTATAAAATCGAACCAGCAAAGACTAAACAAACAGCCGTAGGCTGATATTAGTCGCCTAGGAAGGGGCCAAGAATATTGGCCTTAATGACTTCACCGTCTGTCACACGCAGCCACTTTTTCACGCTGAGCTCAGTGTGTTAATGCTGGTGTGGAGAGAGGTCGCATCACAAATGTGACTGCTCACTAAATCATCTGGATCATTGTAGGACATAGGCATTAATGGATTATTGACGGAAAGGCGAGTATAACTTTGCTTTTTTATTTTTTGCTGAATAAATGGGTAAAAGAGGTGCGTTTATTTCATATAAAGGGCTTTACTCTGTGTCTTTATTAAATTTGACTATGGGGTTAGTAATGGGGGTGTCTGATAGACACCTCTCCATTATTAGCCCCTGAGCTTGATGTCAGCAAACATAAAACAGCTGACTTCAACAGCACAACTATTATCCCACTTGCCAGGGCAAGTGGGAAGAGCGGAGGCTAGGCGCCTGAATTGGTACATCTAATAGATGCACCATTTCTGAGGAAGCTGAGGTCTGATGTTCTTAGTCTGGGAGGGGGCCAACATCCATGGCCCCTCCCTACACTATTAATATGAACCCACATCTGTTTGTTTACCCTTTGCTGGTTAGTAAATATAGGGGGGACCCCACGTCATTTTTTTGGAGGGAGGGTTCTATAATAGCCAGTAAAGGCTAATCAAACAGTCGTGAGCTGTTGTTAATAACCTGGGAACCATTATAGCTTTTGGCCCCTTCCTCGAATATTAACATCAGCCCTTGGCTATCAGCTTAACCTCATCTGTCTAGGAAAATGAAGGAGGACCCCACACTGGGCTTTTTTAAACTATTTAATACACGATATACACACAACAGGTACTGACTGCAACTCCCATCAGCGTCACCTGGTCTTGCTGATCTCAGGGAGACCAGGCCACAATGATGATAGCTGCATTCAGTGCCTTGGAACAGCGCTAATTTAACTACTTTTCCCAGGTGCTGATACCTATCACACTGATGACACACAATGTTATCTGGGTGTCATCAGTGTACAGCATGTATTTCGTCCATGGTGCGTTAAAAAAATGACATGTCTGCATATTATTCACACATCTGTGTGAAAAACCTGACGTGCGTACCACCATTGAATACGATGGGTGTGCATGTGTCCGTATTAGCAGTCCTTAAAAAAGCGGACCGCATACTGACATAAAATACAGACATGTGAAGGGTGCCTATACTCAGAGCTTGTGACTGTTACCTATGACTAGAGATGAGCTATTTCCTGTTAGGGCTTATTCGGGAAGCTATAGCACTTACCGAATAAGCTGCAGAGGGAACCCGGCTTCCTGGATCGCTTCGACTGATCAGCTGTTCGGCTCCGCAGCTGCATGTGTTGCGGCTGTGTCACAGTCACGACACATGCAAGGAGAGCCTGTTTGATATCTATGTAAACCAATCGGCTTTCCACATCTCCCTCGCTATATATTAAAGGGAATCTGTCAGCAGGATTGTGCACAGTAACCTACACACAGTGTCAGGGTGGCGCCGTTATACTGATTAAAATGATACCTGGGTGATGAAATCCGTCTTGTGGTTGTTGTGTAATCTTTATTTTCAGTTTTGAGTTAATGAGATTCTCATGCCCTAAGGCGGGCCTGTGGGTTTGGGGGTCTTTATGTGGTGCTCTGGGTATTCATAATGCAGAAAATAAAGATTACACAACAAACACAAGATGGATTTCATCACTTCAGATATCATTGTATTCAGTATAACGGCACCGACCTGACAGTGTGTGTAGGTTACTGAGCACAATCCTGCTGCCAGGTTCCCTTTAAACAAGTTGACACTTCTTTATGAAGAGTTTAGGCATGATAGACATGTATTTCATCTTGGTCAATCTACAGACGCCCTTTTCAGAGAAATCTCACTCAGAACAGACAGTAAATATTCATGTACTTGTAAAGCTACAAAGCAACACCTCACCTGCGATGTGTGGGAAAATTGTGATCACACTTGTGCCCCGATTCATCAATTCAGATTTATGGCATAAAAAAAGTCACTCAATTTTGGTGCAGTTCAAAGCTGCACATACATTTTGTGACTTTTGGTGGCCTTGCGCCATTTTCAGCCATCTCCAACCCAGATGGAAATGGGGTGGGGTGAGGGCGTGGCAACCCTCTCTCGTCAAATATATGACAAGCGGCAGCATTTATTATGCCACAAATCTTACTCCAGTTCCCAACACTGAGGCAGATTTATTAAGAGGCATGCACCTTTTCATGAACCGGGGAGTGTGTAACTTCAGCACGCCCCCTCATGAAATCATGACTGGTGTGAAAAACAGAATAGATCTTGTAGACCTAGTGTGCCCCCTAAACTTAGACAAGTCCAACGTCGCTCCCTATTTTACATACTGTTTAACAAATAGAGGGCATTTGGAATACTTTTTTTTCTGTTTTGAATGCCAGAAAATGGATGGCTCACTGATGGTAAGGGGTAAAAATGGACCCACAGACCAAAAATTGATGAAAATCAAATCCAGCACACTGATGAAAATGCAAAAAAGTAAGAATGAGGCTGAACTGTTGAATCACTAAAATCATTGCAAGACTGAAGTAGGTGGTGCTGATGATAGGGGAATGTTTTGGGTTTTTCTTTTGATGCACACTACTTTACTGAGTGATGGAGGTGGGTTACTGTAGAGGCTGTGAAGTTACTCCATCATTCTAAAGCTCCTGTACTACAAGTGTTATCTGGTGCTTGATGTGTAAGTTATGTGGTAATATGACCTGTGCCTTCTATTTTCCGGCTGAGGTTTACCGCCATGAATCTGGGCCAGTGACTTCAGTGTTTTTCATCTGAGGTCAGGTACAGAAGTGTTCGGAGTCCTTGGAGTTGTGACTGAAGCTTATCAGAGAGAACGACCTTTCATTGGCTTCCGCTAGGTTAAAATGATAAACTTGGCTGTTATTTAACCTTCCCAAATCCAGAACTGCCTCCTCTCCCATGACAGGCTGCCACATAGCTATCATGTCTGCTGCAGCTAATCGCTGTGCTCAAGGGCGCTTCCGATGTAGACATCCTGAGCCCAGTGATTAGCTACATGGGTTGCAGAAGTAATGTAACTACTAAACAAAAACTGGAGCAGCAGCAAAGATAATGAACCGGACCTGGGGAAGGTGACTAACACCGAAGTGTATTATTTTAAACTAACAGAAGTTGATAGTTATTTACAACCACGTCATTGCATTCAGAATGGTGAATGTCGCAGATTGGCCCTTTTTCTACTAGTTGAGATAAAAATGATGACTATTAGGCCAATATTACCGTAATCGCTATCCCTAAGATCTTCTGAGCTCTGATTCACAACATATCAGGGAAAGACACAAATGAGAAGGTCCTGACCTTAATATGACGGGTACTGCTCTGTTCTGAATGGAGTAATGCAGGGAAAACCCAATTGTTCTATTAAAACAACGCTCCTGCGCCTTCATCAGGCTCATAAAGAGACTCGATGATAGAACTGTAAAACAAGGCTTTTCTTTCCATCTGAAATGAAGGGGACGTAGTGGCACAGGTCCAAGTGCACATCTAAATATAACATAAAGGAATCGCACAATTTACATCACCCGTGTAAAAAGCTCAACATATGACCAAGCATGAGAAAAAGATGAAAACCCTGAGTATTTCTGCATGCAGCCACTGTCCATTTACTGATGTGCTCCTTAGGCTACTTTCACACTTCAGTTTTTTGGCGTCAGTCACTTCCGACATAATGACGGATCGATGGATCCGTCACAATAGTTGAAAAAACGGATGTAACGGATCAGTTTTTTTGACGGATCCGTTACTCGGGGGTTGTATATACTTTTTGGAGCATGCGCAATTGAAAAAAATTGAAAAAACGGATTGGGGCGACGGATCCGCCGAAATGATCCGTCGCCCATAGGTGGCCATTCTATGAAATGACGGACGCGACGGATCCGTCGCGATCCGCCATTTCAACGCAGACAAAAAACGTTGCAATGACCGTCAATGTCTAGATGACGTCTGCCAAATTTTGACGGATCCATCGCATGACGGATAGAACGGACGACCATCCGTCACAATCCGTCGCTAATGCAAGTCTATGGGGAAAAAAACGGATCCGTCGAAAAAAAAAACGGATCTGTTTTTTTGAGGAAAATGGCAGATTTAGACTGACGCCAAACAACTGAAGTGTGAAAGAGGCCTTACACGTAAGTGGATGGTGGGAATGACCCCATGTTATGAGGCTCGCCACACAAGTTTGAGTATATGGTATGAATGTATTGCACTAGGGTGCACCCAACTTTTTTTGCTTCTGTTCATTAGTTTAACCAACACAAAATATTTTTTTCTAGGCAACAGCTCCATTTGCTACAGGTCCTCGCCAACATGACACTACTTTATATGAATTCCGCACTTACTCTATCAAGCCGTCTATGATGAGTTCATTCATGCAGCTCACACAGGAGAATTTTCATCTGCGTACTGCTCACTCCGAGTTGGTGGGCTACTGGACCTATGAATTAGGTGGACTGAATAAGGTGTTCCACATATGGAAATATGGTATGATGCTAACTAACAAAACATAGAAGATTTGTTGCTTGATAGTGTTAACCGATTATCTAACACCAGTTCAAAAAAAGGTGATGAGCCTATCACTGCAGGTCCTTATTCTCTAACCACTGACAATTGGACAATATCACCAGGGAAGCCACTTCTGTCTATACATTTCTCTTGCATGGACCAGATGGATGAGCTGGATCCACTGGAGCAGCTCTCTATTCTGTCTTGTAAATGGAGGTTTTAAGCCCCTTTCACACATCAGTTTTTTGCCATCAGTCGCAATCCGTCAAATTTTGAAAAAAAACGGACTGATGCCGCCGGATCCCTTTTTTTTCTCATAGACTTGTATTAGCGATGGATGGCCTCACATTTCATCCGTGTTCGCTGGATCCGTCGAAAATTGTTTGTCCGGCGGCCAGAGACAACGGACAAAGTAATCTTTTTTGTGTACGTCGAAAAAACGGACAGCGACGGATCCGTCGCCGTACGTCGTTTTCTAGAATGGAAGTCTATGGCGCCGGATCCATCAAATGACGGAATCTGGCGACAGATTCCATTTTTTTAAACTGAGCATGCTCCGATCTAATTAGCCAGATGCGCTAGTCGGATCCGTCCAAAAAATGGATCCGTCTCATCAGTTTTTCACAATCTGCAATGGATCCGTCGAGCCAACGGATTGTGACTGACAGCAAAAAGCTGATGTGTGAAAGGGGCCTCATAGAGCATATGAGCAGTGGTTGTTTTAGGCAACCCATTTTAAAGTTAACCCCTCCCCCCAGCCTGTTTCACCTTCATGTCCTTCATGTCCTTTTTATGTCTTTAAAGGGAAACTGTCATCCCCAAAATCGGGGGTGAGATAAGCCCCAGATGTATCCTAAAAGATGAGAAAAAGAGGTTAGATTATACAGGGACGTTCCCGCTGCTGGTCCGGTCCGGCGCCTCCTATCTTCATCAGATGACGTCCTCTTCTGGTCTTCACGCTGCGGCTCTGGCGCAGGTGTACTTTATCTTTCCTGTTGAGGGCAGAGTAAAGTACTGCAGTGCGCAGGAGCTGGGCCTCTCTGACCTTTCCCGGCGCCTGCGCACTGCAGTACTTTTCTCTGCCCTCAACAGGGCAGACAAAGTACGCCTGCGCAGGAGCCGCAGCGTGAAGACCAGAAGAGGACGTCATCGTAAGAAGAATCTAACCTTTTTTTCTCATCTTTAAGGGTACCGTCACACATTGAAATTTTCATCGCTGCGACGGCACGATCCGTGACGTCGCAGCGATCGTATGAATATCGCTCCAGCGTCGTAGACTGCGGTCACACGTTGCAATCACGGCGCTGGAGCGATGCCGAAGTCCCCGGGTAACCAGGGTAAACATCGGGTAACTAAGCGCAGGGCCGCGCTTAGTAACCCGATGTTTACCCTGGTTACCAGCGTAAACGTAAAAAAACAAACAGTACATACTCACCTGTCGGTGTCCTTCAGGTCCCTTGCCGTCTGCTTCCTGCTCTGAGTGCAGCCGTACAGTGAGAGCAGATCGCAGCACCGCTGTGATCTGCTCTCACTTTCCGGCCGGCACTCAGAGCAGGAAGCAGACGGCAAGGGACCTGAAGGACACCGACGGGTGAGTATGTACTGTTTGTTTTTTTACGTTTAGGCTTGTAACCAGGGTAAACATCGGGTTACTAAGCGCGGCCCTGCGCTTAGTTACCCGATGTTTACCCTTGTTACAAGCGAAGACATCGCTGGATCGCTGTCACACACAACGATCCAGCGATGTCAGCGGGTGATCAAGCGACGAAAGAAAGTTCCATACGATCTGCTACGACGTACGATTCTCAGCAGGATCCCTGATCGCTGCTGCGTGTCAGACACTGCGATATCGTAACGATATCGCTAGAACGTCACGAATCGTAACGTCGTAGCGATGGAAATTTCAATGTGTGACGGTACCCTAAGGATACATCGGGGGCTTATCTACAGCATTACAGAATGCTCTAGATAAACCCCTGATGCCGGTGGGCTTAGCTCACCGTTGATTTTGGGGGTGACTGATTCCCTTTAAACCAAATAGTTATGTCACACAAAATAATAAAGTTTACAACAGGTCTATTTTACATCATCATCATTTTAAAAACATAATTTTTATTGTTAGGAAGTAAAAAGGGTGAAAATTTTAATAGCAATTTTCACATTTTTCCAACAAAATTTACAAAATCAATATTTGTAAGAACCGCATCACATTTGAAGTCAATTTGAGGGGCCTATATGAAAGAACGTACCTAAAAATGACACCATTTTAAAAACTGCACCCCTCAAAGTACTCAAAACCACATTCAAGAAGATTGTTAACCATTCAGGTGCTTTACAGAAATTAAATCAATGTGGACAGCAAAGAAAATTTTACTTTTTCCCATAAAAATGTTGCTTTAGCCCAAAATTTAACTTTTTCACAAGTGTAACAGGAGAAAATGTGTTGTACAATTTCTCCTGGGTACGCCAATACCCCAAATGTGGTGGAAAACTATGGTTTTGGTGGACGGCAGGATTCAGAAGGGAAGGAGAACCATTTGACTTTTGAAGTGCAAAATTTACTGAAATACATAGCGGACACCATTTGGAGAGCCCCTGATGTGCGTAAACATTGCAGACTCCCCACCAGTAACACCATTTTGGAAACTAGACCCCCTCCAAGGAATTTATTTAGAGGTGTGTGGTGAGCACTTTGAACCCACAGGTGCTTAGCAGAATTGTATAACATTTAGTCGTGTAAATTAAAAAATACATTTTTCCCTCAAATGTTGGTTTTGCCACACATTTTTCATTTTCACAAAGGTAACAGGAGAAAATGGACCATACAATTTGTTGTGCAATTTCTCTTGAGTACGTCTATGTGGTGGAAAACTACTGTTGGCTCAGAAAGGAAGGAGCACCATTTTGACTTTTGGAGCGCAAAATTGTCAGGGATAGATTGCTGACACCATTTTCCGTTTTCAGAGCCCCTCCTGTGCTTAGGCTAGTTTCACATTTGCTTTAGAATCCGCAGCATTTAATCCGCAACCGCAACTGCTGGAAAAACCGCATTGAAACACGTACAAATGCAGTGGTTTTTAGACGCATACGTTAATGCATGCGTTTAAAAAATGCGGCGTTTTCACGCTTTTCCAGGCGTTTGCGTTTTCTGTACGCATGGTGAAAAATTTAACAGGAACAAAATCTAGATAACCAGACAACGCCAATGGGACTACAGTGGGTGTGTATTATGGGATATCTATATATAGACCCTTGGACTGCTGAAATCTTCACAGTTTGCTACTGTATCCTGTGTCATGATGGATCTTCACATGGAGAGCTTTTATTTCAACCTGGATTTAAGCATAAAGCTGTTTCTTGACTGTGTTTGCTTGGGAGCAACAAAGAAATAGAGAACAACAGAGAAGGACACGGCGTCTGCGTTTTTGGAGACACCCCATTATTGAACTCCGGGAGAGCCGTGGAGCTTATCACACGATATATGGCGAGCTTAATGCCAACCCGGACAAATTCCCGGAATATACCAGGATGTCTCAAGACTCTTTCCGGGATTTGCTTGGTCGTGTCCAAGGACCATCCGGAGACAGGACACCCAGCTCCGTAGAGCGATTCGAGCAGAAGAACGTCTCCTGGTTAAGGTACGTAATAATTCTAAACAAATGCCAGTCATAATTATTATTGGTCTGCCATGTATTATTTGTATTTTCCTTTATGTCTTTAGCTAAACATCACCATAAATGGAATTGATTGTAATATTATTTTTTTATTTTTATTTCAGATTTCTGGCAACCGGAGAGCGATTATCATCCCTCCACTTTCAGTACCGGCTTGGAATTTCCACCCTGTCTGGAATAGTTGCGGACACCTGCCGGGCTTTGTGGAATGTTCTCCGGGATGAGTTTATACCCCTACCAATGGAGGACATGTAGATTGAAATTGCAGAAAAATTCTGGAGTATGTGTGATTTCCCCAACTGTTTGGGAGCGGTGGATGGAAAGCACATACGCATTATCAAACCCGCCAGAACTGGATCGGAGTACTTCAACTACAAAAAATATTTTTCAGCTGTGCTCATGGCAATAGCAGATGCGGACTGCCGCTTCATCGCCATGGACATTGGAGCTTTTGGCCGTGGCAACGATTCACAGACTTTCAAAAACTCTGATACGGGCCGACGTGTATGGAAGAAATTTTAATTTTCCACTGCCACGACCTCTCCCCAACACTCAAGGCCCACCAATGCCATTTGTTATGGTTGGGGATGAGGCCTTTCAGATGTGTGAAAACCTACTGAAGCCCTATTCAAGTCGGGACTTGAACCACACTAAAAGGATTTATAACTACCGACTGACCAGGGCCCGAAGAACAGTAGAGTGTACCTTTGGGATTCTAGTCTCAAAATGGCACATTCTTGCGACAGTCATTAATCTAAAAATGGAGACAGTCGATGAGGTGGTCAAAGTCTGTGTGGTTCTCCACAATTACATAATGGCTAAAGAGCAACCCAACATTGAACTGGATGAACCAGTTGCAAACCATTGCCAGATTACTAGCATCACCTGCTGCGGTCAACTGTTGAAGTTGGCCTCATGCGGGACCAATTTGCTGCCTATTTTGATTCTGATATTGAACGTGTGGCATGGCAAGACAATATTGTGTAAAATTTCCTGTTGTATTTGGGCCTGTACCAGATATGTTTTAAATGTTAATAATATTTTTTGTTAATAAAATTCGTGTTTTGATATCTTGACCGAGTCTGCTATGTATTTCCTCTAAAAAACACTTATGTTGTTAGTGGAAAGGTAGTTGACGTCATTATGTCCTGATTCTGTTCTGCAGTATCTATTTTACGCAGACTGAAGATACGATGGAGGTATAATACAAAGCAGATCTACACTCATCAAGTCAGGTGTCATAAATAATGAATTCATGATGCACAAATAACAGCCTCATGAATTCACTATTTCTGACACCTGTCCAAGTGAATATAGATATGCCTTGTATGACCTCCATCGTCTCTTCAGTTTGTGTGGAATAGATTACGTACACTGAGGAAAAAATAGAGGTTATACACGGCAGTTCTCTACTCACCAGGTCAGGTGTAATAAATATTTTTTTGAAACATGACCTGTTGAGTATAGTTCTGCTTTGTATTACCGCCATTTTCTCTTCAGTCTGCGACACAGGTTAATCAGACTGAAGAGATTATGGAGAAAATACAAGTAATTTTTTTTTTTTTTTTTGGCCACCTCATAGCTCTATACCAAACACACAAAGGTGCAGTGTTCTACTTAATAACTACTGGAGTTATGAGTTGGCCAAAAATAAATTGTGCGTCGCAGTGTTTTATTCGGCGCACGGTGTGTGTTGCCGGTGGCGAAATACACAATTAACCGAACATTAATGGGGGCAAAAAACATTATTATTTATTTTTTATCAAGTAAATTTATTTAACTACGCCTGCTTGGGGTAGGGTGACGGAAATAAGGTGTGTGTAGGTGTGAGGCCTGGCTTAATGTGGACGATGCAGGGGTGGCAGGAGAAGGGGCAATTAAAGTAGTGGGGTCTGGGAGTTCGGGGATAAGGTTTGATGCACGAGAGGGCAGAGACACACTGGAAGGGTGAGACAAACCTGACATTACAGACACATTGGGAGGTGAGGGGGGAGGAATTGAGATCGTCCTTTGTTTTTTTATTTTGTTTCCCTTTTTGGGAAACAAAATAAAGTTTCTCTCATCACACACAGTTGTATGATCACGGCCAAGGTCACTGCTGCAGCACACCGCATTGCAATAATTACAAAATGCATTTCGGACCTGAGTCGGGGCGTTGTCCCAGCCATCCCACATCGCTTTGGCCACCTCATTCCATAGCCGCCGGATCGTCACGTTGTCCGAGTGCCAGGGCTGCCACTAGAAATTTCGGGGCCCCATACTGGCAACATTTTTGGGGCCCCCTTAAGACTCCGCCCAGGCTCCACCCCAGCCCCGCCTCCAAACCTCGAACTGTCTACAGCACCACCGCTGACTCTTGGAAAAACTACACTTCTCACCAATCACACATTAACAGTTCCCATCACCAGATCACGCACATAGCCAGCAGATTTTGTTTTGGCCAAAAGGTTTTTTTAATCTGCCACGATGACAAGGTAGACTCTTTTGGCCGGGCCCTACTCTACTGTAACTTATTAAACATTTGTTAAAATATGCAATACAATTTAGGTATATTTTTATTTATTTTTCAATTTTTCAAATGACCAATAATTCCACATACAAGGGACAAATAACACAGCACCATGACCAGACACCACATTATCACCACATAGTGACCTATAATACTATCTACAAGGAATAAATACTGCCACACCATGTGCAGACCACATATTACCACCACAGTGACCGAACAATATCGCATACAAGGGACAAATACCACAGCAGCATGTACAGACCACATATTACCACCACATGGTGACCAACTACATACAAGGAACAAATACCAACACAACATGACCAGACCACATATTACCACCACACGGTGACCGAATAATAGCACGTACAAGGAACAAATGCCACCACACCATGACCAGACCACATATTACCACCACATAGTGACCAAATAATAGCACATACAAGGAACAAATACCGCCACACCATGGCCGGACAACATATTACCACCACATTGTGACTGAATAGTACAATACTGATCATTAATAAAAAAAAAAATACTATCACAATAAGTGCTATTATACATAGGAGATCTGTACTTAGTATGCAGTGTCTGTGTACAGGTAATACAGTGGTCACCGATGCCATTATACACAGGAGCTCTATATATAGTGTCAGTGTACAGGTAATACAGGGATCACCAGTGACATTATACACAGGAGCTCTGTATATAGTGTTTAGTGTACAGATAATATAGTGATCACCAGTGACATTATACACAGGAGCTCTGTATACAGTATACAGTGTATGGTGTCAGTGTATAGGTAATACAGTGATCACTAGTGACATGATACACAGGAGCTCTGTATACAGTATATAGTGTATGGTGTCAGTGTACAGGTAACATACTGACTCACCAGTGATGTCTCTAGCTGAAGTCCTTCATCTTTGCGTTTCTTTTTAATCCAGCGCAGACCGCCATCACTTCTTTCAGCCAGGACTCGTCTTTGCATAAAATAACAGTTATCTAGAGCACCGCTTCCAGAGCACATTCCCCACTTTTTTCCTTTCTTCTACACTACACATCTGAATACAGACATTCACCCACCATTAATATATACTGTAATTGGTTATTATGCAACCCACCATTCCAAATATAAATTATAATACGCCACTGAGCCCCTTCTAGCTATACATAGCCACTTTCCCCATTTAATATATAAATTAATTAGCACCTGTACTCTTTCCCCCAATTTATTACCAGTCACTTTATCCTCAACGATCCCACTATGCACCTCTCGCTCTAACCCTAACTCCGATTCATTATAGTTACATGCCCCTTCTGCCTCAATTCATTGTCATGACTTCTCTCTCTCCCACCCTCTATTCATTATCAACTGCTCTTCCCCACCCTCAAAAATCATTATTTGCTCTCCCTACCTTCAATACACCATTGGCTCTCCCCACCCCCACCTACAATTCAATTGCTCTCCACCGTCCCTCACACTCACTTGATGTGCATGCAGTCCCCATCACCCCCACTTCATCATTTGCAGTCCACCTTACTTCATCCTTTAGTCCCCTATCCCCCTTCACTTCATCTGCAGTCCCCCTTACTTTATCATTTGCAGCCTCCTATCATTTCATCATGTGCAGTACCCCCTCAAACACAATTCATCATCTGCAGTCCCCATCACCCCCACTTGATCATCTGCAGTCCCCATCACCCCCACTTCATCATCTGCAGCCCCCTATCATTTCATCATGTGCAGTACCCCTTCAAACACACTTCATCATCTGCAGCCCCCTATCATTTCATCATGTGCAGTGCCCCCTCAACCACACTTCATCATCTGCAGCCCCCTATCATTTCATCATGTGCAGTGCCCCCTCAACCACACTTCATCATCTGCAGCCCCCTATCATTTCATCATGCGCAGTGCCCCCTTAAACACACTTCATCATCTGCAGCCCACTATCATTTCATCATGCGCAGTGCCCCCTCAAGCACACTTCATCATCTGCAGCCCCCTATCATTTCATCATGCACAGTGCCCCCTCAACCACACTTCATCATCTGCAGCCCCCTATCATTTCATCATGCGCAGTGCCCCCTTAAACACACTTCATCATCTGCAGTCTCACTCCCCCCCACCTCACCCATTTAAAAAAAACAAAAATAAAAATGTTTTTTATACTTACCTCAGTCGTTCCGGGGCGTCTAGTGTTTCCAGCAGTGAAGCAGCAGCTAGAATGTATGGGCTGCTGAGAGGACCTGACAGGAGCCCCTACATTCTAGCACATTCACTACTGAGACTGCTAGAATCAGAGGTGTAGCTAGGGTTTCAACTTAGGGGGGCGAAACATCTGAGTGGGCCCCTAACCAGCTAACCCTGATTACAGCTACGGTTGCGCACTCTAGTTGTGAATATAGGGGAACCTCAGAATATGACCCTACTGTTATTGAAAATGAATCTATATACAAAAACGAACATTGACTTTACCGCCATATTGTGACCATATGCAACTTTGATGGTCACAATACTCTGAGTGCCCCTATAACAATGATGCTTAAGTGCCCACTTAACATTTAATAATGTCCCCTAAGTTCCCTCATGTACTGCTCCATTATACACAGTATGGTGAGCTCAAAGCTCCCCTATACACAGTCTAAGGCCCCCACAGCTCCCCTATACACAGTATGATGATTCTATAACTCCCCAATACACCATATGATGTTCCCACTGCTCCCCTCTACACAGTATGATGTTCCCACTGCTCCCCTCTACACAGTATGATGTCCCACTGCTCCCCTATAGATAATGAGCCCAATGCTCCCCTATACAGTATAATGCTGACAGAACTCCACTATAGAAAGTATAATGCCCCCCAGAGCTCCCCTATATACAGTGTAATGGGCCAACAGCTCCCATATGCACAATATGCCTTCACAGTTTCCTATACCCAGTATGATGGGCCGGCAGCTCCCGTCAAACAGTATGATGTCCCTCACAGTTCCCCTGTACACAGTATGATGGGCCCACAGCTTCCTTATACACAGTATGATGGGCCTGCAGCTCCCTTATACACAGTATGATTGGCCCGCAGCTCCCTTACACACAGTATGATGGGCCCACAGCTTCCTTATACACAGTATGATGGGCCCACAGCTTCCTTATACACAGTATGATGGGCCTGCAGCTCCCTTATACACAGTATGATGGGCCCGCAGCTCCCGTATACAGTATGATGGGCCCGCAGCTCCCTTATATATAGTATGATGGGCCCGCAGCTCCCATATATACAGTATGATTGGCCCGCAGCTCCCTTATACACAGTGTGATGGGCCCATAGCTCCCTTATACATAGTATGATGGACTCACAGCTCCCGTATACACAGTATGATGGGCCCGCAGCTCCCGTATACATAGTATGATGGGCCCGCAGCTCCCTTATACACAGTATGATGGACCCGCAGCTCCCGTATACACAGTATCATGGACCCGCAGCTCCCGTATACACAGTAAGATGGGCCCACAGCTCCCTTATACACAGTATGATGGGCCCGCAGCTCCCGTATACACAGTATGATGGACCCCAGCTCCTTTATACAGAGTATGATGGGCCCGCAGCTCCCGTATACACAGTATGATGGACCCCCAGCTCCCTTATACACAGTATGATGTGCCCACAGCTTCCTTATACACAGTATGATGGGCCCGCAGCTCCCGTATTCACAGTATGATGGATTCACAGCTCCCGTATACACAGTATGATGGGGCCACAGCTTCCTTATACACAGTATGATGGGCCCGCAGCTCCTGTATACACAGTATGATGGGCCTGCAGCTCCCGTATACACAGTATGATGGACTTACAGCTCCCGTATACACAGTATGATGGGCCCGCAGCTCCCGTATACACAGTATGATGGACCCGCAGTCCCTTATACACAGTATGATGGACCCGCAGTTCCCGTATACACAGTATGATGGACCCGCAGCTCCCATATACACAGTAAGATGGGCCTGCAGCTCCCTTATACACAGTATGATGGGCCCGCAGCTCCCGTATACACAGTATGATGGACCCCAGCTCCTTTATACAGAGTATGATGGGCCCGCAGCTCCCGTATACACAGTATGATGGACCCCAGCTCCCTTATACAGAGTATGATGTGTGCACAGCTCCCGTATACACAGTATGATGGACCCCCAGCTCCCTTATACACAGTATGATGTGCCCACAGCTTCCTTATGCACAGTATGATGGGCCCGCAGCTCCCGTATTCACAGTATGATGGATTCACAGCTCCCGTATACACAGTATGATGGGCCCGCAGCTCCCTTATACACAGTATGATGGGCCTGCAGCTCCCGTATACACAGTATGATGGACTTACAGCTCCCGTATACACAGTATGATGGACCCACAGCTCCCTTTTACACAGTATGATGTGTGCACAGCTACCTTATACACAGTATGATGGACCCGCAGCTCCCGTATACACAGTACGATGGACATTTACTCATCCTCCGGCGTATTCAGTATTTTGGGGTACTGCTGCAGTGCCGCTGCTCAAACTTGTGAGCGCAGCTTCTGACAGGCCAGAAGTTAGAAGCTATGTCACAAGCGCTCAATGTAAGACTATGAGGCTATGTGCACTTTGTTGCAGATTTACTGCGGATTTCCTGTGTTTTTTGTGCAGATTTCACCTGCGTTTTACCACCTGCGGAATCCTATACAGGAGCAGGTGTAAAATGCTGCGGAATCTGCAAATAGAATTGACATGCTACGGAAAATACAATGCAGCGTTTCCGCACCATGTGCACTGTGGATTTGACTTTCCATAGGTTTAAATGGTACTGTAAACCAGATGGAAAACTGCTGCAGATCCGCAGTGGCCAATCCGCACTGTGTGCACACAGCCTGAGAGTGAGAACGAGGCTCCCACAGACTCACATTGATTAGTGACCTCTGCGCTGCTCCATGAAACACTGGAGCCTCGGACAGGCCACAAACTGCAGGAGACGGAGCCAAGCAGAGACTTAGGCTACGTTCACATTTGCGTTCGGCGCTGCAGCGTCCCCGCATGCGTCATGCGCCCCTATATTTAACATGGGGGCGCATGGACATGCGTTGCACTTGCGTTTTTTGACGCATGCGTTGCTGTGGTGCATGCGTCAGGGCGCAGAGGATGCAGCAAGTTACAGTTTTTTCTGCGCTCAAAACCATGCAAAAGTGGACGCATGCGTCACAATACGCTGCGTTGTGCATGCGTTCACATTTGCGTTGTGCGTTGCGTCGCCGACGCTGCGGTGCACAACGCAAATGTGAACGTAGCCTAAAACAGATGAAGACGCCAGAAGGTGAGTATCAGACAGGGGGCAGGGGACGAGGATTTTCAGCACCTGGAAGTGGTGCTGTAAGGCTACGTTCACACTAGCGTTGTGCGCCGTTGCGTCGGCGACGCAACGCACAACGCACGCAAAAACGTGTCAAAACGCACGCAAAAACGCTGCGTTTTGCGACGCATGCGTCGGTTTTTGCCGAAAATCGGACGCAAGAAAAATGCAACTTGTTGCGTTTTCTTGGTCCGACGCTTGCGGCAAAAAAGACGCATGTGTTGCACAACGCAACAAAAAAAACCGCATGCGTCCCCCATGTTAAGTATAGGGGCGCATGACGCATGCGTCGCCGCTGCGTCGCCGACGCAAACCCGACGCACATTAGCTTAATGCTAATGTGAACGTAGCCTTAATGTGATGCAGCGCTTGGTTACTGTATGCGGCTCCTTATACTAACACTCATAAAATACCCAGGTGGTACGTATCAAAGGCCCCCTACCCCCATCTCCAGCCTCCCCATACATATACTATCATAACATAACATTATAATATTCAGCCCCCAGTGACCTGTCCCCCTCCCCCACAATACCCCCATCGTCTCACATCCACCCCTCAGTGCCCTGTCCCACCTCACCCACCTTCAGCCCCCACAACACCCCCATGGTCTCACATTCACCCCCCAGTGCCCTGTCTCCCCTCCCCCACAACACCCCCATGGTCTCACATTCACCCCCCAGTGCCCTGTCTCCCCTCCCCCACAATACCCCCATGGGCTCACATTCACCCCCCAGTACCCTGTCCCCCCTCACTGACTTTCAGCCCCCACAATACCCCAAGGGTCTCACAGTGACATACCTGAATTTAATAAACCTAAAATGTCCCATCCCCAGCACTTACTGATAAGGTTTGCACTGCAGGCAGGACCAGGAAGTGTCAGTGAAATGCAGGGTGTGGGCACTAGGACCCAGAGTGCCTGAGCCAATCCCAGCGTGCACAGAGTGAAGAGAACTGCAGCCAGGAAAAGCTTCATCATCAGGTCAGATGGGCGAAACCATTCACTGCAGGAGGGAGACTCTGCAGCCGTCACTGTGCTAGTAGCCAGCGTGCAGCTTGTCAGATGGGAGCAGACGTTATACTGCTCTGCTCCTATGCGGTGTTCTGAATCTGCCTCCTCACAGAAGTGGCCCTGCCCTGGCTCCCCGTGGGCCCCTTCATGTGACAGGGCCTGGGGCGATGGCCCCCTCTGCCCCCCCCCCCTACGCTACTGGCTAGAATGGATGGGCTGCAGTCAGGACCTGCAGGGAGCCCATACATTCTAGCTACAGCCGAGCAGGAGCTGTGCAGCCGATTAGGTAAGACGGCCGTGCACCGCTCCAAGACGGCTCCCGGGCCCCAGCGCCGACATGTGCGCCGCAGTGCACAGTATTTTAGTGCATGATGGGGCCCGATCAGTAGAAGCACAACAGTGGGGCCCCGGATCTGCGGGCCCCTCTGTGTACTGCTGCTGACCGGGCCCCATACAGCAGTAATGGCTGTCATGCCCTGATGGCGGCCCTGCCGAGTGCTGCGGAACCCGGGTGTCCCACAACGGGACTCGCTCATGGACCAGGGAGATTAGGAGGTCATTTTCAGTGAGGTCCTCATCCCATTCTGGAACCTAAAAAATAAATAAAGACATTAATGTAGGAGACATTAACATAAGGAAAAGAAAGAAAACAGAGACAGAAAACTGGCATGAATATTGAAAGTCAAGAAAAACTGGAGTCAAGAAGAAAAAGGTAAAGAAAGAGGAAAGTAAAGAAATGAACATTCGAGAATAGTAAAGTCAGGATACAATAGTCAGCCAGGTATACTTACTCACTGCCGCCTTGCCACAATGACTGTGACCCCGCTGCTCCTGCTCAGCCTCTGCTGCAGTGGAAGAAGTGCTCTAAAAAAAAGGAAAAAAAATTAACATATGTGTAGATGTGACAGTGAATACTTACCAATCTGAAGAGGTGAGTACTCACCTCACTGACATGTTCGGCTTGTGCAGGCTCAGGACGTTGCTCCTCCTCAGAAGAAGATGACATTCTGATGCATGCAGAAAGAAAATAATGCCAGAAATTAGGACATATAGAGACAGAAAATAGAAAATAAAGACATTTGGCTAGGATGTACTCACATTGTTCAGTGTCTTGTTTCCTCCAAGGTTCTTGCCTGCGTCTGCTCTGCTTCTCTGTCTGCTGGGTAGTGATCTGCAAATGCCCACTCCCTCCTTTTATCAGTTTGTATGTGGCTAATCAGTGTCTAGACATGTTTTTCTGTGGTGCAACGCATGCATTCACAAATGCTAGCAAACGCATGTGCTTGCGAACGCATGCGTTCACATAGACCGTAATGCATTTTTTTGCCGCATTCCTTCCGCTAACAACCGCATACGTTTCTAGGCGGCAAATTGACGCCTCTAAAATTACTACATGTAGCGTTTACAGCGCCAAACCGCAGACGATGAAATGACGCATGCATCGTCTAACGCGGCAAAACGCAACAGATCGCAGACACATGCGTCCCTAATGTTAAAGATAGGAATACACGACGCATGCGGGTAATTGCGGCACAAACGCTGCGGACACAACCGCAAATGTGAAACCAGCCTTAATCAGTGGAAAACACCCACCAATGGCCACATTTTGGAAACTACACCACTAGATGAATTCATGGTGAATTCATCTAGGGGTGTAGTGAGCATTTTTAACCATTAGGCGATTCAAAGAATTGGATAACATTAGACTGAACAAATGGAAAATTACCATTTTTTTTCCTACTTAAATGTTGCTTTGGCCCCAGGTTTTTAATTTTCAAAAGAGATCTTTGGAAAAAATGAATGGCACCACACCCTATATGTGGCCTAAAACTAGTGCACAGTGCAATGCTTAGATGGGAAGGAGCTCCATATTGGAGCTCAGATTTTGCTGGAATAGTTTGAGGGTTCCATGTCACATTGGCAGAGCCCCTGAGGTGCCAGAATAACACAACCCCACCCACCCCCCATAAGTGACCCCATTTTACAAACCTCACCTCTCAATGAATTCACCTAGGGGTGCAGTGATCATATTGACCCCACATGTGCCTCTCAGAATTGTATACCATTGGTTGGTGAAGAAAGAATACATTTCATTTTTACTACTAAAATGTTGTTTTAGCCCCAAGTTTTTATTTTTTAGAAGGCCTCATAGGAAGAAATGGACCTCACAGTTTGGTGTGCAATTTCTTCTGAGTACGCCAATACCCTACATGTAATCGGGAAGTACTTTTCAGGCACAGTGCGAAGCTCAGAAGGGAAGGAGCTCCATGTTGTAGCACATATTTTGTTGTTATGGTTTGCAGGTGCCATGACTCACTAAAAGAGCCGCTGAGGTGCCAGAACAACAGAACCGCCCTCCCCCATAAGTGATTCCATTTTATAAACTATGCCTTTCTTTGAATTCATCTAAGGGTGCAGCAATCATATTGACACCTTAAGTGTGTAACAGAATTTTATACTATTGTGCAGTGAAGGAAAAAACAATTACATTTTTAGCACAAAAATTTTGTTTTAACATCATATTATTTGATCGCTTGTGTTACAAATAGCAGGGCTTCATAGAGTGAGTGCCAAAGACCGACAGTGGCATTTAACATGTTAACAGCCTCTGGTGGACCGCGATTCCACCCGTTGTTGTTAGGGGCACATGACAGCTCTTCAAATTAGCTGTCATGTGCTTGGAAAGATACAGGCTCCGCGCCGGGGACTGCATCAAATACGGCGCCACAACCTATGATGTACCTATAGGTCATAGGCCGTGAAGGGGTTAAAAAGACGGCCTCCGCTCGATAATTGCAAAGCTTTATAAGTCAGTGCTGCACTGACAGGAGCCTCTTAGACCATGCTCTGAGCATGGTCTAACATGCTTTCCATAGCTGGGTGACCAGGATATCGTCATGATGATGTCGTGGGGGTGCCGATCTGAAAGGAGAGGGAGCCGCCTCCCTCTCTCTGCCTTCTAAATTCTGCAATTAGTTGTGTAATTTAAGGGGTTAAATTGCTCGGGGCTGTGTAGGCACCGCTTCTGGCATTATCGGCTGAAGCTCTGCTTTCACTTAAGGCAATTGTGCGGGTACCGCTCCTGTGACCCCGAATGATCACCACTACGTAAATTTGCGTCATTTTGCGGGAACCCCTTACCGACCATGATGTAAACATGTCGTGAAGGGGTTAAAGAGATTTTCCGCTACCATGAACCAGTTATTGGTTTTGCCATAAATGCTTTAGGACAATTCACCTAAAGATCCCCATATACCTTTTCTGCCAAGTTACATGTTTTATGTCTTCTTGCTTTGATGCCCTGTCACCAGCTCTGGTATCATAGTGATCACTATATCTTCAGAATCCTCTGCTCCCTTCTTACTACATTACCCATTAATCCCTGAGCTGGGCTGCAATCCAGCAGTGATCACAGACCTGTAACTCTGCCTAAACCCTTCCCACTCCTCCTCCCAGAGTCACACACAAGTCTATCATGGCTCGGGTTCTGGACTTGATCCGGTGATCTTTTGCTGTGTGGTCGGATTCCCTCTCTGCTGGGCCACAGTCCTTTTCGTCTCTGTCCAAGTGCTGATGATTTGTTTTGTCTTGGTTTTCCTTTCTTGGTTGGCTTCTCTCCAGTTATTTTCCATTCTCTGTTTTGGCTCTGTCCTACCACACTTTGGGATGGGCTTCATATGTTCACCTTTCACTTGCCTCACTCGCTGGCAATTTTTTCATATAGATTGGTGTTTGTAGTTCCAGCTCCATAGCTAGGGGATTACCTTGTCAGGTAAGCCCAGTTGTTTTTCCTGCTGCAGATCTGTGAGTTTTCCTCCCAAACACCTGTCACTTCTTCTCAACGTTTGGGGGTCTGGGAGGTTTCACTTATTCTGTTTGTTTGTTTTTGGTTCTCCCTATTTATCTCTGTCTTTACTTTCGTGAACTTGTTTTAGTTTCTCATCCTGGGTTTTTATGTCTTTCTGCATGCTTTCATCTACCTTTTGTTGGATTTGTGTTGTGGACTCCCCTCTGGTTCTTCAGAAGGTAAGAGAAACCCCTTGACAGCCTCTTTTGGAGCCTGGTCCGTGAAGGAGTATTTAGTTCTGCGGCTACATCCTTTTCTAGTCTGTACAGGTACCCATGTGAGTGTGTGGGCACCATCATAACAGGTACATCTCCTGTGCAGGACACTGCAGGCAATAGAAGTAATGCAAAAAGCACCATTATGCCAACCCTGAAAATAACGATTTTCCCCTACATGCCCTCACTGGCATGGATGGATAGAGATCAGGCAATACCATATGCCAGAGACAGCCACCTAACAGGCAATGCCATACACCAAAAACAACCGCTTAACAGGCAATACCATATGCTAGAGAGAGCCACCTAACAGGCAATGCCATACGCCAAAGACAACTGCTTAACCAGCAATGCCATGCGCCAAAATCAGCCGCTTAACAGGAAATGCCATGTGCCAGAAATTGCTTCTTAGAAGCAGCAGTCTGACTAAATTGACACCAATACCTAAAAATTTTAAAAGCACCATGTAGGAAAATGATGGCTGTATCACAGAATAAATAATAGAGCAAACTAATATATAGCTTACTAAGGTGAGAGATGGTAAGGAAAATTGTCCTCATCATATGTGTTATAAAAGTTCAGCGTGTGTCCACATGATGTAAGATCCGTAGTAGTAGTAATAGTTGTCCCATGGATATAGCAAGTGGATTTATTCAGTCTTTGGTGTATAGCATTGCCTTTAGCAGTTGTCTACTATATATATTAGTAAGCTGTCTGAAAGTATTCACATTGTACATGTATATACACCCTGCTGTATACATACAGGTGCTTCTCACAAAATTAGAATATCATCAAAAAGTGAATTTATTTCAGTTCTTCAATACAAAAAGTGAATCTCATATATTATATAGAGTCATTACAAACATAGTGATCTATTTCAAGTGTTTATTTCTGTTAATGTTGATGATTATGGCTTACAGCCAATGAAAACTTAAAAGGCATTATCTCAGTAAATTAGAATTTATTAGACTTTATAACACCAGCTTAAAAAGTCATTTTAAAATCCAAAATGTTGGCCTACTGAAATGTATGTTCAGTAAATGCACTCAATACTTGTCCGGGGCTCCTTTTGCATCAGTTACTGAATCAATGCGGCGTGGCATGGAGCAATCAGCCTGTGGCACTGCTGAGGTGTTATGGAAGTCCAGGTTGCTTTGATAGCAGCCTTCAGCTTGTCTGCATTGTTGGGTCTGGTGTCTCTCATCTTCCTCTTGACAATACCACATAGATTCTCTATGAGGTTAAGGTCAGGTGAGTTTGCTGGCTAATCAAGCACAGTGATACTGTTGTTTTTAAACCAGGTATTGGTACTTTTGGCAGTGTGGACAGGTGCCAAGTCCTGCTGGAGAATGGAACTTCGTTCTCCAAAAAGCTTGTCGGTGGAGGGAAGCATGAAGTGGTCTAAACTTTCCTGGTAGACAGTTGCTCAGATTGACTTTGGTCTTAATAAAACACAGTGGACCTACACCAGCAGATGACATGGCTCCCAAACCATCACCGATTGTGGAAACTTCACACTAGACCTTAAGCAGCTTGGATTGTGTGCTTCTCCACTCTTCCTCCAGACTCTGGGACCTTGATTTCCAAATTAAATGAAAAATTTGCTTTCATCTGAAAAGAACACCTTGGACCACTGAGCAACAGTGCAGTTATTTTTTCCTTGGCCCAGGTAAGACGCTTCTGGCGTTGTCTATTGGTCATGAGTGGCTTGACACAAGGAATGCGACATTTGTAGCCCATGTCGTAGATACCTCTGTGAGTGGTGGCTCTTGAAGCAATGACTCCAGCAACAGTCCACTCCTTGTGAATTTCCTCTAAATTTGTGAATGGCCTTTTCTTAACCATCCTTTCAAGGCTGCAGTTATCTCGGTTGCTTGTACACCATTTTCTACCACACTTATCCTTCCACTCAACTTTCCATTAATGTGCTTGTATACAGCACTTCGTGAACAGCCAGCTTCTTTCGCAATGACCTATTGTGGCTTACCCTCCTTGTGGAGTGTGTCAATGACTTCCTTCTGGACAACTGTCAAGTCAGCAGTCTTCCCCATGATTGTGGAGCCTACTGAAACAGACTAAGGGACCTTTTTAAATGCGTAGGAACCCTTTGCAGGTGTTTTTTTTAATTATTCTAATTTACTGAGATGATGACTTTTGGGTTTTCATTGGCTGTAAGCCATAATCATCAACATTAACAGAAATAAACACTTGAAATAGATCACTCTGTTTGTAATGACTCTATATAATATATTAGTTTCACTGTTTGTATTTAAGAACTGAAATAAATTAACTTTTTGATGATATTCTAATTTTTTGAGCAGCACCTGTATATTCTAAGCCAGAGACCATGTAACGAAGAGAGCAGCTCTGGTTGCAGCAGGATTTAGCACAGCAAGGTCTATAGTACTTATGACAGTTAAATTAAAGGGACATGTAAAGTAGTGGCCAACCCCTTTATTGTTTTCTGTTGAAAACTTCCTGTCAATAGTGAAGCGTCTGTCCTGTCCCCAGTAACATTATTCTTTCATTACTTTTTACTATAGTTTACTATTTTTTCTTGATGTGTTGTGTTATACCCCCGAACCTGACCAATTCTTGATGATATGGTCATGGGTGTTAAAATGAATCCAAGTGCTGATGTGTTTGTGTGGTCGTCACGTGATTTGCATAGTTGCGGTTACATTCTGACTGGCACCTTTACCACCTTCTCACTATGTTCTATTGAGAGAAGCAGATGGGAAGCGAGCTAATGTCTGTCTGCAAGTATACGACTCACATATGAGTACTCCAGCTGGAAATAGAGAGGATCCCGACAGTGTGTGTATTGCGCACACCATTTGGTATTCTACCGTCACATAGGGTAACTGCAGGAACACCCCTTTAATCTGCTATACTAACCAAATTATTCCTCTTCCTACAGACAGCTTTGAACATCGGTCAGCAGTACGCTCCAAGCTTGCTCAAGACAAAGCATGGAAGGACAATTACATATCTAAAGCACTGCCCATGATGGACAAGCAAGACAATGAGGTTGCTTATTTGGTACCTTGGTGTAAACTTCAGAAACCAGAAAAAGAAGGTCAGAACTGTTCCATTATAATGCTTTCCTAACTAAGCAAATAGAATTTGACTTCACCATTACTTTTTTCTTTTACAGCAAATAGGTTGTCTTTTTAATGGAACCCCTTATCCAGGGCAGAACTGTGTTATATAGATTTTCTCTAATCCCCTCCACGACAGCACACAGGAGGTTGCCTCCCCATCCTAATTAGGGACAGGAACAAGAGGTTTAAATAGCCCTCCCCTTCCCCCAATCCCCAGTGTTTTCCCGTCCCTAATGGGATGAAGAGGTTTTTATTGTGTGCTCCGCGACATCCCGGGGATTTACCTTTAGCCGGGCAGACTGGGTCGATTGTCCCCGCCCTTCCTCCCTGATGCTGCTCCTGCCGCGGTGGGATCGCACCATCCTCCAGCGCCTTCGGCAATGCTGGATGGTTAGTCGGGGCTGGGAATGGCGCCAGGAAGTTCCTAAGGGTATGTGCACACATTGCAGATTCTCTGCGGATCCGCAGCGTTTTTTGCAGTGCAGAAACGCTGCAGATCCGCAATTGATTTACAGTACAATGTAAATCAATGAGAAAAAAAAATGCTGTGCACACGTTGCGGAAAATCTGCTGCGGAAACGCTGCGGTTTAAAAGAAGTAGCATGTCACTTCTTTTTTGTGAATCTGCAGCGTTTTTGTACCCATTATATTATAGAAAACCGCAGGGGTAAAAAACGCAGCAAATGCGCAAGAAAACCGCAGCAAAAACGCACAAAAAAATGCTGCGGAACCGCACAATAAAAAACGCAGGTGCGTTTTCTGCCAGGAGAGACAGAATCCGCACCAGAAATTCCTAAGCCTAATCCGCAACGTGTGCACATAGCCTAATACTGAGGGGGAGAGACCTCATCTGATTGGATGAGGTGGAAGACGCTGGATCTGGGTTCCTATATAAGGACCCTGATGGAAGAATCCATAAGGTAGGACTAAGGTCTGAATGATGGATTTGTCTTCCCTGAGAGCTGCATCTGCAGAGCCCAGTGCAAACCCTGGCCCAGTGAGTATGCCTAGCAAAGGGGTACCCATCTTTGGTTCAGGACCCATTCTTATGGGAACCCTCCTCCTTCTTTCTTTTAGGGAGACAAGGATCCAAGGATCCTGTACCAAAGGCTAAGGAAAAGTCTGCAAGCCGCAAGTGTGCCATCTGCAGTAAAAAACTCCCCTCCAATTACAAAAAAGCCTTGTGCCAGCTATGCACAGAGAAAGTTGTCCGGGCGGAACAACCATCCCTGATGGATGAAGTAAGAGGCATGATACGACAGGAGATAGTCATCCCTGGCTTCCTTCTCCCAGTCATTCACGGCGCCCTACAGTCTCAAAAAAGAGAAAATACGCCCCTGAAGACAGCTCAGACTCAGAACCCGAGTCATCAAACTCGGGGGATTGGAGGGAGGAAGGTGAACTGACTCCCAGCCATACAGAGGATGATAAGAAACTTCTTTTCCTCAGAGGATTTGGAGGAGCTAGTCTTGGCAGTCAGAAATACGATGGGGGTTGAGGAGGAGAAACCATCCCGTTCATTCCAGGATGATTTATTTGGCGGTCTGAAATCAAGAAGAAAGATGGTCTTCCCTATCCATGATAATGTCCAGAATCTAATGCTGGATGAATGGGAATTTCCAGAAAGGAAGCTGTGTATCCCTAATGAGATGAGAGCTTGTTTTACCCTGGATGAAGATACCTCAAAGTGTTGGACTGAATTCCCTAAAGTGGATATCCAAGTAGCTAGGGTAACCAAAAAAACTATGCTACCTTTTGAAGACTCCTCTCAACTCAAAGACCCTCTTGACTTCAAGATGGATAGCTTACTGAGGAAGTCCTGGGAGGCATCAGCAGCCTCCTTAAAAACGAACGTCGCATCCGCCTGCGTCACGAGAACCCTATTCCTCTGGCTGCTACAACTGGAGGACCATATAAGAAGTGGTATTCCAAGAGAGGATCTTCTGACATGTATACCTCTCCTTCAGAAGGCGGCAGGCTTTCTGGCGGACACCTCTGCAGAAGAGGTTTGCATTGCGGCTAGAACATCGGTACTGTCCAACACTACCCGAAGAGCCTTGTGGCTGAAGATGTGGAGCAGAGATATTTTGTCAAAATCTAAGCTATGCTCTATTCCCTTCAAGGGCGAGTACGTGTTTGGCCCTGCACTGGACGACTTACTGGAAAAAGTAACAGACAAGAAAAAAAATCTTCCCAAACCAAAACCTCCCTCGCTCACGACAGACCCCTCAATACAGGTAAAACGGGGCAATGGAGTTACCCCAAAGGTGGTAGACGGAGAAATATTTTTCAGAGCTCCCGTTCAGACAGAAAATGACGCCAAGCAGATAGGGGGCAGGATTTCAAATCACTTCCCAAACTGGCAAGAAATAACCTCAGACCAGAAAATCCTGGACTCGGTCAGAAGGGGAATAAAAATAGAATTTTCCTCCTTTCCCCTACAAAAACTAGAAGTAACACATCTTCTATTGACAAAGCTTCAGAAAATCCTATATACAGAACTCCAACAGATGTTGTCCTCAGGAGTAATATCACCGGTTCCAGAAGCGGAGCATGGCCAGGTCCACTACTCCCGTCTGTTTCTAGTAAAAAAAAACAGGTGGGAAATATCGGGTCATCATCAACCTAAAAAAGCTGAACCAACACGTCGTTCACCGGCGTTTCAAAATGAAATCCATAAAGACTACAATACCATTGATCAGGAAAGACTTTGCCATGGCCACCATAGACCTCCAAGAGGCTTATTACCACGTACCCATCCATCCATCCTAACATCAGTATCTGAGATTCGCAGTTACTCTAGGAGAAGAAGTACATCACTTCCAGTTCAGGGTTCTTCCCTTCGGGATATCATCGGCGCCCGGAACATTTGCAAAAATAATGGCAGAAGTAGTAGCCTTTTTCAGGATGCAGGACATCTGTATCGTCCCCTACCTGGACGACCTTCTCGTCATGCCTCCCTCCGTTATCACTCTAAAAGAGCATCTCCAATCAGTCCTGCATACCTTGGCATCCTTAGGCTGTATTGTAAATCAGAAAAAATCAGATCTGAATCCTTCAACCAAAAAAGTCTTTCTAGGAATCCTCCTAGACTCCCAGAACCTAAAATAATTTCTCCCGATCACCAAACAGTTATGCGTGAGATCAAAAATTCGGACGCTAAAAATACAGAAAAGGGTGACCATAAGGTTCGCCATGTCAGTGTTGGGGTCAATGACTTTGTGCATCAAGGCAGTCCCCTGGGCCCAGGCACACTCAAAAAGTTTATCCTTTCCCGCTGGAACAAAGACCAAGAGACTCTCAGTACAATAATCCCTCTACCTCAGCATGTAAAGTTATCCCTCAACTGGTGGCTCAGCCAAGGAAACCTGGCAAAAGGGATACCCTGGATACAATATCCTATGACGTCGATTACAACAGACGTCAGCAAATGTGATTGGGGTGCAGTGATGTCTAAGGGAGTCTTTCAGGGAGTCTGACCCAAGAAGATGACCAACCAGTCTTCCAATTTCAGATAATTGAAAGTTGTAAAAGAGGCCCTGAGGGCAGCAGAACCTTTGATCCAAAAAACCCATGTCCGAGTTTACTATTATTATTATTATTTATATATAAAGCACCATTAATTCCATGGTGCTGTACATGAGAAAAGGGGTTACGTACAGGGTTATAGATATCATTTACAGTAAACAAATTTACAATGACAGACTGGTGCAGAGGGAAGAGGTCCCTGTCCTTGCGGACTTACACTCGACGGGATAATGGGGAAGAGACAGAAGGTCGGGGGTGCAGCAGCTCTGGTGGTGGTGAGGCGGCATCTCTGGCGGTGGTGAGGAGGCAGCTCTGGCGGTGGTGAGGCGGCAGCTCAGGTGGTTGGTGACGCGGCAGCTCGGGTGGTTGGTGATGCGGCAGCTTACTCCGACAACATGACCACTGTAGCCAATCTACGTCACCAGGGCAGCACAAAACATGAAAGTCTCCAACAGATCTCGGCAAGGATATTTTGTTGGGCAGAGCATCATCTCCTATCTTTATCGACTCTCCACCTGAAAGGATCCGGCAACTTCAAAGCAGAATTCTTGAGCAGAATAGATATAGATCCAGAGGAATAGTTACATACACTGTGTTCCAAATTATTATGCAAATTGGATTTAAGTGTCAAAGATTTAATTGTTTTGTTTTTCAAATAAACTCGTGGATGGTATTGTGTCTCAGGGCTCAATGGATCACTGAAATCAATCTTAAACACATGTGATAATTAGTTTTCCAGGTGATTCTAATTAAAGGAAAACTACTTAAAAATGATGTTCCACATTATTAAGCAGGCCACAGGTTTCAAGTAACATGGGAAAGAAAAAGGATCTCTCTGCTGCTGAAAAGCATCAAATAGTGCAATGCCTTGGTGAAGGCATGAAAACATTAGAAATTTTCCAAAAACATAAGCGTGATCATCGTACTGTTAAGAGATTTGTGGCTGTATCTGAGCACAAATGTGTTTGTGCTGATAAAGGCATAATGAGGAAGATTACTGCCAGGCAAGTTCATCGGATTAAGAGAGCAGCTGCTAAAAAGCCATTACAAAGCAGCAAAAAGATATTTGAAGCTGCTGGTGCCTCTGGAGTCCCTCGAACCTCAAGGTGTAGGCTCCTTCAAAGGCTTGCTGTGGTGCATAAACCTACTATTTGGCCACCCTTAAACAGTGTTCACAAGCAGAAATGGTTGTATTGGGCCCACACATACATGAAGACTAATTTCCAAACAGTCTTGTTTACTGATAAGTGTTGAGCAACCCGGGATGGTCCACATGGATGGAGTAGTGGATGGTTGGTGGATGGCCACCATGTCCCAACAAGGCTGCAACGTCAGCGAGGAGGTGAAGGAGTCATATTTTGGGCCGGAATCATGGGAAACAGCTGGTAAGGTCCTTTAAGGTTCCTGAAGGTGTGAAAATGACCTCTGCAAAGTATATGGAGTTTCTGACTGACAACTTTCTTCTATGGTCTAAAAAGCAGAAACGTGCCTTCAGGAGCAAAATCATCTTCATGCTGACAATGCACCATCTCATGCTGCAAAGAATATCTCTGAGTCATTGGCTGCTATGGGCAAAAAAGGAAATAAACTCATGGTGTGGCCACCATCTTCTTCTGACCTCAACCCTATAGAGAACCTTTAGAGGATCATCAAGCAAAAGATCTATGAGGGTGGGAGGCAGCTCACATCCAAACAGCAGCTCTGGGAGGCTATTCCAACTTCATGCAAAGAAATACAAGAAGAAACTCAATGGATGTAGGAATTGTGAAGGTGACATCAAAGAAGGGTCCTATGTTAACATGTAACTTGGCCTGTTAGGATGTTTTGGTGTTAAATAGCTTTTTTGTTCAGTGAATGTGACCTACTAATGCTGCAAATTCCACAAATGAGCATTTTCAGTTCTTTAAAACATATCAAATGTTTAGAAATTCTACTGTGCCTAATAATTTGGAACAGTGCATTTTGAGTTTTTATTCATTTTGGAGATTATACTGTTATCATTGGGAGGTTTCTTCAATAAAATTTGATGTATAATCTAACGGGTGATGACTTTTATTAGACTGACTGTCATTTGCACCAACCATTTAGGAAAATCTGATAAAAATGTCATTTGCATAATAATTTGGAACATAGTGTAGTTATATAGTTATTAAGGTTGAAGGAAGACTTTAAGTCCATCTAGTTCAACCCATAGCCTAACCTAACATGCCCTAGCATGTTGATCCCGAGGAAGGCAAAAAAAACCCATGTGGCAAAGAGTAAGCTCCACATTGGGGAAAAAAATTCCTTCCCGACTCCACATACGGCAATCAGACTAATTCCCTGGATCAATGCCCTATCAAGGAACCTAACCCTGTAACATTATACTTTTCCAGAAAGGTATCCAGTCCCCTCTTAAATTTAAGTAACAAATCACTCATTACAACATCATACGGCAGAGAGTTCCATAGTCTCACTGCTCTTACAGTAAAGAATCCACGTCTGTTATTATGCTTAAACCTTCTTTCCTCCAGACGTAGAGGATGCCCCCTTGTCCCTGTCTCAGGTCTATGATTAAAAAGATCATCAGAAAGGTCTTTGCACTGTCCCCTCATATATTTATACATTAAAATAAGATCACCCCTTAGTCTTCGTTTTTCCAAACTAAATAGCCCCAAGTGTAATAATCTATCTTGGTATTGCAGACTCCCCAGTTCTCTAATAACCTTGGTCGCTCTTCTCTGCACCCGCTCTAGTTCAGCTAGGTCTTTCTTATACACCGGAGACCAGAACTTGCACAGTATTCTAAGTGTGGTCGAACTAGTGACTTGTATAGAGGTAAAATTATGTTCTCCTCATGAGTATCTATGCCTCTTTTAATGCATCCCATTATTTTATTTGCCTTTGTAGCAGCTGCCTGACACTGGCCACTGAACATGAGTTTGTCATCCACCCATACACCCAGGTCGTTTTCATTGACGGTTTTGTCCAGAGTTTTAGAATTAAGCACATAGTTATACATCTTATTACTTCTACCCAAGTGCATGACCTTACATTTATCCCCATTAAAGCTCATTTGCAATTTATCAGCCCAAGCTTCCAGTTTACATAAATCATCCTGTAATATAAAACTGTCCTCCCCTGTATTGATTACCCTGCAGAGTTTAGTGTCATCTGCAAATATTCAAATTCTACTCTGAATGCCCCCTACAAGGTCATTAATAAATATGTTAAAAAGAGGGCCCAATACTGACCCCTGTGGTACCCCACTGCTAATCGCGACCAAGTCCGAGTGTGCTCCATTAATAACCACCCTTTGCTTTCTATCCCTGAGCCAGCTCTCAACCCACTTACACATATTTTCCCCTATCCCCATTATTCTCATTTTATGTATCAACCTTTCGTGTGGCACCGTATCAAAAGCTTTTGAAAAGTCCATATACACTACATCTACTGGGTTCCCTTGGTCCAGTCCAGTTATTCCTCTTCAGATACTCCAGTATAGCATCCCTTAGAATACCCTCCAGGATTTTACCCACAGTAGAGGTTAAGCTTACTGGCCTATAATTACCGAGTTCAGTTTTTGTCCCCTTTTTGAATATTGGCACCACATTTGCTATACGCCAGTCCTGTGGTACAGACCCTGTTATTATGGACTCTTTAAAGAATAAAAATAATGGTCTATCAATAACTGTACTTAATTCCTGCAGTACTCGGGGGTGTATCCCATCCGGGCCCGGAGATTTGTCAATTTTAGTGATTTTTAGACACCGCCGTACTTCCTGCTGGGTTAAGCAGGTGACACTTAATGGGGAATTTTTGTTATCACTGATCATATTGTCTGCCATGGGATTTTCTTGTGTAAATACTGATGAAAAAAAGTCATTTAGCATATTGGCTTTTTCCTCAACCTCATCCACCATTTCCCCCAGACTATTTTTAAGGGGGCCAACACTATCATTTTTTAGTTTCTTACTATTTATGTAGTTAAAGAATATTTTGGGATTATTTTTACTCTCTCTGGCAATGAGTCTCTCTGTCTCAATTTTTGCTGCCTTGATTTGTTTTTACAGAATTTATTTAATTGTCTGTATTTATTTAATGCCTCCTCACTACCTACTTCCTTTAATTCTCTAAATGCTTTCTTTTTGTCACTTATTGCGCCCCTTACAGCTCTATTTAGCCATATTGGTTTCCTCCTATTTCTAGTATGTTTATTCCCATACGGTATATATTGTGCACAGGTCCTATCCAGGATGCTAATAAACGTCTCCCATTTTCTTTGTGTATTTTTATGTCTCAGGATATCGTCCCAGGTAATTGCACCAAGATCCTCTCTCATCCGTTGGAAATTTGCCCTCCTGAAGTTTAGTGTCCTTGTAACCCCTCTACTACACATCTTATTGAAGGATACATGAAAACTTATTATTTTGTGATCACTATTCCCCAAGTGATCCCCAACCCTTATATTTGATATGCAGTCTGGCCTGTTGGTTAATATTAGGTCTAGCAGTGCCCCCCTTCTTGTTGGGTCCTGAACCAGTTGTGAAAGGTAATTGTCTCTCATAGTTTTCAAAAACCGATTACCTTTGCTGGAACTGCAGGTTTCTGTTCCCCAATCTATTTCAGGGTAGTTGAAGTCCCCCATAATAATGACTTCTCCTTGAGTCGCAGCTTCATCTATTTGCTTAATGAGGATATTCTCCATTGATTCCATTATTTTTGGAGATTTATAACAAACCCCTATCAGTAATTTATTATTTTCCCCCCTCCCCTTATCTCCACCCACAGGGACTCTACATTTTCATTAAATTCACCTATATTGTCACGCCGGATGGGTTTTAAGGACGATTTTACATACAGACACACCCCTCCCCCTCGCTTATCTGTACAGTCATTTCTAAAAAGGCTATAGCCCTGAAAGTTAACAGCCCAGTCATGGCTCTCATCCAGCCATGTTTCAGATATCCCCACCATGTCATAATTATGCTCCAGCAACATTAATTCTATTTCGTCCATTTTGTTGGCGAGGCTTCTGGCATTAGTATACATGCACTTGATGTTCCTCTCTGTACCTCTATTCTTTCCTAAATTATTAATTGTTCTAACCCCACCCCCCGAATGGAGCCTAAATATGAGAATTTTCCAGTCCATAACCAAAAAATGGAGTCTCCCAGAAGTGGACCTGTTTGCAAACCGAGGAAATGCCAAAACAGAGCAGTACTTTTCCATAGGCCCAAACGAAACCCATTCCAGGGTGGACACCTTCGCTCACCTCCTCCTCCTCATCTCCAATTCCTTTACTACCAAGGACTCTGCAAAAGGTCAGGAGAGACGGGGTAAAAACTATCTTAATCGCCCCTCTCTGGTCAAAAAGGAGCTGGTTTGGAGGGAGCCCTAAAACTAATGAGCTCAGAGGAACCTCTGATCCTGCCTCTAGACTGGGACCTTCTACATCAAGGTCCCATCTTTCACCCTGCTCCCCACAGCCTAAGCTTGGCAGCCTGGCTTCTGAATCTACAATCCTGAAAGCCAGAGGCCTCTCAGATGCGGATATATCCACTTTACAAAAAACCAGGAAGCCGATCACCAATGCCATATATTCCAAAATATGGAAAACCTCGGCATGGTATGGATTCACTCCCATCGATCCTTTCCACCCGGATGTAGCAGAAATCTTAGCTTTCCTACAGGACGGCTTATCTAAGGGACTAAAACCAAGTACTCTGAAGGACCAGGTGTCTGCCCTGAGTTCCTACTTCGACCAAAATCTGGCAAACCATTGATGGATAAGGCCAGGTTCACATTACGTTAACAGCAGCGCGTTCAACACATGCGTTAACAGGCTGCTGTTAATGCAAGTGCCAATGTGTCATCGCGCTAGCGCAGATAGAGCTAGCAGATGCTCTATCTGCGCTAGCAGTGACGGACCCGGAAACGCTGCAGCCCGCATCCCAGGGTCCGTCACTCAATGACGGCACATCGCTAGCGCACGCCCATTGTGGGCGTGCGCTAGCGATGCGTCCGACATTGGACTCAATGGCGGTGTTAACGGACTTTTTTTACACCGCGTTATGCCGCGGTGTAACGTAGTCCATCTAATGGACGCCTGTAACGTAATGTGAACCCAGCCTAAGGAGGTTCATGTCAGCCGCTTCCAGAATCCGTCCAAAGAAATCCAAACATAGTCCCATCTTGGGATTTGAACATAGTGCTAAAAGGTCTAACTATCCCACCATTTGAGCCGATAGACCAAATCCAGATAGACAGACTATCCTGGAAAACATCACTTCTTGTAGCCATTACAACGGCAAGAAGGGTGGGCAGATACAAGCTCTATCCATCAGAGAGCCTTATCTAAGAATCGTGGATGACAGGATTACATTTCGTCTAGACCTGTTCTTTGTACCAAAAGTATCATCGGACTTCCACAGGTCCCAGGAAATAATTCTGCCCTCCTTCTGTGACAATTCAGAAAATGAGAGAGAAGCAGGATTCCATTCTCTGGACGTTCGGCGGACAATCCTTGTCTATTTGAATGAAACAAAGTTAAAGGAAAGATCAAAATCGTTTTGTTCAGTATGGTGGACCAAACAAAGGGAAGAAAGCTTCCAAAAGTTCTTTAGCAAACTGGATCACGAAAGCCATCATGGACACTCACAAAAATCAGGATCTACCTCCTCCTGAATCCTTGAAAGTCTACTCAACTCGAGCTGTCTCCGTCTCCTGGGCAGAGAAGGCCAATGCGTCCATCGAGTAGATTTGCAAAGCTGCTACCTGGTCCTCGGTCCATACCTTCAGTAGGCACTATAGATTAGATCTAATGTCAGTAAGAGATCTAACCTTTTTCAGGAAAGTCCTGCAAGCTGTTGTACCTCCCTAACCATTTTTCTTTTTGCATATCTCCTGTGTACTGTCGTGGAGGGGATTAGAGAGAAAATAAAATTACACTTACCGGTAATTGGGTTTCTAAGACCCTCCACGACAGTGCGGGTAATTCCCCCCCTAATAAAATATGTTCATTTGATTCTTTTGTGTAAATAAATAAATCAAGCATTCACTCTATGTGGTCCTTGGAAAACACTGGAATTTAGGGGAAGGGGAGGGATATTCAAACCTCTTGTATCTGTCCTTAATTAGGATGGTGAGGCAACCCCCTGTGTGCTGTCATGGAGGGTCTTAGAAACCCAATTACCGGTAAGTGTAATTCTATTTTCTTTTGTGTTAAAAGGGTCTTCCTTCTACTTTAAAGGTTATTGTTAACTAGATGGAGGCCCGATGCTATCGCACCAGGAGGCGGTAATGTCATGATGGGGGCAGGCTTTGCAGCGTTGGGAATCTCCCCCCCCCCACATGTGCTGACCCACCTATCCACTCTCTCTTTCCCTATGTGTTGACTTCTCCCGTCTGTTCTCTCTTCTTTGACCTGTCTACCCCAGGTGCTATCCCCCTTATCTGCTGTCTCTCTCCTTCCTGTGCTGTGTTCTCTGTTGTGAACTCTGTTCTTGAACTCCCTCCTGTGGTCAGGAATGGTATTTCTGTGAGTTCTGTCCGTGGGTTCCCTCTGGTGGCTGAAAGTGGAGCTGCTGGTCTGGAGGTGGCTCCCTCAGCTGCATCGTTTAAGACTGGGCTGGTTCCTCTATTTAACTCTGCTCAGATCGTTACCTGATGCCAGTTGTCAATGTATCTGTACTGGTTCAGATCTCTCTTGGATCTCCTGATGACCTGTCTACTTCAGCAGAAGCTAAGTCCCTGTTAAGCTCATTTGTTGTTCATTTGTGTGCTGAATATATTTCTGAGTACCTGCTAAGTTTTGTCCAGCTGGCTATCATGATATTGTCTCGCTAGCTGGTAGCTCTGGGTTGCAGAGTGGCACCTACCGCGCCGTGAGTGAGCGGGGGGTTTCTTGCTCACTCTGCGTGGCTTTTGTAGTTTTTTGTGCTGACCGCAAAGATCCCTTTATCTATATTCTGTCTATTTAGTAAGTCGGGCCTCCTTTGCTGAAACCTGTCTCATTCCTATGTTTGTGCCTTCCTCTTTACTCACAGTCAATATATGTGGGGGGCTGCTCTTTTCCTTTGGGGAATTTCTCTGAGGCAAGGTGAGGCTATATTTCTCTTTAGGGGTAGTTACCTCTCAGGCTGTGAAGAGTCGTCTAGGCAGAGTCAGGTACGATCCACGGCTAATTCTAGTGTGTGTGATAATAGATTAGGGCTGCGGTCAGCAGAGCTCCCACTTCCCAGAGCTCGCTCTATTTTGCAGTTTTGACTGTCAGGTCATTCCCGGTGCTCCTGACCACCAGGTCCAGCCATAACAGTTCTCCCCTCAAACACAATACTGACATTACAGCAGGAGATTGCAGAGGATACATTTTGTGAGGTAAAATATTGTTTAACCCCTTTCTGACCTTGGACAGGATAGTACGTCCGAGGTCAGAATCCCCGCTTTGATGCGGGCTCCGGCGGTGAGCCCGCATCAAAACCGGGACATGTAAGCTGTTTTGAACAGCTGACATGTGCCCGCAATAGTGGCGGGTGAAATCGCGATTCACCCGCCGCTATTAACTAGTTAAATGCCGCTGTCAAACGCAGACAGCGGCAATTAACCGGCGCTTCCGGCCGTGCGGCCGGAAATGAGCGCATCGCTGACCCCCGTCACATGATCGAGGGTCAGCGATGCTTCTGTATAGTAACCATAGAGGTCCTTGAGACCTCTATGGTTACTGATCCCCGGTAGCTGTGAGTGGCACCCTGTGGTCGGCGCTCATAGCACACCTGCATTTCTGCTGCATAGCAGCTATCTGATGATCGCTGCTATGTAGCAGAGGCGATCGTGCTGTGCCTGCTTCTGGCCTCCCATGGAGGCTATTGAAGCATGGCAAAAGTAAAAAAAAAAAGTTAAAAAAAAATGTTAAAAAAAAAAATATATAAAAGTTTAAATCACCCCCCTTTTGCCCCATTCAAATAAATCAATAAAAAAAAAATCAAACCTACACATATTTGGTATTGCTGCGTTCAGAATCGTCCGATCAATAAAAAAAAGCATTAACCTGATCGCTAAACAGCGTAGCGAGAAAAAAATTAGAAACGCCAGAATTACGTTTTTTTGGTCGCCGTGACATTGCATTAAAATGCAATAACGGGCGATCAAAAGAACGTATCTGCACCGAAATGATATCATTAAAAACGCAAGCTCGGCACGCAAAAAATAAGCCCTCAACCGACCCCAGATCATGAAAAATGGAGACGCTACGGGTATCGGAAAATGGCGCAAATTTTTTATTTATTTTTTTAGCAAAATTTGGAATTTTTTTCACCACTTAGATAAAAAATAACCTAGTCATGTTAGGTGTCTATGAACTCGTACTGACCTGGAGAATCATAATGGCAGGTCAGTTTTAGCATTTAGTGAACCTAACAAAAAACAAGTGTGGGACTGTACTTTTTTTGCAATTTCACCGCACTTGGAATTTTTTTCCTGTTTTCTAGTACACGACATGCTAAAACCAATGATGTCGTTCAAAAGTACAACTTGTTTCGCAAAAAATAAGCCCTCACATGGCCATATTAACAGAAAAATAAAAAAGTTATGGCTCTGGGAAGGAGGGGAGCGAAAAACGATCATGGAAAAACAGAAAATCCCAAGGTCATGAAGGGGTTAAAACCAGTCAGTAAAATATTTTACCTCACAAAATGAATCCACTGTGATCCCCTGCTGTAATGTCAGTATTGTCTTTTGCTTCCTCCCCTGCGCAGGAGATGTAGTATGCTCCATACACGGTCAGACATAGACAATTTTTAAAATTAACTTTCGTTCGTGGGAAAACCCCTTTAATGTGACCGGCTTCCTCTGCCTGTAGACATGTCGCGCATCTGCCGCCGGGATCAGCGACTGCATATACTGTGTGTGTGGTGCGTACGGTATATACAGTGTGTGTGGTGCGACGGTGTTCCACTGATGGTACAGTGCAAGAGGCTGGTACCACCAGCAGCTTCCATATTGAGACACCCATCATCAATATGGAGGTCGGTGAACTTCCGCCACTTGGAATTCTGGGATCCAGACACATCTGGACCGAACAGGATGTGAAGACATTACAAGGTAATTATATAATTAGATGGGCCCAACAGGGTGTAGTAACAAAAATCCTATACCCAGGATCCTATATCCTTCACTTCCGCTTCTGTGTTCCCTCCCCCCCCCCCCCCCCCCCCCGATCTTGGGCCATCACATATCGGTTTCAGTCAATCAATGGTTACATGATGCTTATACAGAATGTGGTGGTCGCATGATGCCATCTCTGAATGTTGCTGCCCCAAGTCCAGCAGGTGACACAGGAATGGGTGCCTGTCACTGTTAACCCCACCTTAGGCCCTTTAAAGAAGTATCTTGCTGACCTGTCTGTACACTTGTGACACCTCAGGTTTCAATCTGTGCCTCTCATTTTGATATGCCTAAATCAGCAGTGACCAAACACATGACTTCTGTAGTAACGTGGGCTTCCTAGACTGAGACCCTGAGCAATAACCATCAAGTCCATTTAAAGCGAAAGACACTACAAGTACAGTAGATGTAGCAAAAGCAAAATATCATTGCGTAGTGTATCTTCAGTGTTTCTCTTTGGCATCTGTAACATCGCTCAGACTGGACCTCCTGGTTCATGAGCTAAATGCCAGAAGTATAGTAAAGGCTATGTATCAGTGCAAATGTTATATTTTGTTCCATAGAATTTATTAATTAGTAATATTTATGTACAGAATGTCAAACATAAAACAGACTTAGGGTAAGTTCACACAGGGCGTTTTTGCTGCGTTTTTTTTATGCAAAATTTCAGCTGCTTTTTACAATACCAGCAAAGCCTTGGAGATTTCAGAAATCTCATGCACACACATTGTTTTTTTGTGTGATCAGTATTTTGTGCTTTGCTGTGTTTTTTGGACATAGAGCATGTCACTTCTTTCAGCGTTTTTGCTGCGTTTTTTCACCCATTGACTTGAATGGGTGTTGAAAAAAAACGCAGCAAAAATGCAGGTATCATTATTTGCTGCGTTTTTGCTGCTGAAAATCCAAGAACATTAGCATGGACAAAGAGAAAAAAAACGCGCCAAATACGCAACAAAAAAAGCACCAGAAACGCACCTAAACCTGCATTTTTGACGCAGCTTCTTTCCTGGCAAGAAGATCAGGTTTTCCTGCAGAAAAATAAGCAGCAAAAACGCCCTGTGTGAGCTGACCCTAACACACATACTTGTACAGCGCTATGTATCTGGGTAGATTTCTATTCCATTCATGGTCTTAGGGTACAGTTATGAATTTCATTGTGTATAGTTATCTGGTTGGGATCTATAGCATTGTTCATCCTGCAAATATGAAATGTAATATGCAAAAACATTGGGTTCACCAAATGACCAAACAATTACAAGGACACATCAAAGCATGATATTAGAAGCCAATAGGCTACATGGAAACAAAGCCGGTGTGTCCATAATGAGACCGAGGGCACAGTCTGATGACGTATAACAAGGGCCAGTGCTATCTAATGTTTTATCAGATGGCACTCAGCCCACTGTAATACTAAGGGACTGTGCAGAGTTGCAAGTATTTTTTCTCATGCCGATTCAGCATAATAAAACAATCGCAGCATTTTGCGTGGACATATGATCAGATCACACGCACCCATACAAGTCTATGGGTGCATGTGAAACATCGGACTGCACTCAGATGTCATTCAAGTGCAGTCCGACAGACAATGGAGAAATTAAGTTCTCCATCTTCTCTGCACCTGTGCTGTGATTTTCTCATTCTAGAGAATCGGATCACACTAAGGTGACACTTGGCTCACAATGACAGAGTTTGATGCGAGTGACATTAGCAAAATCAGCCCCGTTTCTCTCGCATAAGAAAGGCGACATGGCCATATGCTAACACCTATTCTCATCTGCCCAAAAGGTAATAATTCATAGAAAACCCCAAAGGAAATTCAATATGTAACACAATTGATATGAGGGCAGCGGAAGGATATAAATAAGTCTGCTGAAATATGTTAAGGAATCAAAGATGAATAACAATGGGGGCGTGGCTATGTAGCGCAAGAGAGAGGACGCACATTGAGAGAGCTCCTGAATCCTTCTATCATCCTGCACACAAGCCCCCACATAAAGCGACATATCCGCCACCGCTGGACTCCCCGGCTTACCGGCGGCTCTTCTGTGCACTGCGGGGGAGCTTCTGTGACCGGGAGGCTCCGGGAACGGAGTGCTTCGGAGCGGGCCCATAGTGAGGAGGCGGCCATTTTCGGTGGATTGCGCTTTGCTGGGGAGCGCGGCGCGGCTCACCGCTGGAGACCGAACCTTGTTCTGACTCCCAGGAGGTTGGCTGTGCCTGCGGCAGGTACCGTGAGTCTGTAGTGCGACGTGAGCAGGGGAAACCTGTGAGGAGGCGGTGCCTGTGTGAGGTGGCTGGGATCTTCTGAGCGCGCGCTCCAACAGGAGGAGACACGGCGCCATCTTCTTTATCTCTGCTGCACTGTGTGGGCGAGTGAGTGATTATCCTGGACATACTGAGGGGACGCGTGGCGTGTGCTCTCAAAAATTGAGCCCAGCGCCCCTCATAATTCAATAAGACACCCTGCCTACTGGTGCCATTACTTTAGAGGGTTTCTGAATCCCCTCTCCTGGCTGCTGTCATTGCGGGCACGGTGGGTCCCCCCTGGTGCATAGCACCTTAATGAAACCCTGAGACTGCCATATATATAACCTCTCAGCTCACTGCAGACACCACTCTGCTACAGCCTTGCTGTGTCTATACAATCTGCAACTCTGACCTCGTTCATCATGCAACGTTCCAAGGGCTCGGGAGCAGCTGATAAGTTAAAAGAATTTGCCATAGTTGACCCCTCTGATAATACACGAACCCTTAGAAATAACCCCTCCCAGGTGCAACGTAAAAATCGTCCCTCTGATGGCGCCGAGGGAGGCGAACAGGAGGAATTAACGCTTAAACAAGCGTCTGACCAACTAATGCAAGCTATTTCCCTAACCAGAACGTCCCTCACCGAAAAAATCGAAGATGTACATATTGAGGTGGGACGCCTCCGCCAAGATATGCAAACTATGAAGGGACGTATTACGGAAGTGGAGACGAGGGTATCCCATGTAGAAGATACCATTACACCCAATGGAAGCCAAGCTGACAAAAGTAGCCGGCTCTGTAAATGCCTGGAAACAAAAGGCAGATGATCTAGAAAATAGACTGCGTCTGAATAATATTCTTTATATTATTGGTCTGCCAGAACGTACAGAGGGTCAACAGCCTGAGGTATTTCTGGAAGGATGGCTCAAATCTTCTCTGGGTGATGAATTTTCTTCAACGCTTGCTGTGGAAAGAGCCCATCGAGTGCCCACAAAACCTCTCCCACCCGGGGCCCCACCTAGACCTTTTCTGGCACGGATCCTTAATTGCAAGGACAGAGATACGATTTTGCGGTTGGCGCGGCAAAAAAGCCCCATCAAATTTAACAATGCTGTGATCTCAATTTTTCCGGATTTTTCCATGGAACTTCAGAAGCAAAGGGCCAGATTTATGGAGATCAAGAAACATCTCAGAGACAGAAACATCATCTACTCTATGATCTACCCGGCCCGACTCCGAGTTGTTTATAAAGGTTCTTCTGTGTTCTTCACAGATCCAGCAGAGGCAGCTGAATGGCTACGATCCCATGGGGCGTCTTGTGCAAAGGAATCCTAAATGCATTTAGTCAAGTAAAATTCTTATTACTAAATGTAAAGCTCTCTCAGGAAATGTCCAGATTACCAACAATACCGGACGCTGAATCCAGCGAGGGTATCCCCTTACTTTTTTGATAACAGGAGCACAGGACGTTGCTCCTACACTGTTTGGTTCTTGTTTAACTTTTCCTTTTCTATTGGTTATCTTTGTTATTTAAGTAGAAACTGCCGTGGACGATGCTCTTTTTATCTGTGTGCTACCTTTGACCTCTGCCTGAGTAACAATGCATATCATGTTTGGATAAGTAAACATGGGATCTGAAATAGTATGTATGACATGGAATGTACGTGGTATTAAGTCCCCCCGAAAGAAAATCAAGGTCTTTTCACAGATCAGACGCCACCACCCACATATAATAGCCTTGGTAGAGACACACCTGACCAGAGATACAGCCCGATGTGTGCAGAAACCATGGGTACAATGGTATATACACGCTTTCCACACTAGCTACTCGAGAGGAGTATCATTACTAATACATAGAGATTTTAGATGGGAGGCTAGAGAGGCCCGAAGGGATTCTGAAGGCCGGTTTGTCTTTGTGCATGCGCTAATTAATTCAAACGAATATGTAATTTTATGTGTCTACAACCCTCCCCCGGCTAATATGACCATCCTCCAGATGGAGATGAGCTTTGCTTTAACCCCTTCACCCCCAAGGGTGGTTTGCACGTTAATGACCGGGCCAATTTTTACAATTCTGACCACTGTCCCTTTATGAGGCTATAACTCTGGAACGCTTTGACGGATCTTGGCGATTCTGACATTGTTTTCTCGTGACATATGGTACTTCATGTTAGTGGTAAAATTTCTTTGATATAACTTGCGTTTATTTGTGAAAAAAATGGAAATTTGGCGAAAATTTTGAAAATTTTGCAATTTTCCAACTTTGAATTTTTATGCCCTTAAATCACAGACATATGTCACGCAAAATACTTAATAAGTAACATTTCCCACATGTCTACTTTACATCAGTACAATTTTGGAACCAAAATTTTTTTTTGTGACGGAGTTATAAGGGTTAAAAGTTGACCAGCAATTTCTCATTTTTACAACACCATTTTTTTTTAGGGACCACATCTCATTTGAAGTCATTTTGAGGGGTCTATATGATAGAAAATACTCAAGTGTGACACCATTCTAAAAACTGCACCCCTCAAGGTGCTCAAAACCACATTCAAGAAGTTTATTAACCCTTCAGGTGTTTCACAGGAATTTTTGGAATGTTTAAATAAAAATGAACATTTAACTTTTTTTCACACAAAATTTATTTCAGCTCCAATTTGTTTTATTTTACCAAGGGTAACAGGAGAAAATGGACCCCCAAAGTTGTTGTACAATTTGTCCTGAGTACGCTGATACCCCATATGTGGGGGTAAACCACTGTTTGGGCGTATGGCAGAGCTCGGAAGGAAAGGAGCGCCATTTGACTTTTCAATGCAAAATTGACTGGAATTGAGATGGGACGCCATGTTGCGTTTGGAGAGCCCCTGATGTGCCTAAACATTGAAACTCCCTACAAGTGACACCATTTTGGAAAGTAGACCCCCTAAGGAACTTATCTAGATGTGTGGTGAGCACTTTGACCCACCAAGTGCTTCACAGAAGTTTATAATGCAGAGCCGTAAAAATAAAAAATCATATTTTTTCACAAAAATGATCTTTTCACCCCCAATTTTTTATTTTTCCAAGGGTAAGAGAAGAAATTGGACCCCAAAAAATGTTGTGCAATTTGTCCTGAGTACGCTGATACCCCATATGTGGGTGTAAACCATTGTTTGGGCGCATGGCAGAGCTTGGAAGGGAAGGAGCGCCATTTGACTTTTCAATGCAAAATTGACTGGAATTGAGATGGGACGCCATGTTGCGTTTGGAGAGCTCCTGATGTGCCTAAACATTGAAACTCCCTTCAAGTGACACCATTTTGGAAAGTAGACCCCCTAAGGAACTTATCTAGATGTGTTTTGAGAGCTTTGAACCCCCAAGTGTTTCACTACAGATTATAACGCAGAGCCGTGAAAATAATTTTTTTTTTTTCACAAAAATGATTTTTTAGCCCCCAGTTTTGTATTTTCACAAGGGTAACAGGATAAATTGGACCCCAAAAGTTGTTGTCCAATTTGTCCTGAGTACGCTGATACCCCATATGTGGGGGGGAACCACTGTTTGGGTGCATGACAGAGCTCGGAAGGGAAGGAGCGCCATTTGGAATGCAGCCTTAAATGGATTGGTCTGCAGGCGTCACGTTGCATTTGCAGAGCCCCTGATGTACCCAAACAGTACAAACCCCCCACAAGTGACCCCATATTGGAAACTAGACCTCCCAAGGAACTTATCTAGATGTGTTGTGAGAACTTTGAAACCCCAAGTGTTTCACTACAGTTTATAACGCAGAGCCGTGAAAATAAAACATCTTTTTTTTCCCACAAAAATGATTTTTAGCCCCCCAAATTTTTATTTTCCTAAGGATAACAAGAGAGCTTGGACCCCAGAAGTTGTTGTTCAATTTGTCCCGAGTACGCTGATAACACATATGTTGGGGTAAACCCCTTTTTGGGCGCACGGGAGAGCTCGGAAGGGAAGGAGCACTGTTTTACTTTTTCAACGCAGAATTGGCTGGAATTGAGATTGGACGCCATGTCGCGCTTGGAGAGCCCCTGATGTGCCTGGACAGTGGAAACTCCCCAATTCTACCTGAAACCCTAACCCAAACACACCCCTAACCCTAATCCCAACGGTAACCCTAACCACACCCCTAGCCCTGACACACCCATAATTCTAATCCCAACCCTAATCCAAACGTAAATGTAATCCAAACCCTAACCCTAACTTTAGCCCCAACCCTAACTTTAGCCCCAACCCTAACTTTAGCCCCAACCCTAACTTTACCTCCAACCCTAGCCCTAACCCTACCCCTAACCCTAACCCTAAACGTGACTGAAATACGTGGCACTGAAATACGTGGCACTGAAATACGTGGCACTGAAATACGTGGCACTTAAATACGTGGCACTGAAACACGTGGCACTGAAATACGTGATACGTGGCACTGAAATACGTGGCACTGAAATACGTGGCACTGAAATACGTGGCACTGAAATACGTGGCACTGAAATACGTGGCACTGAAATACGTGGCACTGAAATACGTGGCACTTAAATATGTGATACGTGGCACTTAAATACGTGGCACTGAAACACGTGGCACTGAAATACGTGATACGTGGCACTGAAATACGTGGCACTGAAATACGTGGCACTGAAATACGTGGCACTTAAATACGTGGCACTTAAATACGTGGCACTTAAATACGTGGCACTGAAATATGTGATACGTGGCACTTAAATACGTGGCACTGAAACACGTGGCACTGAAATACGTGATACGTGGCACTGAAATACGTGGCACTGAAATACGTGGCACTGAAATACGTGGCACTGAAATACGTGGCACTGAAACACGTGCAACTGAAATACGTGGTACTAAAATATGTGGCACTGAAATACGTGATACGTGGCACTGAAATACGTGATACGTGGCACTGAAATACGTGGCACTGAAACATGTGGCACTGAAATACTTGGCACTGAAATACGTGGCACTGAAATACGTGGCACTATGACTGTCAGAAAATGTTCATTAAACGGTTAGGGGTAGAGTTAGGGTTAGGGTTTGGATCCCTTTATCACCTTGATGGTGGTGGGTGGCTTTTCAGTGTGTTTTCTGTTTTTTTTCGATAAAAATGCATGCGTTTTTAACGCAAACAAACGCATGTGCTTAAAAACACCAAGAAAATACTGCAGGTTGTATTTCTGAAAATTAACGCATGCAGAAAAAAACCGCATGCGTTTGAAAACGCGACCAAACGTGTACAAAAAAAACGCATGCGTTTTCAATGTTAAATATAGGGAAAAAACGCATGCTTTTTTTGTGCAAAAAACGCTGCAGACAAAAACGCAAGTGTGAAACCAGCGACGCTTTTTATAGCAAAAAAGTTTTTGCGTCTCCACATTTTGAGACCTATAATTTTTCCACATTTTGCTCCACAGAGTCATGTGAGGTCTTGTTTTTTGCGGGATGCGTTGACGTTTTTATTGGTAACATTTTCGGACACGTGACCATTTTTTATCACTTTTTATTCCGATTTTTGTGAGGCAGAATGACCAAAAACCAGCAATTCCTGAATTTCTTTTGGGAGAGGCGTTTATACCGTTCCGCGTTTGGTAAAATTGATAAAGCAGTTTTATTCTTCGGGTCAGTACGATTACAGCGATATCTCATTTATATCATTTTTTTATGTTTTGGCGCTTTTATACGATAAAAACTATTTTATAGAAAAAATAATTATTTTGGTATCGCTTTTTTCTCAGGACTATAACTTTTTTATTTTTTTGCTGATGATGCTGTATGGCGGCTTGTTTTTTGCGGGACAAGATGACGTTTTCAGCGGTACCATGGATATTTATATCAGTCTTTTTGATCGCGTGTTATTCCACTTTTTGTTCGGCGGTATGGTAATAAAGCGTTGTTTTTTGCCTCGTTTTTTTTTTTTTCTTACGGTGTTTACTGAAGGGGTTAACTAGTGGGGCAGTTTTATAGGTGGGGTCGTTACGGACGCGGCGATATTAAATATGTGTACTTTTATTGTTTTTTTTTTTTTATTTAGATAAAGAAATGTATTTATGGGAATAATATATTTTTTTTTTTTTCATTATTTTGGAATATTTTTTTAAATTTTTTTTTACACATTTGGAAATTTTTTTTTTTACTTTTTTACTTTGCCCCAGGGGGGGACAATACAGATCGGTGATCTGCCAGTTTGCATAGCACTCTGACAGATCACCGATCTGATTGAAGTGCAGGCTGCTTCACAGTGCCTGCTCTGAGCAGGCTTCTGTGAAGCCACCTCCCTCCCTGCAGGACCCGGATCCGCGGCCATCTTGGATCCGGGTCTGGAGCAGGCAGGGAGGGAGGTAAGACCCTCGCAGCAACGCGATCACATCGCGTTGCTGCGGAGGGCTCAGGGAAGCCCGCAGGGAGCCCCCTCCCTGCGCGATGCTTCCCTGCACCGCCGGCACATCGCGATCATGTTTGATCGCGGTGTGCCGGGGGTTAATGTGCCGGGAGCGGTCCGTGACCGCTCCTGGCACATAGTGCCGGATGTCAGCTGCGATATGCAGCCGACACCCGGCCGCGATCGGCCGCGCTCCCCCCGTGAGCGCGGCCGATCGGCTATGACGTACTATCCCGTCGGCGGTCATACGGGCCCACCCCACCTCGACGGGATAGTACGTCGGATGTCAGGAAGGGGTTAAACTATCCAGACGCACAAGTCATTTGTATGGGAGACTTTAATTTAGTTATGGATAATAGCCTTGATAGATTGAGATTAGATGATGGGGGATCTGGGGAACCCCCCCCTGTGGTCCCGACTCAGCTGGCGTCATTTATGGAGGGCAGTGGGTGGTTGGACCTATGGCGCATGCGTCACCCTGGAGTGAAAGGGTATACCTGCCACTCATCCACTAAACGGTCTCTGTCTTGCATAGACTACATATTTAGTTCCAGTGGGTTGGCGGCATGGGTGGATAGTGTGGAGCATGGTAATAGGGGGATATCAGACCATAGCCCGATCATACTTAAACTCAAATTTGGGCAATCAAGGAGTGGTGTGGTCTGGAAGCTGAACCCCTTTTGGTTGAAACTAATAGATCATAATGACAGAACTGTGGATCAGTTGAAATGTTTCATCTCGTCCCACCCGGAACCCCAAAATGTCAATTTACTCTGGGATACTCTCAAGGCATACTTGAGAGGATGTTTGTCTTCCACAATTTCATATATAAAGAGAGTGACATCAAGAGAGGATGATGAGGTGGAACAGAGACTGAAAGATGCAGAGGCCGCATATATATCTAGCCAAACTAGTGGTAATAGAATCGAGTGGTTGACCTCACAGAGATTATATACTCAACACACGGACACCAAATCTAAGCGTAAGTTATTCTTCGCACGTCAGTCATATTTCGAGTTGGGAAATCAAACTGGTAAATTTCTAGCCTATCTGGTGCGTCAACATAATACGTCCAATACAATACTACAGATTCGTGCGCCAGACGGTATATTGATGTCCACAACAGAAAGAATACTTCACTGTTTTTATAATTACTATGAGTCATTGTATAACTCTAAAAGTGGCCTCGGTGTTTCACAATGTTTAGATTATCTATCAGATGTAACATTTCCCACATTGAATCCCACTCAGCGAGATTTTATGGATGCTAAATTCACATTGGAGGAGATAGAATTTGCAATAATGGATATGTCCTCGGGGAAAGCTCCCGGACCGGACGGGTTTCCCGTTGAGTTATACAAAAGATATCGGGATATACTGGCACCACTCCTATTGAAAGTATTCCAGGGTATATGGGAGGGAGGATGTATGCCTGAGTCTTTCTATGAAGCGCATATCGTCATACTTAAAAAGGAGGGGAAAGATCTTCTAGAATGTGGCTCCTATCGTCCTATATCATTAGTTAATGTGGACTATAAAATCTTCACTAAAATCCTGGCCATTAGACTAAACTCCATTATTCTAGATCTTATTCATCCAGATCAGACTGGCTTTATGCCAGGGAAAAACACCTCTATTAACATCCGGCGAGTTCAGTCAATAATTCAATATAGCTCCTTGATGTCCGATAATAATTGGGCATTAGCATCCCTGGATGCGGCTAAGGCCTTTGATTCTCTTGAATGGCCCTTTTTGTCAGCATGTTTACAGAAGTATGGCTTTGGAGATAAGTTTCTAAAATGGATCAATATATTATATACGAAACCTAAGGCGCCCTTAATCATAAATGGTTCCATCTCTGGGTCCCTCTCACTATCTAGAGGAACTCGCCAGGGGTGCCCCCTCTCGCCGGCTCTTTTTGCTCTTGCAATAGAGGCACTGGCAATACGTATGAGATGCTCCCCTGATATTAAGGGCATAGATATAGCGGGTCGGGTGGACACTATCGGTCTATATGCCGATGATATGATAATATTTATGGATAGGGCTGAGGAAACACTACCTAAAGTGATTGCTACCATAGATGTTTTTAGTAAATACTCCGGCTTATACATAAACTGGGACAAATCTGCTCTACTGCCTCTATCCTGTGCCCCAATGCCAAATCTTGAAATTCTATCCTTATTACCCGTCGTATCCAGTTTCAAATATTTGGGTATTTATATGTCTCAAAATAGTAACTCTGATCTGCGTCTCAATGTCTACCCATTATTAGACTTGGTTAAATCCAAATTTGCATCTTGGAGCAAACTCCCTCTATCTGTTGCAGGCCGTATTAACTTAATAAAAATGATTTTACTCCCGAAACTTAGCTATTGCCTTCAGCATAGTGCAGTGCCAGTACCTAAGTCCTTCTTTACAAATTTAAATTCCCAAACCACTTCTTTTATATGGGGGAAATCTAGACCCAAACTTAGACTGTCTGTTTTGCAGAGGCCTAAACGGGAGGGTGGAGCGGCGTTACCGGATTTTTTTCTATATTATCTGGCTGGGCAGGCTAGGGCATTGGACACGTGGATGCCTGGTGGCTGTCTTCCTAACTCTGAACATCATCTGCTTCATTCTGCTCAGGTGGAGTGTCCATTGGGTTTTTCAGAATCAGAGAAAATGAATGCTTCTCACCCACTGCCCATGCTCCGATCAGCACGATTAGTATGGAGAAAAATTAAGAAGGTTGTGGGATTTATAGATATTATTGCTGAAATGCCCTTGTGGAAGAATAACTGTTTTCCAACGCTGCTAAACCACCCGTCCACTGATTTTTGGGTGATGTATGGTGTTACCTCGGTGGGGGATCTGTATGACCACGGAACGTTTGTGTCCTTTGAACAATTGCAGTCTAAGCATGATATTCCAAGATCCCAATTTTTTCGTTACTTACAATTAAGATCTGCTTTTCAGTCATATATGAGAGGGGTGGACATGGGCCGCACAATCTCGTCTTTACCTCTGATAGGAATCCTCAAATCCCAGGGACCCCAGGGCCTTATTTCTTCTTTATATACCTACATGTTGTCGGCAGGGACGGGATCAATTATGGGACTTATCAGGGGGAGGTGGGAGAGACTCATCCCTGATACACAAAACGAAGAGTGGGAGGAAATTTTAGAGTCTCCACTTAAGGTATCACCGTCGGTCAATAATAGAATGACACAATTATACATAATATATCAATCGTATTTGACTCCCACGCGGCTTTTTAAGATGGGTCGACTTCAATCTTCGGAATGCATGCGTTGTCATTCGCCAGACGCAGACTTTATCCACATGATGTGGAGCTGTCCTATTATCCTTCAATATTGGAGGGAGGTGGTATCACTACTTTCCTCCGTAGTCCTATCTCCTATTCCTCTTGAACCGTTAGTTTGTCTATTTGGGGTATGGGACGAGGAGACCTGGGATCATCATGTTGGGATTCTTTTGCGGGAGACACTCTTTTTGGCAAGGAAGATGGTGGCAATGCGATGGATGGGGGGGTTCATGCCCCTCCCTCAGAGCCTGGGTTGAACTGGTAAATTCGGTCATTCCATATGAACGTACGCTATACCAGAACAGAGGATGCCCAAATAAATTTGAGAAAATTTGGAGCGGGTGGAACTCCTCTCACCTCACCTTGTAGACTTATGGTTAACCGCGTTAATGCAAAGTATCAAATTTCTCAAGATGTCAGGCAGGGGAAGATATGAACTCATTGTTAAACGGCAAGAAAGTAGTTAGTAGGATTCAGTTGTAGTTTGATTCAATGACTGTTAATCTTCTGTGACTCCATATCAGGATTATATGGTTTAAATGGAGTAAAAGTTATGTTGAGTACAAATTGAGATCTTTAATCATATATACAATGTACACGTTTTTTTTATTGATTGTAATGCTAATGAACACAAGTATGTATGTTGTGTATTTTCACTTTCTGGTTAATAAACGAATTAAAAAAAAAAAAGATGAATAACAATACACTAATATGTGTAAATACTGTAAATTAATGTGGAGATGAATGTATGCACAGCATCTTTGACGAGGAGTTCGGCTGTTTCCTTCATCTCACACACTGGGAAACCTAAGCTATGGTGGGGTGTGTTCCCTCTGTGGCATGCTGCTGTCTGCGTATTACTGGGCGACTCATACAGGCCCCCAGTGTTGGGTAACTAGTAACACCCTTTTGGAACTATTTTTTTTTTATTTTTTTTATTTTTGCCTTTCTGTTGCAGAGATATTAGCAATCAAGGTATTGGCATATGATGAATTATCTTTTTTTTAAATTCATCATGTGCCAATACTTTGATTGATAATATCTCTGCAACATAAAGGCAAAATGAAGAAAAAAACAAAACATGCTTTATTCTGCTCTGCAGCCACTATTAGGCCACGTGCACACGTTGCAGATTACACTGTGGATTTTTCCGGACTGATTTTGAATAAACAACATTACGTTTCTGCATGTTTTTTCCACAGCATGTGCACTGTGGATTTTGCTTTCCATAGGTTTACATGGTACTGTAAACTCAGGGAAAAATCCGCAAAGTATGCACATACCTTTACATTGTGTCGAGTTCCCAATGAAAACTTTGGTGGAAGGTCCTCTTTAAGCAGGTGTGGAAAAAATGCTGCAAAAACTCCCTCAACTAACAAAATGTAAAGTAAATGAAGACAAATTTAGCATATCAATAGATGCAGAGTCTTTAAAGGGCCCCTGTCACCCCGTTTTTTTCGTATGAGATAAAAATACCGTTAAATAGGGCCTGAGCTGTGCATTACAATAGTGTATTTTGTGGACCCCGATTCCCCACCTATGCTGCCGAAATACGTTACCAAAGTAGTCGTTTTCGCCTGTCAATCAGGCTGGTCTGGTCAGATGGGCGTGGTGTCTTCCCCCAGATCTTGCTTAGTTTTCCGTTGGTGGCGTAGTGGTGCGCGCATGTCCAAGGTCCCGAATCCACTGCACAGGGGAGTGAAAAGAGCGCGATGTGCACTATTTCATTGGTGATCGGTGGGGGCGGCCATCTTCCTTTGGCCGCGCGTGCGCAGAAGCGGCGCTCTGCTGGCCGCGGCTTCAGGAAAATGGCCGCCGCGATCTCCATCTGCGCACGTGCGGCATCCCGCGGCCATTTTCCTGAAGCCGCGGCCAGCAGAGCGCCGCTTCTGCGCACGCGCGGCCAAAGGAAGATGGCCGCCCCCACCGATCACCAATTAAATAGTGCACATCGCGCTCTTTTCACTCCCCTGTGCAGTGGATTCGGGACCTTGGACATGCGCACACCACTACGCCACCAATGGAAAACTAAGCAAGATCTGGGGGAAGAAACCACGCCCATCTGACCAGACCAGCCTGATTGACAGGCGAAAATGACTACTTTGGTAACGTATTTCGGCAGCATAGGTGGGGAATCGGGGTCCACAAAATACACTGTTGTAATGCACAGCTCAGGCCCTATTTAACAGTATTTTTATCTCATACGGAAAAAACGGGGTGACCGGTTCCCTTTAAAAAAGTTAGAACGGAATGATAAACCAGACAATCTATGCTGCATCGTGTTGTACTACATACTCCCATTAGGTGCAATAAACATAAGAAGGTATAACTGTAATGCAAAATGTTGTGTTTTCTTTATCCTAGGGGTCTATGAAATGGTCTCTTTTCAATTTAAGCCTGGAGGACCAGCAGTTTGGGGCAAATCATTTCGAGCTGCCATCTCCGCTCACGTTAATTGTGGCTACACAAAACTTGTTGGTGTTTTTAACACTGAATATGGATTACTTAACCAAGGTAATTTACCAAACCTACTTCAAAGCAGTCATGATAACACTGTGCCAAAAATGTAAGCACCCTTGAAATTGTTCCAGAAAACTAAATATTTCTCCCAGAAAATTATTGTAATTACCGTATTGTTCATACTATAATACAGACTTTTTTATTTATTCACCCTATTTTGGAAATTAAATTCCCAAAGGGGTATATCTACAGGTGTAGTGATGATTTTGACTCCATGGGTGTTTTCCTGAAACAAGCAGTAGTGGATGTTGCTGAGCGGGCGGGCGCACAGGGGGTGGGAGGGGGGTGGGGACAGGGATCTTTATTTTAAACACCAAAAAAAAAAAAAAATTTTTCATTTCTTCTCTCCAGCGAACGCTGCTGGAGAGAAGAAATGAATGGCGGCTTCAGCACCAGATGCAGGGGACAGCGCTTATCTCTAGCGCTGTCTCCTGCACGGTACCCACGGTGTGGTACCCAGTCGGCACACGGGCGGCACACTGATGTGCCACGTGAGCTCACGGACACACGGACACGGATAACTCCGGTACCGATTTTTCCGGTACCGGAATTATCTGGACGTGTGGGACAGGCCTTAGTGATTAGATTACTTTATTCTTCGGGTCGGTACGATTACAGCGATAACAGATTTATTTGTGGTTTTTATGTTTGGCTGCTGTCGCACACTAAAAAATGCTTTTTATTGCAAAAACAAGTTTCTGCATCACCATATTTAGATATTAGCTGTAATTTTTCCCTATTTCAACTGAGTCATTTGAGGGCTTTTTTTTACAGGACGAGTTGACATTTTTATTGGTACCATTTTTGGACACATTTTTTGACATTGTATGATCGCTTTCTATTCCTTTTTTTTGTGAGGCAGATTGAACAAAAACCAGCAATTCAGGATTTTTTTTTTTTTAATGCTGTTACGTGTATGGTAAAACTGATAAGGCAGCCTTAGTCTTTGGGTCAGTACAATTACAGCGATACCTCATTTATATATATATATTTTTTAATGTTTTGGAGCTTTACACAATGAAAACTATTCTGAGAGCTATAACTTTTTTTTTTTCCACTGACTGTGCTATATAGCGGCTTGTTTTTTGTAGGACAAGATTACATTTTCAGCGGTATAATTTTTATTTACATTTGTTTTTTTATCACGTTTTATTCCACTTTTTGATTTTCGGTATGATTACAAAGCATAGTTTTACCTCTTTTTTTTTTTCAGTGTTCACTGAAGGGGTTAACTAGTGGGACAGTTTTATAGGTCGGGTCGTTCCGGATACGGCTATACCAGATATGTGTCCTTGGGTGACCCCATGGCCATCTTTTAACCCATGGTCACTATGGAGACCATCAGCATGACGCGATCGCAATCTTGTTGTGTCAATAGGAGCAGAGAGGTAACTCCCTCCCTCTGAGGTGCCCATCAATGTCGCTGTCACGATTGACAGTGGCATCACAGCGGTTAAACACCTGGGATTGGTGCTAGCAGGGTGTCGCATGTTGGGAAGGGGTTAAGCTGAGGGTCCCAAAAATGTTGTCTTGCCCATCTTTGGGGTTTTGTGTGAAATTATGTCTACTTTGCCTTTCTCATCTCTGGTCTCCACCAAGAATCAAACTTGCGACCTCCATGTTTGTAGGCAGCAGATCTAGCTATGAGCCACTGCCCACATTGATGTAGAGAGGAGCATTTGGTAATCCTGAGCTGTATTGCAGGCAGTGAACCCAGAAGCAGATGATACGGGTACATCCAGATACATCTATAGCAGTGTATCTCTATGTCCTTGTATTCTAGAGGTGGACAAAAGTAAGATTTTTTTTTTGTTCCTATAAAACTACTAAAAAATAAAAAACGATTGCAAAAATGTAATTTTCTCTTTTTTTGCGAGTCTCCCCAGGTACTGAACTCAAAGTCTCTATAATTGCAGACAATAGCTAAAGCAATGAGCCACAGGCTCCAGTGACATCACTGGGAGAATTGCATTGCCGCCCCTGACCCTACAGTCAGGTTATACTAGTATATAGAAATGCACTGCTCTGTACAATGTTTCTCTATGTCCCTGTATTCTAGAGGGAGATTAAAAGACAATTTTTTTTTCTTTATATATAAAATTACTAATGATACAATGATAAAAAACAATTTACAATATTGTAATTTTTTTCTGTGCTTTTTTTTTTTTTTAAAATAATAAACATAACAAATCAGCAAATTATACAGACATAATTAGTGTTCCTGTATTCGTAACAAACCACAGAACTCAGCGGTCAGATTAATTATGGTGACTGGTAAATTGCATAAACAATGGCGTGATTTGATTTTTTAAATTTATTTATTTCTTCCCCCCATTAAAAAAATGTGACACTGAGGCCGATGCCGTTTGTGAAGATGTGAATCTGTATTTTTAATGCTTTTTCAATTCTGCAGAAATCTTTGAATTTCCACTTAAAAATGCAACAAGTTCTTTTTTGCCTGTGTTTAAATCAGGTTCCATATAGAAGTTTATAGAGGGGAAAAAACGCACCAAAACAGCACAGTGCAGCTGCGTCTTTAGATGAACTGGGGGCAGAGTTTTCATGAAATCACATCCATTTTGCTTGGACATGTAGACTGTGTTCATGTGTAGCGTAAATGCTGCTTTTCTGCACAGAAATGCTGCTGTGCTTAACTGTCCAAGCAAAGTAGACGTGATGTCATGGAAATTCCTCCCACTGTGCGTCTAAACAAGCTGCTGTGCGGGTTTTGGTGTGTGTGTGTTGTTTTTTTTTTTGTTTTTTTTTTCCCAAGATGCTTCTATGTGGAGCCTGTAAAAAACTGCAGTCACATTTTTAAGTGCAGAATGAAAGCTTTTCTGTACTATAAAAATACTTACAAATGTGACTTCACATATGCACCAAAAACACATCAAATAATGGAGAAAAGGCACTAAAATATGCAGTAATCAGAGAAGATTGTTACTGCATAGATTGGACATTTGCACATGGTTTTCTTTTCACAGACCTGCCTGAAAAACGTGCAGTTTTTTATTTCAGGAAATGTTACTCTTTTTTGAGCAGTTTTACTGTTGTTGAGTTTTGGAACTATTTTGGAAGAGTTTGTTTTCAGCCTTTTGACTGGACAGAGTCTAGTTTGGAGCAGATTCACTTCGCTGCACATGACAACTTTTTCAGGCGTATTCCACGTAACATCCTGAAAAATGTTAAAAAGAATGAACGTCCATTTTTTTAAACTTTTTTATTTTTCACTTGGCAGTCGCTCTGTACTTTATAAAACAAGTCAAAGGGAAAGCTCAAAAGATGCCCCGAAGACAACCGGACGTTTTTTGAGTATTTTGCAATTGTTTTTGCTTTACAAAAAAAAGCTGGTGATTTCTACATTACTTAACGGAGTGAAAAAAAGAGCCGGAAAATGACATTAAGCTCTCGCCTATTAAATCGGGCGAGTGCAATTTAATGAACAAAATCGGATTGCACTCGGCCCAGTGTTATACTATGGGACAGCTTGTATCTGCGATTATTTTCTCATGCCGATTCGGGATGCAAAAACAGTGGCAGCATTCCGTGAGTGGCAGTGAGAATCGGATGACATTTACCCATATAAGTCTATGGATTCATGTGAAACATTGCACTGCACTCGGATGTCACCTGAGTGCAGTGCGATTCCCGCGGATGCTTACAATGGAGGAGGTGGAGAAATTACTTTCTCCGTCTCTTCCGCACATGTGCTGCATTTCTCTGATGTGAGAATCTGAGCACAGTAGTGTAGGGGACAGGGACCTGGTGAGCTGTGCAGACGGGTGGAACCATTGTTGCCGGGAGTCGGGGTTCCGGGGGACGGATTTGAGGGGCGCATGGGAAGCCAGGCTCATGTGACAGGAGGCAGAGTGACACAGGGAGAGAAGAGGATAAAAAGAAAAACGCGCGAAAGCAGGGACAGAGAAGCGCGGGAAAACTCTGAGGAGAGGAAACTGCAGCGCAGTTGTCGTGTGTGTGCAGGCCGCAGTGAGACTTGCTGGAAGCAGGGGGAAAACGTGCAACAGACACTGCGACACTGCGGGCAATTACCAGAGCCCCCAAAAAGAAGCGCATTCGTCGTCAGCGACCCCCCAGGCAGAGGGGTAGTGCTGATCAGCTCAGGGACAGTATTACCGCGCTCCCCGGGAGCATCTTGCCACAGAGTGCTCCGGATCCTCCTGGGTTTTTCTTAGCTGTGACTGATACTGATAATTCTGCTAATTCTCCTCAAAAAGACTCCTCTCTGGACGTGGAAACGGTTATCCCGGATCAACGTCCGCCTGCGGGAGGTAACGCAGCACCGCAAAAGACATTCTGGACTCGAATCTACACCTGGGTTCGACGTCGGAGGACACCGCCTTCCCTCACCACTAGGACTACGTCGCTGACGGAGCCTCACCACCGGGACTACATCGCTGAGACAGCACTGATAAGTGAACGTTGTTGACTTTACCTTAGTAGGAGAGGTACTAGTGAGGCGCGGCCGCGTTCTTCGGGTATAGTTCAGGCCTCCTATATAGTAGTTAGGATTTACTGTGATATTGTATACTTGTACTCAAGTTCCCTGCGTGGAAAACTGTTGTTATATTTTTGGGTTGGGAGTTAAAAGAAAAGTTAAAAACGCTGTTTGCTTTCTGGCTCCCATTTGTCCCTGCATCCTTCTTTACCTGCGGTCTCTACATTTGGCGTAGTCGGCAGGATGCAGGATCCAAAGAGGGAGCCAGAAGATACGGAGGATGGGGCTGGCCCGAGAGCGTCTCTCTCATTGGGGGCCATGTTGAATAACCTGCCCAAGTTTAATGGGAGCAACATGTTGTTGTGGAGTTGGACTGAAAGGATGCGGGGGCTGCTGAGGATGCATCCTATGACCCCGGCCCTGGAAGCAGAGGTGGCCATTATGGCCTTAGACGGAGAGGCCCGAGATTCAGTGATGTTGAGACCCCCCACAGAGCGGAATACTTTTACCGGGGTGTTAAATGTGTTAGAGGGGACGCACGGGGATCCCACCGACGTGGGAGAGCTGCGGGCCCGGTTGTTTGGACGGCGACAAAAAGAAGGCGAGACTGTCACTCAGTACATGAATGCTCTGCAAGAGCTAAACATTGCAATCGTGCGGAAAGATGGTATGGGGATGGGACATGTTGACGTGACCTTGCGCGACCAACTGGTGACGGGACTGCGAGATGAGTTGACCAAACAGGCTCTACGTGAACGAGTGCGGGTCGACCCGCGCCTGACTTTCTCCGACATAGGCAATGAGGCCCGCACCCGGGAGCAAGAGAGGGGGGTGACGGTCCTGACAGGAGAGACTCGGGTTATCCAGACCGCTGCACCAGGAGGGGGTGAGCCGTCGTGGGTTCAGGAGATGCGGCAGGAGCTCAAACAAATCAGGGACGAACTGGCTGAAGTTAAAAAGAATGCGCGAAGCCCAAGGGAGCTACCCCGGGGGCAAGGGTCTGGGAGTCCAGCTCGTGGCGCTCATCCAGGATATTATCCGGTCCCCGGTGCTTGTTATGGTTGCGGGGAGGCAGGACATTTCGCACGGGAGTGCCCCCGGAGAGGGAGGGCCTCGTCCCGTCAGGCGTTAAACTAGAGGGCTCCGAGCTAAGGGGACGACGCTCGGAGCCAGAGTCCCCGCGGATGGGTGGTGAAAGTCCCGGAAATTTGGTTGCCAGCTGCCCCCTGGTTTGGGCAGAGTTTGAAGGGCGGGCTGTCCGTTGTCTGGTGGACACCGGGTCCCAAGTCACGACTATGCCCGAGGCTTATTTTAGAAAGCACTTTCCTTTGACAGTCAGACCCCAATGGGGTCCCGTAATTCGGTTACAGGCCGCCAATCAGCTGCCCATCCCAGTGGAAGGGGTCACCTGGATGCAAATATCTTTATGTGGGAAGGACCTGGGCCGCCGGGGGGTTGTGTTAACTCGGGGAGATCCCAGCCCACAACATACCGTGACCTTGGGGATGAACGTATTGAAAGATTTTGGCAGTTTTCTGTTAGGAGAGACTACGCAAGAGACACTCAATCAGTGGGGGACCAGTACACCTCAGGGCTCCGTGTTCAGACAGTTAGTGAGAGAAGTCCGGGTACAAGAGACCTGTCAAGAGGGAGACATACTAGGGAGAGTGATTACTTCCCCGACAGCTAAGGTGACGTTCCCCCCAGGACAGACTGTTATATCCCTGCCCATACGAGCCCGCATCCCTCTAGAAGGAGTACAAGTACAGATTGAGCCCACCTTTACATCCCCTTTGCCCACAGGACTGCTGGTGGCCCGATCCCTGGCTACTGTTAAAAATGGGGCCGTACCAGTACGATGTGTGAATGTGGACGAACACGATGTTGTGCTACGGGTCCGAAGTGAGATGGCCAAAGTGTTACGACCTTTAGAAGTGATGCCCCCTCCAGATACTTTGCAGTTAACGGTGGATTTCCCTGATCCCTGGATGGTCAGTGTCCGGTCTACGCAGGATCCTGAGCCAATAGCGTTTCGAAAGGGTCAAACTATTCTGGAGCACATGCGGACGGAATTGTCGGGCCTGGATCCATCACAGATCTCACAAGTGCAGCGACTCCTTGGACATTATGCTAAAGTGTTCGCACAACATGAAGATGATTTTGGCTGTACCACGGCCATCGAACATGGAATTCCGACCGGAGATACAGTGCCCATCAGGGAGCAGTACAGACAGATTCCCCCGCAGATGTACCAGGAAGTAAAGACGTTGTTAGGCCAGATGCTACAAAAGGGAGTGATCCGCGAGAGTCAGAGCCCGTGGGCTGCCCCGATCGTGCTGGTGCGGAAAAAGGACGGCACGCTCCGGTTCTGTGTGGACTATCGTAAGCTAAATGCATGCACCGTCCGAGACTCTTATCCACTTCCCCGTATCGAGGAGTCTCTCTCCGTGCTGGGTCGGGCCAAATATTTTTCCACCTTAGACCTAGCCAGCGGATACTGGCAGGTCCCGATGACAGAAGCAGATCGTCCTAAGACAGCGTTTATCCTTCCCATGGGACTATTCGAGTTCAATCGAATGCCGTTTGGGCTGGCCAACGCTCCAGGCACCTTCCAACGATTAATGGAGCGGTGTCTGGGGGATTTGAACTTCGAGGCCACTCTCATTTATCTGGATGACATCATCATCTATGCTCCAACATTCGAGGAACATCTGTGCCGACTGGAGCAAGTACTAGACCGGTTGCTGAAATACGGGCTTAAGGTGAAGCCCCAGAAGTGTCACTTGTTCCGGGAACAGATCGAGTACCTGGGGCATGTGGTGTCCGCCGAAGGAGTCCGGCCATCGCAGGAGAAGATTGCCGCAATCCAGGAGTGGCCCACACCGGAGACCGCCAAGGATGTACGGGCGTTCTTGGGCCTCGCTGGGTACTACCGGCGCTTCGTGAAGAACTTTGCTCGCCGTTCTCACAATCTACAAGTCCTGCTGAAAGGAAGCTCCCCCAAGGAACGGGGAAAGAAGATACAATGGCAGGAGCCACAAGAAGCAGCGTTCCGGGACTTGAAGACAGCTCTCATGGAGCCGCCGGTGTTGGCTTATGCGGACTTTTCGCAACCGTTCATCCTACACACCGACGGCAGCTCTCAGGGATTGGGGGCTGTGTTGTCTCAGGTTCAGGATGGGCGGGAGAGAGTGATCGCCTATGCGAGTCGGTCTCTTCATGACTCTGAGTTGAACCAGGACAATTATAGTTCTTTCAAGGTGGAGCTGCTGGCCGTGGTGTGGGCTATGACGGAGCGGTTCGCTGAGTACCTGGCCGGTTCCGAGGTGCTGATACGCACGGATAACAACCCATTGGCACATCTGGAAAATGCGAAATTGGGTGCCCTGGAACAGCGCTGGGTAGCCCGGATGGCCAAGTACAGATACCGTATCCTCTACAAGCGAGGAGCGGAGAATGTTCATGCTGACGCGTTATCTCGTCTGCGGAAGAACCCCCCAAGAACTAACCGAGATGAGGAGCTGGAGGGAGAAGAAATCCCCTACGCCATCGGGGGCGCTGCTCGGACGGCTGTGAGCCGGGAACAGACCGGGAACGGAACGGCTACAGGACTGTTGGTTCAGAGTCGGGACGAATGGATACGGCTGCAACAGGAAGACCAGGAACTAGCTCCATTGCGACAGTGGATAACGAATGGTCTATTGCCCGTGAGAACCCCTGGACAAACTCTCCCGTCAGACCTGAACCTTCTTCTGCGGCAGTGGGAGCGCCTAACTCTTCAGGACGGGCTCTTATGCCACTTAACCATGGCTCAGGCAGATTCCGAGCCGACCTGGCAGATGGTCTTACCAGGGCCCGTGGTGGCCGCAGTTGCTAAAGAAGCTCATGAGTCCGGGGCACACTTCGGAGTGAAGAGGACGTTTAAGTGGCTGCAAACTCGGTTCTATCATCCTCGGCTGCTTGCGGAAGTACAAACTGCCTGTAGACAATGTCGACAATGTGAGCTAACCAAGTCACCGGAGGAAAGGGCGCCTGTGCAGAGCATCACGACGTCTGCCCCTTTTGAAGTATTAATGATAGACTACATTACCATTGGAGCAGCGCATCAAGGCTACGAACACTGCCTCGTTATGGTAGATCATTTTTCAAAATTCGCGGTAGTCACCCCTACCCGTGATCAGGCGGCTGAGTCGGCGGCGAGCGCTATCTGTAAGAACTTTATTCAAGTTTACGGCTGTCCGAGGCGAATACATTCGGATCAAGGCGCCTGTTTCTTGGGCAAAGTCATGGAAGAGCTGCATCGCCTCTGCGGCATTGATAAGTCACGCACCACACCGTATCACCCCCAGGGAAACGGGGCTTGTGAGCGGTTTAACCGGACTTTGCTTCAAATGCTGCGTGCGCTAGAACAAGATCAGAAGGCCCGCTGGCCGGAGTATGTGTCTGACCTAGTGTGGGTCTACAACAATAGAGTTCATCAAGTCACAGGATGCACCCCGTATGAAGTGGTCTTTGGGCGCCCAGGAAAAGGCATGACAGATCTGGAACTGTCTTCGGAGGAAGAAGGCCCCCGAACAGGGATGGCTTCGTGGGTGCGTGATCATCGGCATCGGCTGCAGACCTTACACCGACTGGTACACACTCGAATTCGGGAAGTGGAGCATCAGAGCACCCCTACAGCAAAACCCCCAGAGTTCCGGCCCGGTGATCGAGTACTCGTTCGAGAGCAAAGACCGCAAAACAAGTTAGACCATCGTTGGGAAAAAACACCCTATCGGGTGCTTCGCCGTATAGACCCGCATGGACCTGTATATGAAGTGCAGTCTGAGGCCCCCGGAAGTACAGGTACTCGCATTCTTCATCGCAACATGCTCCGGTTGTGTCGCTCTGTTGACTCGGACACCCCGGAATCCGCAATCAGGGAAGAGCCACCTACGACTGAGTCCCCCAACAACCATTGGTGGGATGAAGAAGATGATGAAGAAGAAGAACGGCGTCAAAATACTCCCCCTATCTCGACTACTACACTACCCCTGACCAGTCACCCTTCCGCTGACGACATTCCCCCAACACCCCCTACACAGGGACCCGAGCCACGACGTTCTGAACGTTCTACTGCCGGTAGACCCCCAACTCGCTACAGTCCTGACTTACACACTAGACAGACCCAAGTGTGGAACAACCCGTCAGATGGGCGACCTGTCAGTGCGAAGGCCTCGCCCGGGGACTGGCGAGCATACAGGGTGGGGGAATGTAGGGGACAGGGACCTGGTGAGCTGTGCAGACGGGTGGAACCATTGTTGCCGGGAGTCGGGGTTCCGGGGGACGGATTTGAGGGGCGCATGGGAAGCCAGGCTCATGTGACAGGAGGCAGAGTGACGCAGGGAGAGAAGAGGATAAAAAGAAAAACGCGCGAAAGCAGGGACAGAGAAGCGCGGGAAAACTCTGAGGAGAGGAAACTGCAGCGCAGTTGTCGTGTGTGTGCAGGCCGCAGTGAGACTTGCTGGAAGCAGGGGGAAAACGTGCAACAGACACTGCGGGCAATTACCAGAGCCCCCAAAAAGAGGCGCATTCGTCGTCAGCGACCCCCCAGGCAGAGGGGTAGTGCTGATCAGCTCAGGGACAGTATTACCGCGCTCCCCGGGAGCATCTTGCCACAGAGTGCTCCGGATCCTCCTGGGTTTTTCTTAGCTGTGACTGATACTGATAATTCTGCTAATTCTCCTCAAAAAGACTCCTCTCTGGACGTGGAAACGGTTATCCCGGATCAACGTCCGCCTGCGGGAGGTAACGCAGCACCGCAAAAGACATTCTGGACTCGAATCTACACCTGGGTTCGACGTCGGAGGACACCGCCTTCCCTCACCACTAGGACTACGTCGCTGACGGAGCCTCACCACCGGGACTACATCGCTGAGACAGCACTGATAAGTGAACGTTGTTGACTTTACCTTAGTAGGAGAGGTACTAGTGAGGCGCGGCCGCGTTCTTCGGGTATAGTTCAGGCCTCCTATATAGTAGTTAGGATTTACTGTGATATTGTATACTTGTACTCAAGTTCCCTGCGTGGAAAACTGTTGTTATATTTTTGGGTTGGGAGTTAAAAGAAAAGTTAAAAACGCTGTTTGCTTTCTGGCTCCCATTTGTCCCTGCATCCTTCTTTACCTGCGGTCTCTACAGTAGCGTGACACTCAGATCACACTGGCAGCAGAGCTGGAGCCGAGGGTCACTAGCATAATGCATCCGATGTGATACACTAGTGTGTCTCTGGCCTAAGAAAGGCTTTGGAACTACCCTCCAAAAGAATCCCCGTGGCTGAAACAACACGTAAATGCTAAGGAAACGACCAAAAGCAACTTCACAAAAGACGCTTCAAGAACATTTCCTGAACTGCCTGCTGCTTGAAAAACTCATTGGGTTTGCATGAGTTTAAGGCGATGTTCACATGTTGCATTTTTGCTGCGGTTTTTTTTCTATAGGTTTTGCTGCGTTTTTGCTGCGTATTTGCTGCCCTTTTTTTTGTCTCTTGTGCATGTTGATAAAGTTTAGTGGCCCCAAAAAGCATGATGCAACTTCCTGAGATTTTTGCACCAAACATTCAGCAATACCTGACACCTGCTTTTTTTTGTGGCGTTTTTGCACTTACTCCAGGCTTTCCAATTCCGTGAGGAAAAATAAAACTAATGTGTGCATGAGATTTCTGAAATCTCATAGCGCTTGCTGGTACTGTAAAACGCAGCTTAAAACTTGTATAAAAAAATGCAGCAAAAATGCTACATGTGAACAGCAAAATAGCCAAAAAAATGAACATTGAACTTTTAGGTGTTTTTAATCAGACTGCCAGCTTCTTTTTTTTTTTTTTTGTTGAGAAGATCTACTCCAAAAGCTACTCAAGAAAACGCCATCTGCGCAAAGACTAACATGTGGGGCTCTGAGCAGCCACATTGCTGGGATGGAATGTGAGGGCATATACACCATGGATGTGTGGTGAGGTACCTGATTCACTACCTCTCTCCTTACAAAAGTCACTGGTACCTTCATACAGTTGTCACCTTTCCTCAGTATTCAGGCATGGGTTTTCCTTCCCTGCATAATTTGAAGTTCCTGAACAACATTCATGACAAGACTCCTCAACCTTTCATGAAATTTACAGCACTGTTGTCCTATTATGTGCCAGGGGAACCACTAGACCAGCCCCTGAGGCTGCTTCATGCGGCCCACAAGCACTGTAGACCCATTGGCGATCCCTGCCAGGTCCAGGGGCCGCCGATGGCATCGTTTTATTGCAGCAGAATGTGCGTCCTTGGGTGCACATTCCGTTGAAATGTATTGCAGAGCAAAGACTCTTTACACAGCAATACCTATGCCAGCTGCCGGACAATTAGAGGCCAGCAGCTGATATAGGCGTGGAGGCGCAGCAGCGAATATCACATGTAGATTTCAGCTGCTGGCCTCTGATTGGCACATAACTACAATATGGGGACCTGGTTGGGGGCATAGCTACAATATGGGGACCTGGATGGGGACATAACTACAATATAGGGACAAAACTACAATATGGGGGCCTGGATGTGGGGACATAACTACAATATGACTGCACATTAATTATCACAACATCCATAACGATCCAAGCTCTAAAAAAATAAAATAAACTGCAAAAATGTTCAAAAGGTTGTGAGGCAGCGACAGGTGTTATATGCGAGGCCCCAGGATGCGGACAGAAGCGTAATGAGGCCGCTGAAGTGCATTGCAGTCACAGGCATAGCTGTGATTGCAATGCAAAATAAAAGTAAGTTTGGTCTTGGGCAAGCTATTTGCCCCAGAAAGGTTTAAGAAAACCCAGAATGGGCTTTTATTTTTGGAGCAGACTACAGGATTGTAGTGGGGCGGTCCACTTCATCCAGGTCGGGTCTTACAAGTGGCCCATGGCTACAGGTTTAATTTAAAAAAAACCTGCGGCAAATGGTTGGGAGTGTCAGTCTTGGTTTGCAAACTTGCAAAGCAGGTGGCTCTGAAAAGCTCAGTCTGTGTGAGGTAACACGGAGCCAAGCGGATCCAAAAGGCCTAGTACCCCTCAGCGTAGCCTGGCGGTGCAGTTGCCCATGGCAACCGGTCTCGGATACGGACTGTCTTGATTCCCAGCTGCAATTCAGAGGATATAATTTATTTTCCATTTGTGAGTACATTGGACATTAAAGAGACTTTGTTTTGAACTTTCCTGTGGCCACTGCCTGTCTGTCGCACTGCACCAAGACTGCTGCTCTACAAGGTGTTTAGAAAAAAAAAAATAGTGTCACTTAAAATGTTACTTTGTTCTTCAAAAAAAAATTCAATTTTTTTCTACATGCAGCGCATATACCCGGCTGAGACTCCTGCACTAAACCAACTTGGGCAGTAGCCCAAGCCCAGCAGCCCAATATGTCACAGTAAGGTAGTAATTAGAGATGAGCGAATATTTCAATATTCCGTTCTGATTATGATCGCCGTATTTGCAATATCCGCTGAACATAGCCGAACGCCATTGGAGTCAATGGGAGTACAGATGAGAAAATATGTTAAAAAAAACGATTGTCAGCGGTCGCTGCTGGAGGAGGCAAGAGTAGAGCATTGCTTGCAGGCTGGGATGAGGGGGTGTTCGAATGTGCGGTGCGGCGCGCCACTGCGGGTGTTCGGGTGTCCGGTGCTGCGGGGGCTCTGCTGACATCTTTTGAAAGCCCAGAGCCCCAGTAGTGACATGGTACCCTATACTGTGAACTGGACTCCAGGAAAAAAGCTGCCAGATGGGGGCGCATGCGCAGATGGAGATCTCGGCACCAAAATCTCAGGAGCTGAGATCTCATCTCCCGAGATCTTGGTGCTGAGATCTCCATCTGCGCATGCGCCGCCCCAGCAACCATTTTCCCGGAATCCAGTCCACCGCATAGGAAACCGTGTCACTGCGGGGGCCCTGGGCTTTCACAAGATGTCGACAGAGCCCCTGCAATACCGAACACCCGCAGCGGTGCACCGCACTGCACATCCGAACACCCCCTCATCCCAGCCTGCGGCTAATAAGGTATATCTGCATTATAAGACGCACCCCCATTTTCCCCAAACATTTTTTGGGAAAAAAGTGCATCTTATAATCCGAGAAATACGGTATATATGTGTGTGTCACTGACATCTATATATCTGTTCTATCTATCTATTCTATTCTAACCTGTCACGCTGTCATTTTCCTGTACACGGCAGGTGAATTGCCAGCTTTTCAAAGGAGACTGGTGCATAAAAATTGGATAGCACTCGCATGGTTCGAGTGCTGTGCAAACTTTTTTTTTCTCGCACCCATAGGCTTGCATTGGCGAGTCTTGGCGACAATCGCAGCATACTGTGATTTCACATGCATGTTGAATACACCTGAGAAAAAAAAGCGCTGATGTGAGCTGCCCATAGATCAACACTGGGCCAAGTGCTATGCAATATTTTCTCGCATAGCACTCGGCCGTATTCTACGGTAGTGTGACGCCAGCCTATTATTTCTCCTTCCATTTCTTCAGTGTTGACCATGGGCCCTGCTTTCCTCTTATACTTGCCTCATGTACACTGTGACAGAAAGTTTGTTATTTTACTAGCACTTGTTCATATGATTATTATAATTATTTATAAAGTTAATAAATGTAAAATTGTATGAAAAATGTTTTAAATTCTGTTGTTGTGATGAAACAACTATGTTTTGTTTATACACAGTTCATGTCTTGTGGTGGAATGACAATTCTGACAATCGGGCTGCAGGAAGACATGTGGCTCATGAAGACGCCAGGGTGGTGGCAGCAGGTAAATTACATTTGTGATATGTACACGTCTGGTTTTGGGTTTATTCGCCACTCTACATTTGGAAGGATCATATATGTCTATTAACCCTTTAATGACCGCCAATGCGTCTTTTTACTGACCTGAGATATGAGAATGGCATCTCCATACAGGTGACAATCCAGCAGCTGTCGGCTGTCCACTATAGCTGACAACTTGCTGTATCACCAACGATCAGTGTTGTCACCGTCCATATTTGTTTAATCCCTTAGATGCTGCTGTCAATAGTGACTATATCATATAAATGGTTAACAGAGTGTGGGGACTTCCTCTTTATCCCCATCGGCACCCTGAGATCATGATTCTGCGGTCCTGATATTTGTCATAGCAATTCACGGCCAAATAGCGGCCTTAGAGTCTGCCGGCTACAGGGGCCTGTTCCAAAGTTAGCGACATTTAGGTGTTAAAAATAATCTTTCATTCCTGCTATGCCACTTTGCTTTGATTCCTGAAAAGCACCTGAAGGGTTAATAAACTACCTGACAGCGGTTTCAATATAAAGCTGCACTCTGGATTGTTTAGAATGGCACATCTAGAATATTGGAGCTGCATTACTGCCATAGAACATTGGTTAAGTGCTATATTACGTACATATGAAATGTTGCAAAATGGGAAATGCAAAATTTGCTAAAGGAAAATGTGGTTTGGCTGGTTCCTTCCTGCCCCATATATTGTAGGCTTTTTTTAGTCCAAGTGAGGAATCTTATCAGGACAGGGACCCAACTATATGAAACACATTGATGTTGCAGTTGGGCTCATATACATTGGCCAATCTATGTGCTAAGTACCTTCAATTTACTGTAAATTTTCCTATAGCAATATTGCAATTCCAATTTTCGAAAATTCCACATGTACGTAATATAGCACTTAACCAATGTTCTATGTCTGTAAGGCAGTTCCAATGCAGCTTTATATTTTCTTAAAATTATGTTAACTGGCACCTATTCACACTAGTTGGGATACGCTGGTCAGTTTTTTCTCAGTTTTCAATATGTTGGGGGGGGGGGGGACCTGAGTCCCATCCCCCATGTTGGGGCAGATATATGAGCCTTTGTGGCACTCTAGACCCTATAAACACGTGTGTTCACGTGCATGTAATAATGTCCCTGTCCTGGTCCCTTTTTATAATAATGTTCCCGTCCTGGCCCCTTTCCTGTAAGGCTGGAGTCACACTTGGCGTAAGACAATACGCCACGTATTATACGTCCGTACTACGGCCGTAATACGGAGAAATGTTCCCAAAATATTGATCCGTAGTCAGGGTGTTTCAGCGTATTTTGCGCATGGCATCCTCCGTATGGCATCCGTACTGCGAGATTTTCGCGCAGGCTTGCAAAACCGACATCTAATGGATTTATGTGCTCAAATGTTCGGGAAAACATATATACAGTATATATATATATATATATATATATATATATATATATATATATATATATATATATATATATATATCATTGAGACACATATATATATATATATTCTGTATTTAGATTTCATTCAGCGCGATATCTGTGAACAGCCGGTAATTCAATTGCCGGCTTCTCATTTCTCCTGCACAAACCCGACAGGATATGAGACATGGTTTGCATATAGTAAACCATCTCATATCCCCTTTTTTTTTTGCATATTCCACACTACTAATGTTAGTAGTGTGTATGTGCAAAATTTCAGCGCTGTAGCTGCTGAAATAAAGGGTTAAATGGCAGAAAAAATTGGCGTGAACTCCCGCGCAATTTTCTCCGCCAGAGTAGTAAAGCCAATGACTGAGGGCAGATATTAATAGCCAGGAGAGGGTCCATGGTTATTGGCCCCCCCCGTGGCTAAAAACATCTGCCCCCAGCCACCCCAGAAAAGGCACATCTGGAAGATGCGCCTATTCTGGCACTTGGCCACTGTCTTCCCACTCCCTGTAGCGGTGGGATATGGGGTAATGAAGGGTTAATGCCACCTTACTATTGTAAGGTGACATTAAGCCAGATTAATAATGGAGAGGCGTCAATTATGACACCTATCCATTATTAATCCAATTGTATGAAAGGGTTAAAAAACACACACACATGATTTAAAAGTATTTTAATGAAATAAACACAGCAGTTGTTTTAATAATTTATTGCTCTCTCAATCCATTTGCAGGCCCTCACTTGGCAAAATAATAAACGCACAAGATGCATACCCTCAGCTGAACCGTCACGTCCCACGATGTAATCCATCTGAAGGGGTTAAAATAATTTACAAGCAGGAGCCCTGCAAATGCAGCTGTGCGCCGTGCCTGTAATCCCCGGCGAATGAATGAAATGTAGGTCAATGACCTACATTTCCTTCAGTCGCGGTGATGCGCCCCCTGGTGGATGTCCTCATATGACCTGGAGCGTGGGAAAAAGTTCCCAGGCTGCAGTTCATGAGAACATCCAGCAGGGGCGCATCACCGCGACTGAATGTAAGTACAGATCACTCTGCTTTCCTTTCAGCACCCGGGGATTACAGGCACGAGCGAGTGGTTTATCGCAGCTCGTGCCTGTAATATTAGTTAACCCCTTCAGATGGATTACCTCGTGGGACGTGATCTGACATCAGAAGGTATGTATCTTGTGCGTTTATTATTTTGCCAAGCGAGGGCCTGGAAATGGATTGAGAGAGCAATAAATTATTACAACAACCGCTGTGTTTATTTCATTAAAATACTTTTAAATCATGTGTATGTGTGTGTGTGTGTGTGTGTTTTTTTAACCCTTTCAAACAATTGGATTAATAATGGATAGGTGACATAATTGACGCCTCTCCATTATTAATCTGGCTTAATGTCACCTTACAATAGCAAGGTGGCATTAACCCTTCATTACCCCATATCCCACTGCTACAGGGAGTGGGAAGAGAGTGGCCAAGTGCCAGAATAGGCGCATCTTCCAGATGTGCCTTTTCTGGGGTGGCTGGGGGCAGATGTTTTTAGCCACGGGGGGGCCAATAACCATGGACCCTCTCCTGGCTATTAATATCTGCCCTCAGTCACTGGCTTTACCGCTCTGGCGGAGAAAATTGCGCGGGAGCCCACGCCAATTTTTTCCGCCATTTAACCCTTTATTTTAGCAGCTACAGCGCTGAAATTTTGCACATACACACTACTAACATTAGTAGTGTGGAATATGCAAAAAAAAAAGGGGATATGAGATGGTTTACTGTATGTAAACCATGTCTCATATCCTGTCAGGTTTGTGCAGGAGAAATGAGAAGCCGGCAATTGAATTACCGACTTTTCACTAACACCGCTGCGTATTTCTCGCAAGTCACACTGCTGGTCCGTGTGGAATCTGTATTTTTCTCGCCCCCATAGACTTTCATTGGCGATTTTTTTTTTGCGCAATACGCTGACAAACGCAGCATGCTGCGATTTTGTACGGCCGTAGAAAGCCGTATAATACTGAACCGTAATATACGGCTAATAGGAGCAGCCCCATTGAGAATAATTGTGCCGTATGTTATGCGAGTTTTACGGACGTAGTTTCTGCGCTCTTACGTCCGTAAAACACGCATGTGTGACCCCGGCCTAAGTGTCCCCTGTCCTGTGCTCCTTTTTTGTAATAATGTCCCTCTCCCTGGGCCCCATCCTATAAAAATGGCCTCCGTCCTCGGCCCCTTCCTTGTATAATGTTCATTCTGCTGCTCTTTTCCAGCACATAAAAAATATTCTTCTTATTTTCCAACACTCCACACAATGTAAGGCTTCCTCCTCATAGCCTGCAGCTGACTTAGGCGTGCCAGCCATGCGCAGCACATGACATCACTGTCATTCACCGGCGGTGTGTATAATAATGCAGGGAGATGGCGGGTCTCTGCGCTGCAATACACTACAGCTAAATGTGCATCCTGAATGTGAACTTTTCCAGATTTTTTTTACATTGCATCCACAAACTTAAATATTTTTTGGGGAGATTTTATGTTGTATACCAACACAAGTAGCAAATATTTGTGAAGTATAAAGGAAATGATACAAGATTTTCTAAATATTTAAAAAAAATATAAACTTGAAAACTGTGACGTGCATTTGTATTCCACTCTCCTGAGTCTGAATCTGAGTTTTGTAGGACCATTTTTTGCTGCAATTACATTTGTCAGCCTTTTGGGGTATATCCCTACCAGCTTTGCACACCTAGAGGCTGACATTTTTTGCACACTAGCTCTGGCTCGGTGAGATTGGGTGGAGGCGTCTGTGAACAGCAATTTTCAAGGTTTACCACAGATTCTCAATGGGATTTATGTCTGGACTCTGACTGGGCCATTTAAGGCTACGTTCACATTAGCGTTCTGCGCCGCAGCGTCGGGCGCTGCAGCATCGCCGCATGCATCATGCGCCCCTATATTTAACATGGGGGCGCATGGACATGCGTTGCACTTGCGTTTTGTGACGCATGCGTCACTGTGGTGCATGCGTCAGGGCGCAGAGGACGCAGCAAGTTGCAGTTTTTTCTGCGCCCAAAACCATGCAAAAGTGGACGCATGCGTCACAAAACGCTGCGTTGTGCATGCGTTTACATTTGCGTTGTGCGTTGCGTCGCCGACACTGCGGCGCACAACGCAAATGTGAACGTAGCCTAAACACATGAATATGCTTGGATCTAAACCATTCCATTGTAGCTCTGGCAGTGAGTCATTGTCCTGCTGGAAGAGGCCCCAGTATACAGTCTTTTTGCTGTTCCTCTCTCTCTCTTTTTTGCTCTATATTGCTGCATTGAGAAATTAGAAATGTCTTTTGTAAACTTATTTTGTGTGGATAAGGAGGTGACAATTTATGTAGGCGTTGTGTTTTTTGGTAGGTCTCATATGTGAATTTGTAATGAAGGTAAATTAATTATGTCAAGTAACAGGTGTACATAGTTTCACTTAATGGAATAGGTATATAAGGATGTTTTTATTCGTATGCGTATGATTAAGAACTTTGTTCGAAAAGCGTCAGTATGATATTTTATTCTTGACATGGAAATAAAATACTGAAGATTTTATGAAGAGACGCCTGGTGCTGCAACTTTTCTTTCCTTCCTTTGCTAATGTTAATGAGTGGTATCCAGCCACTTGTTCCTGGCACCTGTGTTGATCCGGATTCCGGTGAGGCACCACTAATCCCTTTCCCTGCTCCCTGTATGATGTTGGAGAGAGTTGCTGAAGCATCCCCAAATCAACACCTTGTCGTCTAATGGTTAGACAGAGACCTGGAGAGGTGTACAAGCCATAGTGTGTTGCACGCACTGTGAAATTTGGTGGAGGATCAGTGATGATCTGGGGATGCTTCAGCAAGGCTGGAATTGGGCAGATTGTTCTTTGCGAAGGACGTATGAATCAAGCCGCATACAAGGTTATCCTGGAAAAACAGTTTATTCCGTCTGTGCAGGCAATGTTCCCCAACTCTGAGGACTGTTTTTTCCAGCAGGACAATGTGCCATGCCACACAGCTAGGTCAATCAAGGTGTGAATGAAGGACCACCACATCAAATCCCTGTCATGGCCAGCCCAATCTCCAGACCTGAACCCCATTGAAAACCTCTGGAATGTAATCAAGAGGAAGATGAATAGTCACAAGCCATCAAAGAAGAACTGGCCAGGGGTGGCATAAGGTCACCCAAAATCAGTTGGAAAGCATGCCAAGACGCATGAAAGCTTTGAATAAAAATCATGGTTGTTCCACAAAATATTGATTTCTGAACTCTTCCTGAGTTAAAACATTAGTATTGTTGTTTCTAAATGATTATGAACTTGTTTTCTTTGCATTATTTGAGGTCTGCAAGCAATGCATTTTTTGTTATTTTGACCATTTCTCATTTTCAGAAAATAAATACAAAATGTATTGCTTGGAACTTCGGAGACATGTTATCAGTAGTTTATATAAATAAAATAATTTACATTTTACTTAAAAATATACATAGAAAAATCAGACAAACTGAAAATTTTGCAGTGGTCTCTTAATTTTTGTCAGAACTGTATTATCATGGATTCAGGCAAGCACTTAGGGTATGTTTCCACATGCCGGATTACATCCAGATTAGCTGCGGATTGAACGCTGCGTACAGCTGCAACGTTTAATCCGCAGCGTCCAGATGTTACAGCATAGTAGAGAGGATTTTATGACATCCCGTCTCCACTATGCATGCGAACACGCATCCGGCGGCCCTGCGTTTCCGGACATGTGGCGCGTCTTTTTAGAATGCAGCATGTCCGTTTACCCTTGTGGCGATGCAAGGTAAATCACGGGGCCCTATGAATGGGGTGCGGAGATTATGGATGTGTGCAATGAACACATCCGGAATCACCGCGCATATAGAAGGGGGCGGCGTAAGTTTTCTGCTCCGTCCAAAGCGCCGGCAATGCAGAACGTGGAACCTTACCCTCAGGGTATGTTTACACTTTCAGTAAATGCTGCTGCGGATTGGACACTGCGTCCAGATGTTACAGCATAGTGGATGGGATTTTATGAAATCCCATCTCCACTATGCGTGCATGGACGCCTCCGGCGGCCCTGCGTATACTCACATGCGCCGCGTCTTTCTAGACCGCAGCATGTCAATTTATCTTACGAAGACGCTCAGACGTCCAATGTGTAGGATGCGGTGATTCTGCACGGTTCAATGAACACATGCGGGATCACCGCGCGTACAAAATCCAGCAGCGCTTTGGATGGAGCTGCATCCAAAGCACTGCCAATACTGAACATGGAAACATACACTTAGTCTTTAGGAGTCATTGACCTGGCAGGGTATAAAGGACACAACGTCCGGGTGCTACTGTACAGGCCCTGCCAGGTGTCCCATGTAAAAAAATACATATAAAGGAGCATGACAGTTTTTTTTTATTTTATAGAATTTCTTCTAGAATCTCATGAAACTATATACTTCTACATGACAACTGGTCTCGTGCCTTCTAGTCCAACCACGACCCCAGCACTGGTCCTTTTTCTGTCAATAAACAATGTATGCAGGAAGCTGTGGTGTGGAAGGGGTTATACATTGCTTGACATCTGAACTTTGTTGGAATCAAACGTTTTCTCTATTGCAGATTTATCATAACTACAGCACCCAGTAAACTAAGTGACACATCACTGGATTCAGGGTCTCTGTCCCCTACCTCGTACTGCGGTCAGATTACCTGACTGATTCTCCTGCAGAAGTAGAGCCCGTAGTACAGTGCTACATTAGCTTTAACCTTCACAAGCAAAGATCTTGGTGAGGCCTGATTTTTCCTTGATGAAGTCTATTTTGTTCATGACTATGTACTGTAGCTGAACTTAAATCAAGGACTGGATACTAATGTCGTATAGTTTCACAGAGGGGAATTTAATGCTCATTTTTGGAGAAAAAGAAAAAAGCAGACTAGGACCCCTGAGCTCCAAAGAAGCTTCCCAGGCATCCAAGCAGAATAACATGGAGATAAAGCTTGTGATGAGATGGCAGGAGCGGAGGTGTATGACACTGTCTTTTCATTGCTCTTTACAGTTCTAAACACTTATCGCTTTTTAAAATGTTTTATTCCACACTTTGTGAAAAAAATGTTCTGCCTTCTTTTTCAGTGAGGGAAAGTGTGGGGTTTCTTGAGTCACAGCGCAACTTCCTTCTGGTTCCAGCCCCATTCTCCCCAATGAAGTGATGCCGGCCATCCCTCATGGATATCTTGAAGCAGTTGACCACAACACATTGAAGGAATTTTCATTTGTCAAATCCATACACGTTTGAGTCTGTGACGACTTTTATACCAGATTTTATCTAAGTAACTGATTTATGTAAATCCAAAATACTTTCTCTGTACATTATTACAATTCTTTACAAGCATCTCTGTATTAAAAAAAGTTATACTATGCAGAACTTTGGCTGATTTAGTTATTATTGTTTTTTTTTACAATCAGTCATCACAATCACTTAAGAAAAATGCAGAAGAAAAGGTGTATTTTCCAGGAACTGATTTAATTCAATAGATCTAAGTGTTTGTGTGATTATGTACAGTATATATGTGTGTATATATATATATTTTCAGAATTGGGGTATGTGCAGAAATTTCGGCACCATTTCTGAATTACTTTGCAGAAAAAGCACTGCATAAAATAAACACGTTTTTGTTGTCTTTTAAATGCGTTTTTGGTGTAGATTTTTCCCCACTCGTTAGTATGAGTGAAATCTGCAGCAAAAACGCTGAAAAAATTGACATTCTGCAGCTATAAATCTGCACCAAATCTTCTAATCACAAATAAGCAACGTGTGCATGACACTTCAGGATTCTCATTCACTTTGCTGGCATCAGGAATCTCTTCAGGTTTTGTGACAAATCTACAATGTATGCGCAGACCCTCATCCAGTATTGCATACGAGCACAGAAATACACAGACGTAATCACCTAGGTATATTATCAGTGAGGCTAGTGCTGGTTGTCTGAGGAATGTTATGCCACTTTGAATGCACTTGGGCACACAAATGATCAAGATCCACTGCTGGCAGCGCACTTTACAATTGCCGACTAATAACTTCCAAGTTGCTCAATGTGAGACAAGTTAGGATACACTGCAGGCCATAGTAGCACATTTAGGCCATGCAGCCTGCTAACAATAGTACGTGTGGCTTGTCATTAAAAATGGCTCCTGAGTCACATTGGACCACTTCTGGCAGTTCTCTATTTGCAATTATCAAACAATAACATTCCAGAAGTTCTAAATGGGAGACAAGTCTGGAGATGCTGTAGACCATAGCACTTTTTAGGCCAGCCACGTAGGCTGCTCACAGTAGCACGAACAACATGCAATATGGCATTGTTTGTGTAAAAAGCGGTTCCTATTAAACTTTGGGCAAATGGCTGTACCACTGTTTCCATGAGCAAATCAATGTAACAGCTTGCCGTTAGTTTACCTGAAATAAAGGTTAGAAGGGTCCGGCCACTGTACATTGTCATCTGATGTCTTAAACCTGGGCATAAGAATGGTGATGTTGCCTTGTGAAGGCCTTTTCTTGGTGTGACGTCGCCCATATGGTCTCCAAACCAATCTCCAGCTATCAGTGTCCAATACAAAAGCAAAACTCATCACTGAAGAGGATATTTCTTCATTCCACCCTCCATTGCCATCGTGCTCTATACCATGATCGCTTACGAGAGCGGTGGCATGAAGTCAATAGAACAATTGATGCAGGACGTCTGGCTCATAGCCCAATCGTGTGAAAATGTGTTTTAATGGTTTGTGTAGATACTGTTTGACACCATAGGCTCGGTATGTGACATCCAATTTCACTTGCAGTACAAAATGGATCAATTGTGGAACCAGTGGTACGGCCATTTCTCCAATGTGACTCAGGAGCCATTTTTAATGACAAGCCACACGTACTATTGTTAGCAGGCTGCGTGGCCTAAATGTGCTACTATGGCCTGCAGTGTATCCTAACTTGTCTCACATTGAGCAACTTGTAAGTTGTTAGTCGGCGATTGTAAAGGGCGCTGCCAGCAGTGGATCTTGATCAATTGTGTGCTCATGTGCATTCAGTGTGGCAGAACATTCCTGAGACAACCATTAATAACCTCATTGATATCTCCAGCGTGCAAGTGCTCATACACGATACTAAATAAATCAAGATGTTTGGAAAATTTTGTCATGGACTTTGAATATAATTATAACTCTAAAATCTGCCACATTTTGTTGCACAGTGCTAATGAGTGTGTTTTTTACATAAACCTATTCAGACACGGCAAATAATTGATTTTAGGGCATGTGACTGATTTTTCATTCTACAGAATACCTAATTTAGAACAGATCGGTTAATTACTTTTTACATTGCAGATCTCCTTGTAACATGAGAATGGAAAAGTTTGCTTTTTCTGTGTGTAGCCAAAATGTAGGCTCCTCTAAAAGAGTTTCTCTCATGCTCAGTACCGCACTACTACTCCGCAATCCTGCTTGCTTGGGGGCGGTGTGCTTCTGCTGTCTGACAGTTTGTGATGATGGCACGAATGAGCCACTGGCGTGAACAGCGCTCTCTCCGATGAGCTGCACTTGCCTGCTCAGTACAAGCATTGGTGTCAAACTCAAGGCCCACCATGTTATTCTATAAAGCCCAAGAGGTCAGGCCACACTTCAACACTGCTCCGACCAGCTCTGCGTACGGGGAAGTGAGCGCCAGTCGGAACAGTTTTGAAGTGTACTGAGCTCAAAATCTAAGATAGCAGCCGCGCCCTATGCTGGCGCCACCTCCTCTACTAAGTACTGGTTGGATTATATGTCTACACGGCCACTGCTTTGCAGAGGGGGTGTAGCGAGCACAGAGAGTGGATGTGATTTTCGAATCTGTGCATATGCAGCCAAAAGAGGGACGGAGCCAGCATGAAGAGCAGGTGCCATCTTTGTGAGTGCACTGCGCACTCCGTGAACACAGCCTGCACAAGGGGTGAACGCAGTGATTGCAGTCGGCCTGCACAAATGGTGAACCCAGTTATTGCCGTCAGCCAGCACAAGAAGTGAAAGCCGAGAACGCAGCCAGCAAAAAGTGAAAAAAGAAGGCAGTCAGCCAGCTTTTTTGTGGTTCCATTTTTTTTAATCAGAGCAGACGCAGCCATTACTTTGCATAGGGAACAGCTCTCTTACCCCTACTACCCAGGGATGGCTCTTAGCCCTATTACCCAGGGACAGCGCTCTTAACCCTACTACCCAGGAACAGCTCTCTTATCTCTACTACCCAGGGACGGCTCTCTTAGCCTCACTACCCAGAGACGGCTCTTAGCCCTATTACCAGGGGTAGCGCTCTTAACCCTACTACCCAGGGATAGCGCTCTTAACCCTACTATCCAGGAACAGCTCTCTTAACCCTACTACCCAGTAACGGCTCTCTTACCCTCACTACTCAGAGACGGCTCTTAGCCCTATTACCAGGGGTAGCGCTCTTAACCCTACTACCCAGGGATAGCGCTCTTAACCCTACTACCCAGGAACAGCTCTCTTAGCCCACTACCCAGGAACAGCTCTCTTAGCTCTTACTACCCAGGAACGGCGCTCTTAGCCCTATTACCCAGGGACAGCGCTCTTAACCCTACTACCCAGGAACAGCTCTCTTAGCTCTACTACCCAGTGACGGCTCTTACCCTTAATACCCAGGGACGGCTCTTAGCCCTATTACCCAGGGATAGCGCTCTTAACCAGACTACCCAGGAACAGCTCTCTTAGCTCTACTACCCACAACCAGCTCTCTTAGCCCCACTACCCAGGAACACCTCTCTTAGCTCTACTACCCAGGGACGGCTCTCTTAGCCTTACTACCCACAGGGTAGATAGAAGGAATATAGAGCGCAAATAGGGTCTTATCCGAGAAAAAAGGGAATATTCGTGAGAGATAGTATGAATTCACTCACCTATTATGGTTGTGTAAGACACAACCACTGCACTTAGCATTGGCGGCTGCTGCAAGCCCCGGTGTGATGATCCTTTGCTAGGTGAAGAGAATGGGGCATCAGACTGCGCTGCTCGCCTGTCAGGATAATGTACCAGAGAAGTCCAAGTAGATGTAATAGAAAATAGACTTTATTTCTACGCGTTTCGTGGTGATCACACCACTTCCTCAGGACAGTCTATACACATACACATACAGGGTCTTGTATTTATAGCAAAAGAAGGCACATGGAGACGCCTTCTTTCAAAAAAACACCACACCCAGTGGGCGGGGAATCCGACTTAAACACATATTCAAACACATATGTACATTATAAAACATACGAAACTATCATGAAATATAATTGAGTATAGAACTTAAAACCATTGCTCATACATGTTAAAATCTAAATACAAAAAAACACATTAAAAAGAGTAGTAAAGCAAGCGAATACCTTTTGCAAGCTGGGGGAGTGCTAGAACCTACGGTGTTAAAACATTTATTCTTTGTCAGGACCCTGCTACTGACGTTTTGAACCATTGAGCCATGGGTGGATTTGATTGGATTGTTTTGTTTGGTGGTAGTTTCACAAGAGTCTGTGAAATCAAAGAGATAACAGTGGAAAACAAAAAGAAAAAAAAAAGAAATCCTTGATCTTTTTTCTTTTTTTCCCTTTCTCTTTTTTTTTTTCTTTTTCTCTCCCTTCTCCTCTCTTATAACGTGCAGAGGAATAATGAGCTTCTACAGGGGAACAGAGCAGAATCCATAGAAATATCCAAATCAATTGAACAAATCAGTTGTTTCGTTGAGTCCATGGGGATTTATAGTGTTCAGCTTGTGAATCCAGAAGATCTCTTTTCTGTTGAGAGTCTGGACTCGACTAGGATTATCAAGGGGGACATGGTCAATAGGGATCACCCTGAAGGAGATCCTTTTGTTGTGATATATTGCATAATGCCTGGAAAGGCCATGCTGTAAAAATCCTTCTTTTATATTATACCTGTGTGAGTTTATTCTTTTATGCAGCGGTTGCGTTGTCCTGCCCACATATAATTTCTTACATTTACCTGTGTGAGTTTATTCTTTTATGCAGCGGTTGCGGTTTAGCCCTATTACCCAGGGATAGCGCTCTTAACCAGACTACCCAGGAACAGCTCTCTTAGCTCTACTACCCACAACCAGCTCTCTTAGCCCCACTACCCAGGAACACCTCTCTTACTTAGCTCTACTACCCAGGGATGGCTCTCTTAGCCTTACTACCCAGGAACAGCTCTCTTAACCCTACTACCCAGGGACGGCTCTTTTACCCCTACTACCCAGGGACGGCTCTTTTACCCTACTACCCAGGGATGGCTCTTAGCCCTATTACCCAGGGACAGCGCTCTTAACCCTACTACCCAGGAACAGCTCTTAGCTCTACTACCCAGGAACGGCTCTCTTAGCCCTACTACCCAGGGATGGCTCTCTTAGCCTTACTACCCAGGAACAGCTCTCTTAACCCTACTACCCAGGGACGGCTCTTTTACCCCTACTACCCAGGGATGGCTCTTAGCCCTATTACCCAGGGACAGCGCTCTTAACCCTACTATCCAGGAACAGCTCTCTTAGCTCTACCACCTAGGGATGACTCTCTTGGCCTTACTACCCAGGTATAGCTCTCTTAACCCTACACCCAGGGAAGGCTCTTAGCCCTATTACCCAGGGACAGCGCTCTTAACCCTACTACCCAGGAACAGATCTTAGCCCCACTACCCAGGGGCGTCTCTCTTAGCTCTACTACGTGGTGGCTCTTAGTCCTACTACCCAGGGACAGCTCACTTAGCCTAACCACCCAGGAATCCTTTTGACACCCGCCATTTTCCTTCCTATTCCTGTCCATGTCGCAACTCCAGCACAAGGCATTAGGGGCCGGAGGTCGGTGCAGCAGCGATTTGCGAGAGCCACTTGTGCTGTCTTCAGTGTTGTGCCCGTCTAGCACAATCATCGGATGGTGTTGCCGATACACATATGGAGCGCTTTTTTTGTGTTTTTTTTCCTTTACAAGCCCTACAAACCACCACCCAGGGACAGCTATCTTAAAGGACTGCAGAGATGGCAAGTAACCTTGGCGTCCAGTTGTAAACAGGTTCAAGAAACTGTTTGATATTAATAAATGGATAAAAACAAGAAGCTTTGCAATTTACTTTTTTAAGATGGAACAACCCTTTTAAAGAAGAAGAGTGCTGCAGAACACGAACAAAACACAACGTAGGTGCCACTTTTTCATTTTATTAAACTTTACGTGACATATTACAAGGCAATTAACATAGATCTAAGTCTACACTTTAATACTTAAACAGTTAATAACAATACAAATATTTTTCAGTCATGGAAATTTCAATGTAAGGATTTAACTTAGAAACTACTATATTGTAAAACCTTTTTTAACTTTTTTTTAACTTTTTTTCTGTTTTGTATTTTTTTACATTTTTTGCAATGTTAATGGGTATTCCAGTGCAAAAATAGATCCCATTAAAAACAGCATAAAGTGCTTGGAATGAAGGACCAAAAATAATGAAACATAATGCATGTAAAACATCACATCACATGGGAGAAATGTTTCTGATTCGGAGCTACACAAATATGCGTCTGCATGTCAAGCTCTCACAACCAACCAGAATAAAGAAAAATTAGTGGCACGTGAAATCTGAAGAACAAGATAATTCACGAAATGAGCAGATCTGTGAATTCCCACCCATTAAAAATGTCCTCTTCTTACCAGGCATTTGCTGAATGTTCCCAATAAAGCAAACCACAGACACAGATGATATCAATACATATCCAATGTCACACCGACATGAGCAAATGCAGAATGTGCAGATTATGGTGCAGTAATCTGGTACAGTGAATCAGTATGGCGTAGATATCACTAACTTGGCACTATGCCTAGGGCATCATATAAGCATGTGACACAAGTTGCAATTTCCTAGCCATCTATCACTTACGCTATCCTAACATTTTCTCCAATGTCAGTGCCATCTGGTAAGGCAGTGTTGAGAAAAAATAAAAATATCTAATTTTGTGTAGCGCGGAAGGTGCAGAAATATAGCTTCTTGCATAGACTGAGGTAAAAAACGCAAAAATTGCATTGATAAGATAGATTGGAAGGCTTATTTACGGTACAAGCATTTCAAGGGAACTTCTCACTGTCACATTCCTTTATTACCACCAAATCAAAGCAGCTTTCTCTGTTCTAGGGGATAAGTGGCATTTCTTCTCAAAGCCTTGTTAGGGGAGGGGGTTTGTTTTACAAAATGGCTTGTTCAAAAACTGATATGCTGACATGTACGTTACCAGTGACCATAACTGTTGGTACCATATCATAACATTTCCTGCAGAGTAACATTACAGGAAGCACTCTAACTTTCCTGAATAGTTCTGCATATATAAAAATCCACGTTAACAATATTTTCAAGGTATTTTTTCTTGCTAATGCCCTTTGGGTGGGCTTCCTGTAAACCAGACTTATTGGCTCTAACAGTTTGTGCAGGTCGTCATTATATGTACTTTCTAATGGTTATAGTTTCAGTTCCTCATGATGGCCGTTTACCTGTGGAGAAATGGGGTCCGGGTATGGACATGGGTGTAGTGAGAGAGGGGGCTGTGATGTCAGCGCGGGGGAAATGTTCTATTCCCTGCACATCATCGTGTATTACTACAATGTCCACACTGCCTGCACTTCTCGGGGCAACAGCAAATAGTGGCACCTGTGCGCTGCCTCCTCGCTGGATACCATGGTGGCACAGGCTACTATGCAGCTGTAGCAGAGCTGACTCTGTACCTGAACATGTTACCTTGGTTGTGCATGTGCCTTTCAGCACAGGTTTACCTGCAGTCGTATCCCAAATCACTAATCATACATCTGTTCTCTATTGTTGTGTTTTATTATCTCCATTACATTAGATTCTACCTGAGAAAAAGATATAATGTGGCAGTGAAACTGTTTGACTAAACAAAAAAAAGTGTATACTGCAGGTTTTTGGCAACTTTTTTTTCTACTTTTCTCTAAAATAAAGCATTTGGAAAAACCCTTAAAAAGTATACTACAATCTGTAATACACAGAAAGTAATAAAAATGTAAAGAATGTGCCAATAAATAACAGTGGTATGCTTGTGTAGAACATTTTTTAGGCATTTTTCAATCATAGTATTATTTCTATTAACTATATGGCAGGAGGAAATAAACTGCACATCAGTTCAACTAAAATGACTGGTTACTGTACTTAAAATGCACTGGAGTCCCATGATCCTGGAGTGCATAGGTTTAGTAAATGGAAGAATATGTGAAACAGGACATTAGGACTAAAGAATTATTCCAAAAACGGAAGTATTGGCTTTGCAGTCTGCGAACGTAAGACAAAGGAAACTAAAATGTTACTTGAGGTGTAAAAAGAATACAAATCGTATTAAAGACAATAGTAAAATGCAAAAATAACACCACAGGACACATGTAACAATGCTACCAAAAACAAATGTAGAAAAGCTGGACAATCTGCAGTAGAAAGATACTCAGTGCTGTACCCATGCATGACACCTTGTGACCCAGGATCCTCCTACATAGCACATGTATGAATGAGGGATGCAAGACACCATGTGACCCAGGATCCTTCTTCTACACGGCAAATGTATGAATGCGGGATGCATGACACCTTGTGACCCAGGATCCTCCTTCTACACAGCACATGTATGAATGAGGGATGCAAGACACCATGTGACCCAGGATCCTTCTTCTACACAGCACATGTATGAATGAGGGATGCATGACACCTTGTGACCCTGGATCCTCCTTCTATATGGCACATGTATGAATGTGAGATGTATGACACCTTGTGACCCTGGATCCTCCTTCTACATGGCGCATGTATGAATGCGGGATGCATGACACCTTGTGACTCTGGATCCTCCTTCTACACAGCACATGTATGAATGAGGGATGCAAGACACCATGTGACCCAGGATCCTTCTTCTACACAGCACATGTATGAATGAGGGATGCATGACACCTTGTGACCCTGGATCCTCCTTCTATATGGCACATGTATGAATGTGGGATGTATGACACCTTGTGACCCTGGATCCTCCTTCTACATGGCGCATGTATGAATGCGGGATGCATGACACCTTGTGACCCTGGATCCTCCTTCTACATGGCGCATGTATGAATGCGGGATGCATGACACCTTGTGACCCTGGATCCTCCTTCTACATGGCGCATGAATGAATGCGGGATGCATGACACCTTGTGATCCAGGATCCTCCTGCATGGCCCATGTATGAATGCTGGATGCATGACACCTTGTGACCCCGGATCCTCCTTCTACATGGCACATGTAAGAATGTGGGATGCAGCGGCTTTTCAGCTTAGGAGGATTTTACACTGGCCCAGTGTGAACTGCCACTTGTTTTTTTGAGACTTTATTGCTGATATTTGCAGACTAATAAAAGTCACTTCGAAATGATAGACTGTGCCTCAAAGCCCATAGAAAATGTACCCACGGTAGCGTAAATGGTAACATCACGATAACCCAAACCACTGAGAACATCACAAGGTATTAAAGCTAGTCCTTCTGGGCAAACCATGGATCTCCTGACACACATGTAGATGCCCTATCCATTAATAAATAGTTACTAGTCATTATTTGTCAGTGGTAAGATTGTTGCGATCCTGGAAAAGAATACAATAAACAATAAAAAATTTACATTGTACATAATAGCTATGGTTACAAACCCACGTTCAAGCAGGATCCAGTGGGTCCAACACTATAGATTCACATTGTCATACTGTTGGCCTCTACGTTCAAGTCTTCTACTTGCGTACAGTACAACAAGGCAACACAAGAGGCACTGCCTCTGTTCTGGAATTGTTTCTGTCATTGCATTGATTTGCATTGCATTGAGTGGTAAGTCTAGTTGTCCAGTATCTGATGCCTCCCTGCTCTGGTCCTACAGACCTGACTCCCGGGCATTTGTGTCCCAACTACTGCCAAGAGAGGCATTTTATACGAAACCTCCAGATTTTCCCTGTTTGGCTTGTCACACGCAGCTTTCTTTCACCTTCTCGTCCTGAAGAAAAGATGTCAGAATGGACATATCTACTACAGTCTGGTTTTTATGTAATGACAAGTCCTTTAAAAGATCATCGTCACTTTGGTCCTTGGCAAAGTTAACAAACACCTTGAAAGGATAAAAAAAGATGTCATATTAATTTCAGATTCTTATTCTTATTCTCTAAGTAATACAAAATGTGATGTTTAAGAGAATATCAAAGAGAAAACTCCCTCTCCAATCTAGAGAAGTTTCTTGATCAAACATTTTAAAGGTGTTGTGCGCAATGTATTTATTGTTACAGAATGGCTTCTTGACTGTCGTTATTGCCATGACACACTATTTCTCACTCCATATATCACCTAAATGTTAATTACCCTTCCCTACACAAGTATCAGTTGGAAGATATGTGCAGGCAAGGTACCTCACAGGGTAAAAAAAAAAACATAAAGTATATAAAAAAAAAATTCTATTTGTAATTTTACATATATTTAAGACCTGATGACAATTAACCTATTAGCAAATAAAATCAGTCCTTACCTGACTAGTGGTAATCTGCAGGTAAATACCATTTTAAAGAAGTGGAGCAGTCTAATATGAGTGCACCTTAATCACACCCACCGCTTGTGCTGCCATCTTGCTCTGTAGCGTGTTTGCAGAACAAGGAGTCCGTCAAGAACAGGTGGAGTAGTTACAGCGCAATGTGTGGAGAGCTGAAGGCTCTGGCATCTCTCCAATGTGTGAAAGCGAGTGGCTGCAGGGAGAATATAACTTCATTTTCTTCCCGCAGCTGCACTTCCAATTAGACAAGTGCACATGTTTAAAACAGTATTTACATGTAGCTTACCATTACCCAATGAAATGACTTCAGATTTTCTGTAAAGAAGCACTCCCACTAACTTTCATATTCATTAAATGTGTGTATATGCATGTTCTGTAGTGTAAGTGTATTAATATACTCCCCTACTGCCACTTTCTCCGGGATCCAGCGCCGTTCTTCTCTATGATGTCACCGCAATCCTGACTAGCCGGCTCGTTGTATGCGCTATGTGTGAGCTGGAAGTCTATTTTATAATGAAAGCCTATGGAGCCACATTGTGACACTACACAGGCCTTCATTGTCAAAGATACTTCCGGGTCACGGAGAGCGCAGCACGACCCGGACAGTCTGCAGAGCGCTGAAGTCACTAAGAAGCAGAGAGGAAGAGCGCTGGACACCGGAGAAAGCAGCGGTACAGGAGTATATTAGTACATGCACACTACATTACATGCATGTACACACACATTTCATGAAAACAAGTTAGTGGGTGTACTTCTTTAAAAACGAAAGATTTTCTGACGTTGTTATGACACAGTGTGAGGGTATGACTGCTTCTGCCCATTCATTATAGTCCTACAATGCCACAGGTTTCACAAGGCAGAATGTTTTCTTATTTGCAAGTAGCCTTGTAAAAATATCTTTATAACATTTCTACTTTTTCCTTTAATAAACATTTCAGGTATAAAATAATCTTGACCTTTACTGATAGGGTATGCTGCATATTTATCTGCTGTTTTTTGGGCGGGTCGGAAAAAAAAGTCAAGAAAAAGCGATAACAAAATAATCAAAATGGTCCTATTAATTTGTATGAGAAAACCACCTGCTGTTGCTGATGTCTTTTACTTAAGTGTTATATGTGGTTTATGAATTTGGTGCAAAACTAAAACCGCTCTTTTTTATTATCTTTATAGGAAACCTGTCTGCAGTATTGTGCACAGTAACCTACAGTGTCAGGTCGGTGCCGTTATACTGATTACAATGATACCTTGGTTGATGAAATCTGTCTTGTGGTTGTTGTGTAATCTTTATTTTCAGTTTTTAGTTAATGATATTCTTGTGCTATGGGGCGTCCTGTGTGTGTGTGTGTGTGGGGGGGTCTTCATGTGGTGATCTGCTTACATATTCATACTGATGGCTACTGACAGGTCGCTGATCCGTCACTGACCTGCCCCATAGTTTACATAATGAATATATGTACATACTGAAAAAAAACCTTTCTGCAGACAGGTGCCGGCCATGGCACCTGTGCTGCAGCATAATCACATGTGTACTGTGTATATAATTAATGTGGCTGAGGTTCTCCTTATATTAAAAAAAAAAATACATGACCTGTCAGAAGCCATACAGATGACTACCTAATCAGAGCACCACATGAAGACCCCCCCACAGGCCATCCTGGAGCAGGAGCATATCATTAACTAAACACTGAAAATAAGGATTAAACAACAACCACAAGATGGATTTCATCACCCAGGTATCATTTTAATCAGTATAACGGCACCGACCTGACACTGTAGGCTACTATGCACAATTCTGCTGACCGGTTCCCTTTAACCAGTTTTTGTCACTTTTAACACCAAAAGTGTTTGCTTTTTTTCAGTTGCGAAAATGCGCCAAATTGATAACTCTTCTAGAAACCTTACTCCAGAAAGGGGGATTGGAATGGTATTTGCCAAAAAATGCAATATTTGTTAAAAGTCACATTACGGATAAACAAAGATGTTGAGAACAAATTAAACAAAAACCTCAAAACACAAGACAACTTAAAAAAAAAACATATAGAGAATAAGGCTGAAATACTAAAGCCATTAGAAAGGAGCAAAATACTCCAAATAAATGAAGACATTGCAATGATGACTCAGGGCTAATGAGGAATAGATGTGTCATCGATAAATTGTAGGACCTTGTGAACCATGAAAGAAACCTCCACTTATTTTGTAAGTACTTACTTGGTCAAGAGTGGTCTGAGAGACTGAATAATCTTCAATGTGAAGTCTTTTCTTGTTCTTGGAAAGGATGCTGAAGATCCTGGCCAAGGAGGATTGTGAAGAGCGCAGCTGGTACTGCAACATTCCTCTGTGTTTCTCTTTTAATACGCTCCCTGGAAAAGCATGACTGAAAAACTCTTCCACGGGCTTTAAATCTGGGTTTGACCCGGATATCCTTACTATGATGGTGTAGCCATCACCAAACCTGTTGAGCAAAACAAATCAGTTACTATTCTTTCATTCTTTAAATGAGTTTATAAAATCTAATTAAATGACTTTTTTATATAATATAATGCTTTGTCATATTTCTGTCTATTTATATGAAAAAAGTAAAATCTCATATATCAGTGTTTTATGGGACAGTAGTAGACAAAGACATGACTGTAGCATAAAAGCATATAAAACTCAACTAATGCAATCATCTAATATAAAACGATGCAGTTTATGTAAAAAGAAAAGAAATCTGAATTACTTATTCTTTAGATGCTGTACACTCCCCAGACATCTAAATCGGCCATTGACCATAATAGCCATCCTTGTGCAGAGAGCTTCACATTCTTCCATACTGTACAAGGCAAGAAACAATACATGAAATTACTAAACAATGTAGATAAGGTTACTCATGTCAAGCTCCTATATTAGTACTACTCTGGATGGAAAATGTTATTTTCATGTAAGTATTGTGACTATCCCCTGTGGTCTTTTATCGAAGCAAAGGACTGTTTCAGAAAAAGCACAGGACCTGAAGTTGTAATACTCTCTGACCGCACTTTCCAGACATAGGTATTCAGAAGTAACACTAACCTGTGTGAAGTTAGCACCACGGATCTTCCTTCTTTGATAACACTCAGGGCACAGTTCCACAAGAAGCGCCTTGCTTTAGGATCCATTCCTGTGGTTGGTTCATCCTGTCATTTTAAAGATTGAATATTTTTTTTTTATACTCTAAAATTACTATAAAGAGGTTGTCCACTTTCGGGGGACATTTTTTTTTTACCTAACCGCATGTATTTTAACCTAAAATCCAGTTTTTATGAAAAATGTTGGACCGTTTGTCTTTTGTTGGCTCTTTACTTACCTGCAAATTCAACTTTGATGTGGTCTGTGGTCATAAATTAGCTGAGAGAGGAGCTCGGAAAAAGACAGATGTAAGGGTGTGTGTCCACGGGCCTGAATCCCAACACTGTGGACGCAGCAGATACTCCACTCCGCCCAAAGCGTTGCCCCCTTTTGTATACGCGGTGATTCCGGATGTGCTCATTGAACACATGCGAAATCACCCCTTCCTATACATAGACTGTGTAAATTCTGTATAAATAGACAAGCTGCGGTCTATAAAGACGAGCCGCATGTCCGGTTATGCAGGTTTGCCGCCTGTGTGTTTGTATGCATAGTGAAGATGGGATTTCATAAAATACTACCACTATGCTGTAACATCTGGACACTGCGGATTGGACGCTGCGGCTGTACACAGTGTCCAATCCGCAGCAAATACTGAAGGAATACGCCACGTGGAAACACACCCTAAAACTTACCCCGACCCCATGAACTTGTCAATGATTCTCAGTTAAAACATTCTGCAGCCCATACTAGGTAGTGCAACAACACAGAGGGTATAAAAGGCAAACGATACAACATTTTTACAAAATTTTACATAAAAGGCAAACTATATGAAATTATTTTGTATGGACCAAACATATGTATATGAGTAAAAAAAAAAAACCTTTAAGCATCCGGCATTACAGTTTTGGAAATATAGCAGCCATTTTTTTATATATGATATATAGATATTGTAGATGAAAGTAATAAAAAGAGAAGCACATAACTAGCTTACTAGAAATACTACTGGTGGTCCTCCTATTAAGGCAATAGCTGTGGACAATTTCCGCCTGTTTCCTCCGCTGTAGCCTCCTGCACATTTGTCGGAGTATTTCACTAAGCCTAGCTTCCGCACAGCCCATTCCGCAACCTAGCAAGGGGGACAAGAACATCATCAACTTTACAGTGCTGGAACATTGGAAGATAAATCCTACATCATAATAATAATAAGAAGAAAATGTAACTGAAAAATATCAGATTTACTAAACCAAGCTTGGCTCAATACATACTACTTATTTCCAGCAAAACAAAATGCATGCAACTTAAAGGGGCTGTCCACTTTATCTTTACTAGTATATAAGTATTACAGGCTCTCCTCTTTCCTCACAGACTGCACAGTTCTTCTGTTCTCAAAATGGCTGCTGATGGAGGGACATGTGACCTGATCAGTCCTCCAATTGAAAGCATCTTTTCCATTTGAAGTGGTTTCCAATTGGAGGAGGCTGTTTGACAGGTCTGGCCGCATGTCTCTCCACCAGCAGCCATTTTGAGCTCTGTGCAGTCTGCGAAAAGTTGTACTAACAAGTGGGAGACGCTTTATAAAAGGAAGAAAACCTGGAATATTATAGATTAGTTTATTCTTAGTACTAGAGTATATTATTTATTTCTTAAAACATAAAACTAGCCAATCATTTCATTTCATTTAATTAAAAGCTGAAATATATCATATGTGGCTTGCCTCTCTTTTAACTGAGGCAATATAAGACAAAACTGTGATTTGGGAATTGGTTGGCAGGAATAAGGCCTCGTTCACACATTCAGTATTTCACATTAGATATTGTAACCCCTTTCTGACCTCGGACGGGATAGTACGTCTGAGGTCAGATCCCCTGCTTTGATGTGGGCTCCGGCGGTCAGCCTGCATCAAAGCTGGGACATGTCAGCTGTTTTGAACAGCTGACATGTGCCCGCAATAGTGGCGGGTGGAATCGGGATTCACCCGCCACTATTAACTAGTTAAATGCCGCTGTCATACACTGACAGCGGCATTTAACCAGCGCTTCCGGCCATCAGGTCGGAAATGAGGGCATCGCTGACCCCTATCACATGATCGGGGGTCAGCGATGTGTTGGCATAACAACCAGAGGTCTCCTTTAGACCTCTATGGTTGTTGATGCTGCATTGCTTTGAGCGCCACCCTGTGGTCGACGCTCATAGCAATGCAGGAATTCAGCTACATAGGAGCGATCTGAGCTTTGCTCCTACGTAGCTGAGCCGATCGAGTTGTGCCAGAGTCTAGCCTCCCATGGAGGCTATTGAAGAATGGCAAAAGTAAAAAAAAAATGTTTTAAAAAATATGAAAAAAAAATCACTCCCCTTTCGCCCCATTCAAAATAAAACAATAAAAAACCAAACCTACACATATTTGGTATCGCCGAGTTCAGAATCGCCCGATCTATCAATAAAAAAAAGGATTAACCTGATCACTAAACGGCGTAGTGAGAAAAAAATTTGAAATGCCAGAATTACGTTTTTTTGGTCGCCGCAACATTGCATTAAAATGCAATAATGGGCGATCAAAAGATCGTATCTACACCAAAATGGTATCATTAAAAATGTCATCTAGGCGCGCAAAAAATAAGCCCTCACCCAACCCGAGATCCCGAAAAAAGGAGACGCTACGGGTATCGGAAAATAGCGCAAATTTTTTAATTTATTTTTTTAGCAAAGTTTGGAATTTTTTTTCACCACTTAGATAAAAAATAACCTAGACATGTTTGGTGTCTATGAACTCGTAATGACTTGGAGAAACATAATAACAGGTCAGTTTTAGCATTTAGTGAACCTAGCAAAAAAGCCAAACAAAAAACAAGTGTGGGATTGCACTTTTTTTGCAATTCCACCGCACTTGGAATTTTTTTCTCATTTTCTAGTACATGACATGCTAAAACCAATGATGTCATTAAAAGTACAGCTTGTCCCGCAAAAAATAAGCCCTCACATGGCCATATTAACAGAAAAATAAAATAGTTATGGCTCTGGGAAGGAGGGGAGCGAAAAAACAAAAAAAACCGAAAATACCCCGGGTCATGAAGGGGTTAAGGAACATGCAATCTGACAGGCTGCACATATCTCCTAGGATGGGATAGGTTCAATAGATAACAACTGCCAGAACAGAGATTGAAAACCTCTCAACACACATGCAGATTGGGTGCTCACCAGATTGACTCTGAGAAAGGTCATAAGTCCTAAATATAATCAGCCAGTTTTGTATGCAGTACAGTGTGAAATTCAAGATGTAAGGGCTACAGTAAATACTTAAAGGGATTGTTCAAAATTAGAAAAAAATGACAGCGAAACTCCTTTCCATAGGTTACAACTCGTATTGCCGCTAAGCTCTTTTGCAGTGTATAGTAATAAGCTGCAGTACCAAATACAATCTACTGTGGACCGATGTAAAACAGGTTTTCGGTAGAAAGCAGCCAAATTTTTCTTAACCTTGATGTCCTTTTTAAGTCGCACACAAAAAAAATCTTACCTTGCAAACCTCCTTGTCGGGCACTCCACGCAGCAAGGCATATAACTCCAGATGCTCCCTCCCTGTCAGCAGCTCATTGATGGCATCAAACTGAGGACAGTAGCCCATATTCTGATGGACTTCTTGAATATTAGACAAGATACTGCAAAATATACACATGATTATTATTCTCTTAAAATATCTATGTGCACTGCCTCTGCAATTTAAATCTGAGAACTATAGTTTTTCTTAAAGAGATTATAAATTACAGCCTTTCTGGACTTGTCAAAATGACACTGATGATGGTCGGCAACTGGTTTTTAAGGCCACTGATGCTATTTATATCTCACTAAATGCCATTCCTTTGACATATAAATGAATAGGACACACATGAAGATGCATTCAAGTTACTTTAAGTAGACCACCCAAGGCCAACATCAACACCTGGTAACATCGGACGGATGCCATGGTACACTGGAGAAGTAATTGCCCTCTGCTGCTCTCTGCTCTACTTCCTGTGTACTTTCCATTACACAAGACACAATCAGAAAGGACAACATTGCAGTCTTGTCTGTCCAATGTAATTTTTGCAATACTACACAAAGAGGTGCTCTTCCAACATGCTAACAGTGCTGAGGAGGATGCATCAACACATTTTACTTTTAAAATTCTTCACTAGGTCACATGACCCAGGTATGGGAGATAGAAACACTAACAGTGAGCCATAGGCTTCATTATTGACTATGAAAAAATGGATTTTGGACTACAAAACCACTGATTTTATCACTCAAGTGACCACATAAACATGGAGCCGGCCCTGATACTACACATGCAACAGAAAAGATCACCTGTGTCCCTTCAAGAAGGCTTCTCCAGCAGTCACATCGGTATCTCCAGTAAGCATCTTGAATGTTGTAGTCTTACCAGCACCATTAACACCCAGCAGCCCGAAACACTGCAAGCAGCAGAGAGATTGTTAACTTCTTGTACATGATGATCATAATAATAATACTTATATTGTACCTTTTAGTCAATAAGTATAGATGGCGTGTAACAATAATTTCATGTGACACAATTAACTTTAATGAGAAATTCAACTTTCAATTTTTACTTTGTAAGGACCTTGTTAATGGGATATACAGTATTTGATGTTGATTAGAAGATAACATATTAATGGGAAGCAGAAATGTACTGCAGATGGATGGGTATATAAATAATCTGAGAGGTGGTACAGTACCTCTCCTGGGGGTATTCCCACACAAAGTCTGTCAACAGCTGGCTTTCTTTTCATTCTGTAGATCTGAAAATGAAGGTTTTGATTAGAAGAAAGTCCAAACCATGTCAATAAAGTCTGTACTACAATCATAAACAGTACAAGAATCATCTCTAGATATTAGATACCTTTATCTACTTCTATAAGCAAAAAGAAAATATTGGAACAGGCTAGTAGGCGGTAAAGCAGGCATTTTGGCTAGCGCTTCTTTGCTAGGTGTATGCAGCAATTACTTTTGACACTGTATTCTCTTTGGAGTATCACAATTCCTCTAGAAAAACAGCTCCAAAACATTCCCTTGACCATTAATGAATTACAATGAAAAAATACATGCATGGAATAGAGTAGTAACCCTCAAACAGTTATAAAGTAGATATGAACTATGTAAATCTGGCCATCATAATGAATTATCAATGCCAACTTTTTAAGCCCTAATTAGTGACTAGCGAGTATACTCGTTGCTCGGGTTTTCCCCAGCACGCTCGGGTGGTCTCCGAGTATTTGTTAGTGCTCGGAGATTTAGTCTTTGTCCCACAGCTGAATGATTTACGGCTGCTAGACAGCTTGAATACATGTGAGGATTCCAAAGCAACCAGGCAACCCCCACATGTACTCAGGCTGGCTAGCAGCTGTAAATCATGCAGCTGCGTCAACAAAAACTAAATCTTTGAGCCCTAACAAATACTTGGGACCCCCCGAGCATGCTTGGGAAAACCGAAGCGACCGCAGCATACACCCATGGTTACCTGTGTCTTCCAATGAAGCGAGAAAGAAAACCCGAGCAACGAGTATACACGCTCATCACTAGTCCTAATATAAGTATTCCAAAAATGTATAAAGTATGTCCCTGTGGCCCCCAAGACTTAGATTCACAGTATGCTGTGAAGCAGGTGTGATGCTTGCCTGTTACAGGCCCAAGGCAACATTCAGATCACGAGTCAGCCAAGGAGAGCTTCACCATGCTAAACAGGTGTGAACATGTCCATACCTTTGTCAGTCCTTTGATTTCCAAGATGTCGCTCCGACCTCCTTCATTCATTATCCTCTGCCGCTCTCTTGCCACGTCTTCATCCTCATCAATTACTGGCGGAAGCTTTGCAGTCACTGGCCTGGAGAGAAACAGATCAGATACTTGCATGACTTTTTGATTCTGTATTACAATCCAGGGAAACGATCAAGTTTCTAATTCCCACTAGCATTTCCTGAAATAGTGTCAGTGGTAAAAATTATATTTCACGGTCTGCAGCAGATTTAGCCTCTATTACAAAGCATTTATTGTTTAGTGCATAAATACAGGAATGCAGGCAGGATTTATACGAAAAAGTCATCACCTACCTGGGTTTGATGAAAAAGCGATACTGGATCAGCAGAGTTATAACAAAGAACACCACTCCTTCTACAGCCATGGCAAAGAGATTTCTCCCAACCAGATCCCAGGACATCGGAGAGACAAAGCGATTTTCTCCTGTACGGTTATAGGAGATCAAAAGTTAATCACATATCTGCAATTATAGCCCGCTATCACAAAGACCGAATACAAAGGACTACTCACCAAATCTTTCTAGAGCATCGGCCATGGCCTGATTCTTCACCATATCAATGAGTCCTCTTCCCAGACAGAAATGAGGGAAGATGAGGAGGACTGACTTCAAAATGTCATTGATGTTGTTTAGTTTCTGAAAAGAATGAACAACCTGTTACGTAACGGCCAAATCTGTAGTCTTTAGCACTCTTCTGTCATACCAACAGTACTAAATCACATACATCTCTGTGAAATAAATACTTACATTATTAGTAAAAAGTTCAAGAACAAACGTGGCCACACTGCCATTGATCCCAATAAACAAATTGACGCTAGTTAGCACCACATAGGCTGTGCTGGGGATCTTAAAAAGAAAGGAAGCTGGATACATCAGAGGAGTTATAGACCACCTGCAAGATAAACCAATATTGGTGATCTGTTAGGAGAAAGCTCTCAGACGCTATTGTCCTACAAATAGTAATAAATAATGCTATAAAGGAAAAAATTCCTGGAGAACTGATCTTATGATCTGCGCTTAAATGCAGTTTGAAGTAACATGGAAGAAGACAAAGCTCTAATAGAGAAATTACAAAGGAGTAGTGATGAGCGAGTGTACTCGTTGCTCGGGTGGTCTCCGAGTATTTATGACTGCTCCGAGATTTAGTTTTCATCACGGCAGATGAATGATTTACAGCTACTAGCCTGCCTGAGCACATGTGGGGGTTGCCTAGTTCCTAGGGAATCCCCACATGTAATCAAGCAGGCTCATAGCTGTAAATCATTCAGCTGATGCGATGAAAACTAAATCTCCGAGCAGTCATAAATACTCGGAGGTCACCCGAGCAATGAGTACACTTGCTCATCACTACAAAGGAGTCCTCCAGGAATAGAAAAAAAAAATAAAAGAGATGTCAATGGAAATAATTTCCTAAATGGACATGCTCACAGACACCAGCCCTAATAACATTCTAGGGCAGGTTTATGGTGGTAGAACAAGATGGAGGCCATTGCAATGTGCTATATTGGTTTGCTCCCTAGACAAAAAAAAACACAATTTGCTAATTAAAGGTATATAGAAACTTATTCATAATAGCACTATCTTTGTTTTTTTCCTGTTCATGGAAAACCCCATTAAACACACAGCACATGTGCTCAGCAAGTTAAGACCTACTCACTGAACAATGTTTAAGTGCATGAAATTGACAATACCAAATACAACAAGTATCTTACCCGTATAACAGAAGTAAAAGTGCCAACACTGGTAAATTGGAAGAAGACACATAGGAGTCTTGCTGGAAGCAGATGAATATTATAATGACCAAAGTGGCTGGCACAATATAGTTACACTGGAAAGAAACATAAAACAAGAAACCATCAGTTTTGGCCTTATGTTACACCAATTTACAGGTAATAGTATTCCTGCTGTTAACAAGCCAGATTTTGTTCTCTTACCATATCCCACACAAAGTTGGCCAACCAGTAGATTACAGGCTTCACCCCACTAATACACTGCAAATGCTTCGCTTTGGTCACTCTCTCCTGGATCAGGAAAACTACAAAGCTGGCTGGCACAAATGACATGGCAAAAATGACACAGATGGAAACCAAGACATCCACCGATGTGGTCATCCTATGGAATATATAGAAGAGGCAATATGGAGAAATGAGTCAACAAAGTGCACTGCTTATAGTCCCTATAGCCTACCACACAGGAACACTAATGGTAATACTTACAGTGCCACCTCAGATAGCTGCTCCTTGGTGAGGTTTAGTGGATGATTGAAGGCTGTAATCCCATATTTGGCAGGGTCCTTTCCCTCAGGTAGTCGGGAGCGGAGAATGGCATTGTTCATCACATTTAGGAAAGAACCGACGGCATGCCAACCTTTGTTATTAAACCACACCTGAAAACATTGCATGGATAACATGAAGTACAAGTGTAATACATTTACAGCACACGCTATCATGCTTTATTGTGTAACACAGTGATGCTCAAAGTTAGATAGTTTGGGAAGAGATTATCTCCACCAAAAATAGTTAGCGATGGATGTTTCGCCCCTTCCAGGGCTTAATCATAGACACCGCTGGTAAGCAAAGAAGGCAGATATGGTATGGCAAGTCAGAAGGAAGATGGTAAGTGATGGCACTTACGGTACTACTTTTTCTTCTGACTTAGCACTTCCAGTGCCATACCACACCTTCCTTCATCTTTAGCCTTCAAAGTCTATGATAAAACGTCAAAAGCTAACTATTTTCGCTGAAAAGAATAATATCTTATTGATGTGTTCAACTATGGGCATCACTGTGAATTGTTTCACAATAAAGCAGTATCATCTTTGCAACGGACTATAGAGCATGCAGTACATCTTTGAAATAGTTACCTGAGGGGACCTACACCCTGCTTTACTTGCACCTCCCAAAACGCATATGCACTGCAATGTCTACTAGTAACATGCAGTCCAAAATAGATGTTCTCGCTGAGGATCATCCATGAGATGTCACACACAATCAGCAACGTTCATAATTAGTTTAGATAGTGCTATAGTGCAATGACACATCATGCTACTTACAATATAGTCCCCAAGTAGTACAATGATATAGTATGTAAGTAACCTTGTCATACAATACCCATGTAATACAGCAGTAAGTTGCACAAATAATACCCATATGTGGCCAAATCAATAAAGAGGTGATGTTCCTAGATCCAAATGCCTTCAGACACGTGTGTGCGATTGAGGGTGAAATCTCAGGGCCATCATTGCTAATGGCACCCACTTTAGTGCATTAGGGCTATCATTGCCAATGGCACCCACTTTAGTGAGATGCACTCCTAAAGGCCAAATAAGCACAGAATCTCATATTTTATCAGAATTACCTGAGATTCCTCAACTGTATCATATTCTAAGGAGTGTAATAATTGAGTTTCAGTCAGAGATATCACACATAGAAAAATAACTGAAGTATGGAAAGTAATAGATCTTTACCTTTACATTATCTTTTGCATCAAGTCCTTTCATAAATGTCCCAAAGCTGTCAAGGAAACGGTTAGCAGCCCCATTCTGAGAAAGAAAACAAGACAAGACCAAAGACATGACTATCGGTACACTAGTGTAAGTGAAATACCACAAAATGTTCTGAATGAAGTACCTTGGCCATGTCCAGTCGCTTCTTGATGTGTCTAATGGAGGACAAAATTTCTTCACTGGGTGGTAATGCTGGGGAACTGCTCGCACCCAGCGAAAAGCCACCATATCTGAAGTACAAAAGAGCGCATACAGGGTGATAAAGAGATTAGGTAACATAACAATTACGGTCACCCCAAATAAACAATAGTAAGCCTGGGTTTTATCACACTTATTCTTAGGTGGTGCTATAATGAGAGTCATTTTACAGGGAAATATGGAGCTACATGCACTACCACTACTTATCACATATAATGGAGACTTGTTACCATTGGCTAATACTAACATGCTCTTATTTTTATTTTAATAACTATTTATCACATATAATGGAGACTTGTTACCATTGGCTAATACTAACATGCTCTTATTTTTATTTTAATATGCACAAGGAGGACATAAAAGGATGACTAGCACAATTACACACCTGAACTCATTCACCCAGATCTTGTTCTTTAAGCTAAAAAAATGGAGAAAAAAACAGCATTACAAATTGTTTCACATTTACAACAACATTTTAACAAAAACTTTAATACATGGTATTTCCTATAATCTGACATTAATTCAACTGGATAGGTTGAACTATTATATCTTTTAGTTATGTACTATATACGTACAAATTCCAGCAAGAGATAGAAAATGCAGACATTGTAAACAACCAACTACTAGCAGCTTTATACTCAGAGGTGTCTCAGAATTGGTTATACCTTGTTATACCTGACTAATACTCTGCTTCGTTTTTTAAAGGTTCCATTTTACCTTGACATTTTTGGATGGAAACAAGTGACAGACTACCATAATTTATGGGCTGGCGATGTGCCTGAAGAAATGTAAAGATATACCTTTTTCCAATAATCTGCGCATACGTCTTCACTAGATAATCTGATATGTTTCTTCCTGTTAGATCTTGCAGGATGTCTGAAGTGTTTTGTTTCTTCTGTATCAAAAAAGAAAAAAAAACAGAGGTATTAAGAACTGAACAGCAGAAAGTGTTGTGTACATGGACTCATTTTTCCATTTTTTGGGCGAAACATATTGAAGTACCATGCCCTTTACTAAGCACACATTCAATTATACACCCCTTTAGTATACCTCTCTGACATCCATTATTACATCTAGCAATACATACAACTTTATACCATTCTTTATGTAACCAGGGGTGGGGAAAATCCAGCCCGCGTGTCATATATGCTTTATGATATCATTTATTCCAGCCCTCAGGCAGATTTCCAGCTTGCCGCTGTACTTAGATCGGTTTTTTTCAGACCTCCAGGCCTTTAGTTTTTCTGCACATGCTGGATTAAAGGCCCCGTCTCACTTAGCGATTTACCAACGATCACGACCAGCGATATGACCTGGCCGTGATCGTTGGTAAGTCGCTGTGTGGTCGCTGGGGAGCTGTCACACAGACCGCTCTCCCCAGCGACCAACGATCAGGGGAACGACTTCGGCATCGCTGAAACTGTCTTCAACGATGCCGAAGTCCCCCTGCAGCACCCGGGTAACCAGGGTAAACATCGGGTTACTAAGCGCAGGGCCGCGCTTAGTAACCCGATGTTTACCCTGGTTACCAAAAAAAACAAACAGTACATACTCGCCTTTCGGTGTCCAGGTCCCTTGCCGTCTGCTTCCTGCTCTGACTGAGATCCGGCCGTACACTGAGAGCAGAGCGCAGCGGTGACGTCACTGCTGTGCTCTCACTTCTCACTGTACGGCCGGCAGTCAGTGAGAGCAGGAAGCAGACGGCAAGGGACCTGACGGACATCAGAAGGCGAGTATGTACTGTTTGTTTTTTTTTACATTTACGCTGGTAACCAGGGTAAACATCGGGTTACTAAGCGCGGCCCTGCGCTTAGTAACCCGATGTTTACCCTGGTTACCAGTGAAGACATCGCTGGATCGGTGTCACACACACCGATTCAGCGATGTCAGCGGGGCCTCAACGACCAAAAAAAGGTCCAGGCCATTCTGACACGACCAGCGATCTCGCAGCAGGGGCCTGATCGCTGGTACGTGTCACACATAGCGAGATCGCTATGGAGGTCGCTGTTGCGTCACAAAACTTGTGACTCAGCAGCGATCTCGCTAGCGATCTCGCTATGTGAGACGGGGCCTTAAGTCAGATGCTGGCCAGTGCCAGGATGTTCCTTGTGGGCAGAATTAAGGCCCCGTCTCACATAGCGAGATCGCTAGCGAGATCGCTGCTGAGTCACAAGTTTTGTGACGCAACAGCGACCTCCATAGCGATCTCGCTATGTGTGACACGTACCAGCGATCAGGCCCCTGCTGCGAGATCGCTGGTCGTGTCAGAATGGCCTGGACCTTTTTTTGGTCGTTGAGGCCCCGCTGACATCGCTGAATCGGTGTGTGTGACACCGATCCAGCGATGTCTTCACTGGTAACCAGGGTAAACATCGGGTTACTAAGCGCAGGGCCGCGCTTAGTAACCCGATGTTTACCCTGGTTACCAGCGTAAATGTAAAAAAAAACAAACAGTACATACTCGCCTTCTGATGTCCGTCAGGTCCCTTGCCGTCTGCTTCCTGCTCTCACTGACTGCCGGCCGTACAGTGAGAAGTGAGAGCACAGCAGTGACGTCACCGCTGCGCTCTGCTCTCAGTGTACGGCCGGATCTCAGTCAGAGCAGGAAGCAGACGGCAAGGGACCTGGACACCGAAAGGCGAGTATGTACTGTTTGTTTTTTTTGGTAACCAGGGTAAACATCGGGTTACTAAGCGCGGCCCTGCGCTTAGTAACCCGATGTTTACCCTGGTTACCCGGGTGCTGCAGGGGGACTTCGGCATCGTTGAAGACAGTTTCAGCGATGCCGAAGTCGTTCCCCTGATCGTTGGTCGCTGGGGAGAGCGGTCTGTGTGACAGCTCCCCAGCGACCACACAGCGACTTACCAACGATCACGGCCAGGTCATATCGCTGGTCGTGATCGTTGGTAAATCGCTAAGTGAGACGGGGCCTTTAGTGCACTCGACATTTCTGTCCTGCTCCTGCCTATGTCATGTACACAGCAGTCTCATTGCGTTCTATGTGATATATATACATACAGTATATAAACTACCAATCAAAAGTTTAGGGTCACTTAGAAATTTCCTTATTTTTTAAAGAAAAACACAGTTTTTTCCAATGAAGCTAACATTAAATGATTCAGAAATACACTCTATACATTGTTAATGTGGTAAATGACTATTCTAGCTGCAGATGTCTGGTTTGTAATGCAATATCTTCATAGGTGTATAGAGGCCCATTTCCAACAACCATCACTCTAGTGTTCTTATGGTACTTTGTGTTTGCTAACTATGTAAGAAGGCTAATGGATGGTTAGAATACCCTTGAAAACCCTTGTGCAAGTATGTTAGCACAGCTGAAAACAGCTTGGCTGATTAGAGAACCTATAAACCTGACCTTCTTTTGAGCTAGTTGAGAATCTGGAGCATTACATTTGTTGGTTTCATTAAACTCTCAAAATGGCCAGAAAAAAAGAACTTTCATGTGAAACTCGACAGTCTACGTCTACAGTGAAGAGGCGACTCCGGGATGCTGGCCTTCAGGGCAGAGTGGCAAAGAAAAAGCCATATCTGAGACTGGCTAATAAAAGGAAAATATTAATATGGGCAAAAGAACACAGACATTGGACAGATGAAGACTGGAAAAAAAAGTGTTATGGACAGACGAATCCAAGTTTGAGGTGTTTGGATCACACAGAAGAACATTTGTGAGATGCAGAGCAACTGAAAAGATGCTGGAAGAGTGCCTGACGCCATCTGTCAAGCATGGTGGAGGTAATGTAATGGTCTGCTGTAGCTTTGCTGATAAAGTGGGAGATTTGTACAAGATAAAAGGGATTTTGAATTAGGAAGGCTATCACTCCATTTTGCAACGCCATGCCATACCCTGTGGACAGTGGCGTAACTACAAAGTTATGGGCCCCGATGCGAACTTTCAAATGGGGCCCCCCCATACCAAAATATATAGGTGAATTAGAAATGGCGACACACAAACGTCATCTGCGTTAGTAATACATGCACCATTACAGAATTAGTCGTGGGCTGGGTATGTGTATGGCTATAATATGTGTGATGTGGCTATGTGGGATCATTATGGGATGTCTGCAGCTAGCCAGACTCTGCTCCACTATGCATATGGCTATAATATTTGCTCTGTGGCTATGGGGGATCATTATGGGATGGCCGCACCCAGCCGTAAATCTGCATCCCATAAATTGGTGCATGGGTCCCACACCACCTCTAAGCTCCTGCCCGCAGAGTACATGACATGTGTGCTCCATACCTCCCAACTTTTGAAGAAAAGAAAGAGGAACAAAGTTTGCGGCGCGTGCAGCGGGTCGTGGCAAATTTTAGGCCACGCCTCTGACCACACCCATTTCACAACTAGTCACACCCAAATCCACGTCCCAACCACAGCCATTTAGCACTGCTGATCACACTGTTCCATAAACAATAATTATAAACAAAAAAATATGGACAAACACATGATGCTCCATACTGTATAATGGCCCCACATGGTGCTCCATACTGTATAATGGCCACACAGTGCTCCATACTGTACAATGACCACACATGATGCTCCATACTGTATAATGGCCACACAGTGCTCCATACTGTACAATGGCCCCACATGGTGCTCCATACTGTATAATGGCCACACATGATGCTCCATACTGTATAATGGCCACACATGATGCTCCATACTGTATAATGGCCATACAGTGCTCCATACTGTACAATGGCCCCACATGGTGCTCCATACTGTACAATGGCCACACATGATGCTCCATACTGTATAATGGCCACACAGTGCTCCACACTGTACAATGGCAACACAGTGCTCCACACTGTACAATGGCCACACATGGCACTCCATACTGTACAATGGCCACACATGGCGCTCCATACTGTATAATGGCCACACATGATGCTCCATACTGTATAATGGCCATACAGTGCTCCATACTGTACAATGGCCCCACATGGTGCTCCATACTGTACAATGGCCACACATGATGCTCCATACTGTATAATGGCCACACAGTGCTCCACACTGTACAATGGCAACACAGTGCTCCACACTGTACAATGGCCACACATGGCGCTCCATACTGTACAATGGCCACACAGTGCTCCATACTGTACAATGGCCACACATAGTGCTCCATACTGTACAATGGCCACACATGATATTACCTACAGTATAATGGCCACACAGTTACTCCTACACACGAGGCTGAGCTCCGTACACCTTGCACGTGCGGCTCCGCTCCGCTCGTACACACACGGCTCCGTACACCTCGCACACACACACGGCTCCGCTCCGTACACCTCGCACACACACGGCTCCGCTCACCTCGTACACACACGGCTCCGGACACCTCGTACACACCCGGCTCCGCTCCGTACACCTCGTACACACCCGGCTCCGGACACCTCGTACACACCCGGCTCCGCTCCGTACACCTCGTACACACCCGGCTCCGCTCCGTACACCTCGTACACACCCGGCTCCGCTCCGTACACCTCGTACACACCCGGCTCCGCTCCGTACACCTCGTACACATGCAGCTCTGGTCCGTACACCTCGTACACACCCGGCTCCGCTCCGTACACCTCGTACACACCCGGCTCCGCTCCGTACACCTCGTACACACCCGGCTCCGCTCCGTACACCTCGTACACATGCGGCTCTGCTCCGTACACCTCGTACATACCCGGCTCCGGACACCTCGTACACACCCGGCTCCGCTCCGTACACCTCGTGCACACCCGGCTCAGGACACCTCGTACACACCCGGCTCCGCTCCGTACACCTCGTACACACCCGGCTCCGCTCCGTACACCTCGTACACACCCGGTTCCGCTCCGTACACCTCATACACATGCAGCTCCAGTCCGTACACCTCGTGCACACCCGGCTCCGCTCCGTACACCTCGTACACACCCGGCTCCGCTCCGTACACCTCGTACACATGCGGCTCCGCTCCGTACACCTCGTACACACCCGGCTCCGCTCCGTACACCTCGTACACATGCGGCTCCGCTCCGTACACCTCGTACACATCCGGCTCCGGACACCTCGTACACACCCGGCTCCGCTCCGTACACCTCGTACACACGCGGCTCCGGTCCGTACACCTCGTACACACACGGCTCCGCTCCGTACACCTCGCACACACACGGCTCCGCTCCTTACACCTCGCACACACACGGCTCCGCTCCGTACACCTCGCACACACACTGCTCCACTCCGCACACCTCGCACACACACGGCTCCGCTCCGCACACCTCGCACACACACGGCTCCGCTCCGTACACCTCGCACACACACGGCTCCGCTCCGTACACCTCGCACACACACGGCTCCACTCCGTACACCTCGCACACACACACACGGCTCCGCTCCGTACACCTCGCACACACACACGGCTCCGCTCCGTACACCTCGCACACAAACGGCTCCGCTCCGTACACCTCGCACACACACGGCTCCGCTCCGTACACCTCGTACACACACAGCTCCGCACACCTCGTACACACACGGCTCCGCTCACCTCGTACACACACGGCTCCGGACACCTCGTACACACCCGGCTCTGCTCCGTACACCTCGTACACACCCTGCTCCGTACACCTCGTACACACCCGGCTCTGGACACCTCGTACACACCCGGCTCCGCTCCGTACACCTCGTACACACCCGGCTCCGTACACCTCGTACACACCCGACTCCGTACACCTCGTAAACACCCGGCTCCGGACACCTCGTACACACCCGGCTCCGCTCCGTACACCTCGTACACACCCGGCTCCGGACACCTCGTACACACCCGGCTCCGCTCCGTACACCTCGTACACACCCGGCTCCGCTCCGTACACCTCGTACACACCCGGCTCCGGACACCTCGAACACACCCGGCTCCGTACACCTCGTACACACCCGGCTCCGGACACCTCGTACACACCCGGCTCCGCTCCGTACACCTCGTACACACCCGGCTCCGCTCCGTACACCTCGTACACACCCGGCTCCGTACACCTCGTACACACCCGGCTCCGGACACCTCGTACACACCCGGCTCCGCTCCGTACACCTCGTACACACCCGGCTCCGCTCCGTACACCTCGTACACACCCGGCTCCGCTCCGTACACCTCGCACACACACGGCTCCGCTCCGTACACCTCGCACACGCACGGCTCCGCTCCGTACACCTCGTACACACACGGCTCCGCTCCGTACACCTCGTACACACATGGCTCCGCTCACCTCGTACACACACGGCTCCGGACACCTCGTACACACCCGGCTCCACTCCGTACACCTCGTACACACCCGGCTCCGGACACCTCGTACACACCCGGCTCCACTCCGTACACCTCGTACACACCCGGCTCCGGACACCTCGTACACACCCGGCTCCGCTCCGTACACCTTGTACACACCCGGCTCCACTCCGTACACCTTGTACACACCCGGCTCCGCTCCGTACACCTTGTACACACCCGGCTCCGGACACCTCGTACACACCCGGCTCCGCTCCGTACACCTCGTACACACCCGGCTCCGCTCCGTACACCTCGTACACACCCGGCTCCGCTCCGTACACCTCGTACACACCCGGCTCCGCTCCGTACACCTCGTACACATGCAGCTCTGGTCCGTACACCTCGTACACACCCGGCTCCGCTCCGTACACCTCGTACACACCCGGCTCCGCTCCGTACACCTCATACACACCCGGCTCCGCTCCGTACACCTCGTACACACCCGGCTCCGCTCCGTACACCTCGTACACACCCGGCTCCGCTCCGTACACCTCGTACACACCCGGCTCCGCTCCGTACACCTCATACACGCCCGGCTCCGGACACTTCGTACACGCCCGGCTCCGCTCCGTACACCTCATACACACGCAGCTCTGGTCCGTACACCTCATACACACCCGGCTCCACTCCGTACACCTCGTACACACCCGGCTCCGCTCCGTACACCTCGTACACACCCGGCTCCGCTCCGTACACCTCGTACACACCCGGCTCCGCTCCGTACACCTCGTACACACCCGGCTCCGCTCCGTACACCTCGTATACACCCGGCTCCGCTTCGTACACCTCGTACACACCCGGCTCCGCTCCGTACACCTCGTACACACCCGGCTCCGCTCCGTACACCTCGTACACACCCGGCTCCGCTCCGTACACCTTGTACACATGCGGCTCTGCTCCGTACACCTCGTACACACCCGGCTCCGCTCCGTACACCTCGTACACACCCGGCTCCGCTCCGTACACCTCATACACACACGGCTCCGCTCCGTACACCTCGTACACACCCGGCTCTGGACACCTCGTACACACCCGGCTCCACTCCGTACACCTCGTACACACCCGGCTCCGGACACCTCGTACACACCCGGCTCCGCTCCGTACACCTTGTACACACCCGGGTCCGCTCCGTACACCTTGTACACACCCGGCTCCGCTCCGTACACCTTGTACACACCCGGCTCCGGACACCTCGTACACACCCGGCTCCGCTCCGTACACCTCGTACACACCCGGCTCCGCTCCATACACCTCGTACACACCCGGCTCCGCTCTGTACACCTCGTACACATGCAGCTCTGGTCCGTACACCTCGTACACACCCGGCTCCGCTCCGTACACCTCGTACACACCCGGCTCCGCTCCGTACACCTCGTACACACCCGGCTCCGCTCCGTACACCTCGTACACACCCGGCTCCGCTCCGTACACCTCGTACACACCCGGCTCCGGACACCTCGTACACGCCCGGCTCCGCTCCGTACACCTCATACACACGCAGCTCTGGTCCGTACACCTCATACACACCCGGCTCCACTCCGTACACCTCGTACACACCCGGCTCCGCTCCGTACACCTCGTACACACCCGGCTCCGCTCCGTACACCTCATACACACCCGGCTCCGCTTCGTACACCTCGTACACACCCGGCTCCGCTCCGTACACCTCGTACACACCCGGCTCCGCTCCGTACACCTCGTACACATGCGGCTCTGCTCCGTACACCTCGTACACACCCGGCTCCGCTCCGTACACCTCGTACACACCCGGCTCCGCTCCGTACACCTCGTACACACACGGCTCCGCTCCGTACACCTCGTACACACACGGCTCCGCTCCGTACACCTCGTACACACACACGGCTCCGCTCCGTACACCTCGTACACACCCGGCTCCGCTCCGTACACCTCGTACACACCCGGCTCCGCTCCGTACACCTCGTACACACCCGGCTCCGCTCTGTACACCTCATACACACACTGCTCTGCTACATCCACACAAACCCCTCCTGACCTCACACAAAAGCTTACCCTCCTCCAGCACGATGACGACCAGCACTGCACTACTGTCCTGCACTACACGGAAGCCCTTGATCATGTGACTCCGACTCCTCCCCTCCTGTGACCTCATCACAGGTCCTGTGCGCACAGAGCAGCGGCAGCCATAGTAGTGGTGTGCGGCTCTCTGCGGTGGAGGGGCTCTGCTGCGGGACAAGTGCAGTCCCACCCGTGATCGCGCGTGCACTGACACTGACACTGGTGCACGGGCGCCAGGGCCTGTAAAGAAGATTTATTTAAAGGGCCGGCGGCCTATTTTGTAGCTCAGAGTTCTTAGGGGCCCGCCCAGTCTGCTGGACTGGGTGGGCCCCTAAGCACTGCGGGCCCCGTCGCAATTGCGACCCCTGCGACCGCGGTAGTTACGCCCCTGCCTGTGGACAGCGCTTGATTGGAGCCAATTTCATCCTACAACAGGACAATGACCCGAAGCACACCTCCAAATTATGCAAGAACTTTTTAGGGAAGAAGCAGGCAGCTGGTATTCTATCTATAATGGAGTGGCCAGCACTGTCGCCAGATCTCAACCCCATTGAGCTGTTGTGGGAGCAGCTTGACCGTATGATACGCAAAACGTGCCCATCAAGCCAAACCAACTACTGCTAGAATGCCAAAGGTTTGCAATGCTGTAATTGTTGCAAAGGGAGCATTCTTTGACGAAAGCAAAGTGTGAAGGAGAAAATTATTATTTCAAATAAAAATCTTTTTTTTGAACCTTGTCAATGTCTGGACTAGATTTTAAATTAATTTGGCAACTCATTTGCAAAGTGAAATTCGCATTTCACAGCATTCAGTTACAAAAGCTCCAGCTCTCACACAACTTGTGATCACGAAAAATGGAGATGCTACAAGTATCGGCAAATGGTGCAATTTTTTTTTTTTTTTTTAACAAACTTTGGAATTTTTTTCACCATTTAGATAAAAAAGAACCTAGACATGTTTGGTGTCTGTGAACCCAAAATGACCTGGTTAGTCATAATGGCAGGTCAGTTTTAGCATTTAGTGAAACAGTAAAAAAAAAGCAAAACAAAAAACTATTGTGGAATTGCACTTTTTTGCAATTTCACTGCACTTGGAATTTTTTTTCCATTTTCCAGTACATGATATGTTAAATCCAATGGTGTCGTTCAAAAGGACAACTCACATGGCCATATTGACCAAAAATTAAAAAGGTTATGACTCTGGGAAGAAGGAGAGCAAAAAAAGAAAACGCAAAAACTAAAATACCTCCGGGGTTATGGGGTTAACATACGCCAGCTTGCTGTGCCAAAATGTTTCAGGGAATCATGTTCCCTACATAATGTACTCCACAACAGGATATGGCGTAATGCATTTCCAGGACGTTATCTGTCTGCTTGGAACATCCAGTGAACAGAAATAAAGGAATATTTGCTTTCTTGTGCCCAACAAAGTGAAATTGAAACTTAGGCAATTTTAAGTAATGAAGGCCAAAGGTAGAAAGCACTGCATACAATCTATTCTGTATGAGACTCTTGTGGCAAAATAACTCACTCATTAAATAGTACAAAAGCAGACATTTAGACATGAACAAACATGATATACAACAGGTCTAACTTGATCCTGCATTTTCCTTTTTAAGTTTTGCAACAAATGCTCTATATACTGTTGCTGGTTGTATGCAGTTCTGGTTGGTGTATGGCTCCTACTGACACCTGAAGGTAGCGTGTAGCACCATGGCATTTATATATGCATACCCTCCAACTGTCCAAGAAGCAAAAGAAGGAGAGATTCCATACATTTTAGGCCATGTCCTACACTAGAGGTGTCAAACTGCATTCCTCGAGGGCCGCCAACAGGTCATGTTTTCAGGATTTCCTTGTATTGCACAGGTGATAATTTAATCACCTGCACAGAATGATTCCAGCACCTTGTGGAATGCTAAGGAAATCCTGAAAACATGACCTGTTGGCGGCCCTCAAGGAATGCAGTTTGACACCTCTGTCCTACACTACATGCCTAGCCACACCCATTTTCCATTTCATCCTCCCCTGGCCATTTAACGAAAATGTTAGAAAGTGATGAATGAGTACTGAAACACACTAAACCCAAAAACTTGGAAACTTTAGTGAGAAATACTGCTCTATAATTTTTGTAAATATTTGATTTAATTGTAAAGTGCTGCGGAATATGTTGGCGCTATATAGATAATAATTATTATTATTATTGTATCTTTTCATGGGACAACACTGAAGATCTGACACTTTGATACAATGTACAGTAGTCAGTGTACAGCTTGTATAATATTGTAATTTGGTGTGCACTCTAACTAACTTACCACTCAGCCATTAATGTCTAAACCGCTGGCAACAAAAGTGAGCTCTGTGCCCGCCTGAGAGAATGGGAGCACAGGTGCCATGGAGTCGGAGAAATTCATTTCTCCATCTCCTCCACTGCTGACGGGTGACATCTGAGTGCAGTGCGATGTTTCACACACACCCATAGACTTATATGGGTGCGTGCGTGTGTGCGATCCAAACTTCGCAAGCAATTGCAGTGTGCTGTGGTTTATTTTCAGTCTGATCGGAGCTGAGAAAAAAACGCAGCTGAGAACACCATCATACAATCACATTGGCCTGAATGCAATCTGATATTTTATCCGATTGCATTAGTCCGATTTAACCACAAGTGTGAGCGAGCCCATATGCTTATGGGAATGCCAAATACAATACCTGAAAGGGTGGCAGGCCGCCAGCCCCAGGGGGACAAACCGGAAGCATCTTCTTTACATTCTCATTGCTGCACTCGCAGGCTGGAGAAGGGTTTTCCATTGACCAATTACCATTAAGAAAAATCTCTTCCACAGACTCGGGGACAAACTGAGTTCTCCACACGGCGTCCTCCCCTGAGCAAGGAACGCCCCTGCAAAGTGACATTCACATTTCACAGCATTAAGTTACAAAAGCTCCAGCCACTTCCTAGTAAAATCTGAAAGAAACACAATCTAACATGAAATACAAAAGCTAATACTTACGGAACAGAGTAGCCATCTATGCATGCGGTTCCAAAGCCAGGCTTCGTGATCAAAGCTTTTAAAAGAGCCTGCGTGTTAGAGTCTTCTGGGGCATCATTGCTATGAGCAACACACAGTCGATAAGTCACAGGCAGCTATTTCAATGCTATAAAACCAATCAACTGGGACTACAAGTCTTGCAAATAGATATACAGCTATATACCTGTCTCACAGGCACATTTCTGACTATTAATGGCAAGCATGCCAGAAATCAGATCTTCCTACCGAGTATTATAGACAATACTCAAACTAGAAATGTGATAGTGCAGGTATTGTGTTTCTACAAAAATCCTCATTTATTCTTGAACAAAAAAACATTTTTCAAATATATATATATAGAGGGTGGGCCATTTATATGGATACACCTGGGTGGGCCATTTATAAAGATACATCCAAAATGGCCGCCATGGTCACCACCCATCTTGAAAAGTTTTCCCCCTCCCATATACTAATGTGCCACAAACAGGAAGTTGATATCACCAACCATTTCCATTTTATTTAGGTGTATCCATATGCATGGCCCACCCAGGTTTATCCCCATATATGGCCCACCCTCTCTCTCTCTCTCTCTCTCTCTCTCTCTCTATATATATATACAGTGGGGCAAAAAAGTATTTAGTCATTCAGCAATAGTGCAAGTTCCACCACTTAAAAAGATGAGAGGCGTCTGTAATTTACATCATAGGTAGACCTCAACTATGGGAGACAAACTGAGACAAAAAAATCCAGAAAATCACATTGTCTGTTTTTTTATCATTTTATTTGCATATTATGGTGGAAAATAAGTATTTGGTCAGAAACAAAATTTCATCTCAATACTTTGTAATATATCCTTTGTTGGCAATGACAGAGGTCAAACGTTTTCTGTAAGTCTTCACAAGGTTGCCACACACTGTTGTTGGTATGTTGGCCCATTCCTCCATGCAGATCTCCTCTAGAGCAGTGATGTTTTTGGCTTTTTGCTTGGTAACACGGACTTTCAACTCCCTCCAAAGGTTTTCTATAGGGTTAAGATCTGGAGACTGGCTAGGCCACTCCAGGACCTTGAAATGCTTCTTACGAAGCCACTCCTTCGTTGCCCTGGCGATGTGCTTTGGATCATTGTCATGTTGAAAGACCCAGCCACGTTTCATTTTCAATGCCCTTGCTGATGGAAGGAGGTTGGCACTCAAAATCTCACGATACATGGCCCCATTCATTCTTTCATGTACCCGGATCAGTCGTCCTGGCCCCTTTGCAGAGAAACAGCCCCAAAGCATGATGTTTCCACCACCATGCTTTACAGTAGGTATGGTGTTTGATGGATGCAACTCAGTATTCTTTTTCCTCCAAACACGACAAGTTGTGTTTCTACCAAACAGTTCCAGTTTGGTTTCATCAGACCATAGGACATTCTCCCAAAACTCCTCTGGATCATCCAAATGCTCTCTAGCAAACTTCAGACGGGCCCGGACATGTACTGGCTTAAGCAGTGGGACACGTCTGGCACTGCAGGATCTGAGTCCATGGTGGCGTAGTGTGTTACTTATGGTAGGCCTTGTTACATTGGTCCCAGCTCTCTGCAGTTCATTCACTAGGTCCCCCCGCGTGGTTCTGGGATTTTTGCTCACCGTTCTTGTGATCATTCTGACCCCACGGGGTGGGATTTTGCGTGGAGCCCCAGATCGAGGGAGATTATCAGTGGTCTTGAATGTCTTCCATTTTCTAATTATTGCTCCCACTGTTGATTTCTTCACTCCAAGCTGGTTGGCTATTGCAGATTCAGTCTTCCCAGCCTGGTGCAGGGCTACAATTTTGTTTCTGGTGTCCTTTGACAGCTCTTTGGTCTTCACCATAGTGGAGTTTGGAGTCAGACTGTTTGAGGGTGTGCACACGTGTCTTTTTATACTGATAACAAGTTTAAACAGGTGCCATTACTACAGGTAATGAGTGGAGGAAAGAGGAGACTCTTAACCCCTTCACCCCCGGAGCTTTTTCCGTTTTTCCGTTTTCGTTTTTCGCTCCCCTCCTTCCCAGAGCCATAACTTTTTTATTTTTCTGTCAATTTGGCCATGTGAGGGCTTATTTTTTGCGGGACGAGTTGTACTTTTGAATGACATCATTGGTTTTAGCATGTCGTGTACTAGAAAACGGGAAAAAAATTCCAAGTGCAGTGAAATTGCAAAAAAAGTGCAATCCCACACTTTTTTGCTTGCCTATTTTGCTAGGTTCACTAAATGCTAAAACTGACCTGCCATTATGATTCTCCAGGTCACTACGAGTTCATAGACACCTAACATGACTAGGTTATTTTTCACCTAAGTGGTGAAAAAAAATTCCAAACTTTGCAAAAAACAAAACAAAACAAAACAAAATTGCGCCATTTTCCGATACTCGTAGCGAACTCCATTTTTCGTGATCTGGGGTCAGGTGAGGGCTTATTTTTTGCGTGCCGAGCTGGCGTTTTTAATTATAGCATTTTGGTGCAGATACGTTCTTTTGATCGCCTGTTATTGCATTTTAATGCAATGTCGTGGCGACCAAAAAAACGTAAATCTGGCGTTTCGAATTTTTTTCTCATTACGCCATTTAGCGATCAGGTTAATGCTTTTTTTTTATTGATAGATCGGGCGATTCTGAACGCGGCAATACCAAATATGTGTAGGTTGGGGTTTTTTTTAATTGATTTATTTTGATTGGGGCGAAAGGGGGGTGATTTAAACTTTTATATTTTTTTTTATTTTTTTCACGTTTTTAAAAACTTTTTTTTTTTACTTTTGCCATGCTTCTATAGCCTCCATGGGAGGCTAGAAGCAGGCACAGCCCGATCGGCTCTGCTATGCAGCAGTGATCATAAGATCGCTGCTACACAGCAGAAATGCAGGTGTGCTGTGAGCGCCGACCACAGGGGGGCGCTCACAGCCACCGGTCAGATGTCGGGAAGGGGTTAAAGAAGAAGTTACAGGTCTGTGAGAGCCAGAAATCTTGATTGTTTGTTTCTGACCAAATACTTATTTTACACCATAATATGCAAATAAAATGATTAAAAAAAACAGACAATGTGATTTTCTGGATTTTTTTTTCTCAGTTTGTCTCCCATAGTTGAGGTCTACCTATGATGTAAATTACAGACGCCTCTCATCTTTTTAAGTGGTGGAACTTGCACTATTGCTGACTGACTAAATACTTTTTTTGCCCCACTGTATGTATATATATATATATATATATATATATACATATATACATACACACACTGCGCATACGCATGTATATACACACTGCACATATATGTATACAAACACTACACATACATATGTAAAGATACGCACACACAGTACACATCTACACATACTGTACATACCAGCCTGTCTGTGCTTCAGTTCCTCTAGACTGAAGCACAGTTGCCAAAGGTTGTTAAGCAGTTTTAAGCTTGGAACAGAAATGCTGGTAGCCCCTAAGAGAGTGCGTCCCTAGGCAATTGACAAGTTCCCCCGCCCCCAAACACTGGTCCTGACTGTAACTACAGCTTATTTCTAGAGTAGGGCTTATATTTCGAGCTTACTCCAAAAATACTGTAAAATCATGCTAGGGCCTATTTTCAGGGTACGTCTTATTTTCGAGGAAACACAGTAATTATTTGTGATGAAAAGAAATACTGATATTTAAATTGGCGTACCTGAAAAAGGTATACTGTTCATCATACATCCAGGGCTGCAGTTCGAGACTTGGGTATTTTCCAAAAGGTGGCACAATAAGGCTAAACATCAGTGCAATGAGTACAAAAACGGCTGGCAACACGATCTGGAATTAAAAGGATACAGAGTTACTGTGCACGTCATGGAAGATTAATCTCATATGTTATAGATCACATATGGGCAACCAGCCGATAGATCTCAGCGACATACTAGAATTGTAGTCATTAATCACACGTTTGATAAATCTCCATCATTGGGAAATCATCACTGGCATAATGTAAATGCATGAACTCTTGAAAAAGATGAGTTACTTATAGAACTTTAAAGTAAAACTACAATTAGTATTCTACAGTTCCTAATCATTAGGGAGTGCGCCAATTTTTTTTTATTTTTTACAAGCAACTGTGCCCCCTAAATTGGTTAGGTAAGTTGATTTTTTTTTTTTACAGTATGTTGATAGAAATAATAAAGGAAGGGACTAATTTCTGACCAGAAACTGAAATATAGACAGATAGGCATCAACAGGGTGGGCCATGTATATGGATACACCTAAATAAAATGGGAATGGTTGGTGATATCAACTTCCTGTTTGTTGCACATTAGTACATGGGAGGGGGAAAACTTTTCAAGATGGGTGCTGACCATGGCGGCCATTTTGAAGTCCTCCATTTCGGATTCCAACTTGTATTTTTTCAAATGAGAAAAGGGTCATGTGACACATCACACTTATTGAGAATTTCACAAGAAAAATAATGGTGTGCTTGGCTTTAATGCAACTTTATTCTTTCATGAGTTGTTTACAAGTTTCTCTTTGTTTACAGCCATTGACATGTCGCAAAGGTTAACACGTGAGGAGCGGATAGAAATTGTGTTGATGTCTGTTGAATGCAGTACCTGGGTCATTGCAGCAGATTTCAATGCAAGACACCCTACGCAAGAAAACTGTCACCATTCCCATGTTATTTAGGCGTATCCATATAAATGGCCCACCCAAAAAAAGTTTGCCTCATCACTGAACATAATGTCCTGTGTAAACTAAGGTCCTGTTCCAATTTTTGTTTTGCTCATTCTGCAAATTCAGCGCGCTGATCTGGGCCATCCTCGTTGAGATGCTGCAGCAGCTGGATTTTGTAAGGGTTCCATATGTGAGTAGCTAATATCTGCCGAAGGGATGTTCGACTGATGCCAGATCGGCGCGCTGAATTTGCAGAATGGCCAAAACAAAAATTGGAACAGGACCCTCAGTTTACACAGAACATTATGTTCAGTGATGAGGCAAACTTTTTTTGGGTGGGCCATTTATTTGGATACACCTAAATAACATGGGAATGGTGTCAGTTTTCTTGCGTAGGGTGTCTTGCATTGAAATCTGCTGCAATGACCCGGGTACTGCGTTCACCAGACATCAACACAATTTCTATCCGCTTCTCACTTGTTAACCTCTGTGACATGTCAATGGCTGTAAACAAAGAGAAACCTGTAAATAACTCATGAAAGAATAAAGTTACGTTAAAACCAAGCATACCATTGTTTTTCTCAGTAAGTTTGATGTGTCACATGACCCTCTTCCCATTGGAAAAAATAAAGTTGGATCCGAAATGGCCGACTTCAAAATGGCCGCCATGGTCACCACCCATCTTGAAAAGTTTTCCCCCTTCCATATACTAATGTGCCACAAACAGGAAGTTGATATCACCAATCATTCCCATTTTATTTAGGTGTATCCATATACATGGCCCACCCTGTATACCTAAAATGCTATTTACCAGTTTATTAAGTGAAGATTAAGGTGCTTTGCAAAACTTGTAAGATTTTTTTACAAGTGCTGTATGGCACCTCTGCTTGAGATTTTGCCATTTGCAATTCGACAAAACAATGTGTTGGTAAGGGCTCGTTCAGACAAGTGTATTAAACGTCCGTGCGCTGTGCGTATGCAACATTTTCAGCACACAGACAGCAAAGGGACCAGTGCAAGTCAGTGTGGTAGTTCACATGATCATTTTTACACACAGACCGACTGTCTTCACGTAAAATAATGGTAGCATGTGCGACTTTAATCCATATTCTGGACCAGACTCGCCCATTATAAGACAATAGATCACATACAGGTTACAATCAACATGTCTTGCATTTCTTAAGGATACTTTAGAATTATTAAGATTGAAAACTGGATGCCCAAAAAGGACATAAGGATAGCAAATAGATGTCAAAATTGGGCACACAGATGTAATACAGATACGAAAAATGGACATGCAGAACACAAATGTATGTAAAAATGTTAGTGTTTTCCTGGACGAAAATCTGATGATTTTGCATACGTTTGTCTAAGCCCGGTCTAACTGAGACTGGCCGCAGTATGAAAGCAATTTTCAAAAAATGAACCGCAAAGCTGTATCAATTCACGGTAAAATATACATGGATTTAGCATGCATCAATTACCTGTGGAGCATAATGTTAAATTGTCAATTTGGAAAAAAAAAACAATTTTATTGACCTGTGTGTAAGGTTATGTCCAGGGACACATGCCATTGCTGAAGATACTACTTCTCAGCTGGAATCAGTTGGATTGGATCCAGTTTTGCAGCCTAGGCTAAGTTTACACACTACAAGATTTGACTTGCAGTGTGATTATTACACACAAACCTTAAGATTACCCCAATGTCACTGTCAGATTTGCTACATGATAACTGTCTATACAGGTTAGGTACTTTTAGGGCTTAATTACAGTATATCAAATACAATTGTTTCAAACTAACATCTCATGGCAGTCTTGTCTTGTTAAGTCTTAATTCATCATTTTATTTTTTATTTCAAATCATTACTCACTTGTGCAAAAAATCCCTTCCTGCTGCGCTTGGCATAAAGCAGCCTCTTCCAGAGCAACGCTGTAAACTGCTGCCTCATCAGACTCCAGCTTTTCATCTGGTAGGATCCTTTGCCATCTATGCCACTGAGATAATCTGTCTCCCGAGATTCTGCATGAAGAAAAGCACAGAAAAGGTAACAAGATGAAGATCAGAAGAGTTCATGTTAGTAACAATTTTTACTCTCTGCATTTAAGAGACTGTAAACAGTTAATTATTCAAGTACTATGAATGAATATGTCACTACAACTACCTGGATCCAAATCTGAGTCATTGGTTTCCATATTGTCATCTTCTGTGAAAGGTCGTAGGCAGCTCTGGTGGTCCCCAAAGGCATATCTTTTCCTCCTAGCAGGTAGTGTCCCATCTAAAAAATTAAAGGACAGAAAACGGTTTAAAAAGCAACCAAATTTGATAATGTAAACCAACAAAAATCTTGTTCTGCCTATTGCCGATTACCTGATGTCTCAGCATCTACACCCGTGTCATTAGCCACTTTTAGGAATATCTGTAACAGGCAATCAGAAAACAATATGAAGATTTCACAGTTATTTTTTGTCTTCATGCAAATACAGCTGGCTGCATTGGGCCCAGTTCACATAGCATTTCTGCAATATATCCAGGGGTGCCGTCTGAAGCCACATTTAACTTGAGATAGGCTGAAACCCTGAAGGAACCATGGACTGCTATTACACAAACATAATCCAAACGGACTTAGTTTGTGTTTGATCTGACAGCATCTATCAAGACAAGCACAAGAAGGCGGTAAGTAAAGCAATCGAATGGGGGGCTGATCAAGCAAGAAAAATATAGACTTCCATAAAATCAGTAACAGGAATGATGTGTCCACAAAGAGAAATACACATCCCTTAATATATGCTCATGGTTGACGATTTCGAAGCACATTGATTCTTACTTATAAGAATTACAGAGTTACTTTACATGCCATTTTGAGTAAGAAATGCGCTTCGAAACACAGCAACCATGAACATCTCTTGAGAGACATGTATTCCTCTTTGTGGACTGTTTTTTTTTACACATTGTTCCTGTTATTGATTTTAGTGAAGTCTAATAAAGTGTAATACTTTTGGAAGAAGTGCTGGATCTGCCCATGGGTTTTTTGGATTGCTTTACTAGCTGTGGATCTGGGATCTTGTGCCAGTAGGACAGGTGAGAAGGTTATAAAATTCATGCACAAGATAACAGACTAAGTTTGATGAGACACAAAGACAAAATATTATAGAATCAGAATTCTGCCAATAAGCCAGTCATTAATGTGTAAGCAATTACATTATGCCATGAACTGAAATATAAAAGGAAATCTTGAACATTATCGTTCTTACCTCTTCAAGAGTGGTATCTGAGATACCATAACTGGAGATACCAATGTCAAATAAGCGGTCATCTATTTCGTGGAAAAGTTCAACAAATGCTCCTTCTTTTGCAGCCTCATAAGGCAAGACATAAGTGAGTTCGTGTCCAATATCTTCTACAAGTCGGGCTTCAGGCACATGTTTGTTGATGAGGTTTGAAATGGCAGAGACATCTGTGAGACCCATACAAGACAAGAAAAAGCCTGTTGTGAGAATTTTATGTTTGGTTCATGTACCGTACATAGTAGTAGAAACGAATGACCTTCCTACACATATGACATGACACAACAAAAGCTTGTTTATCCATTGGGCAAATGGTTGTTAATCAGTTTTGGATGAAAGCATCTCAGACCACATTAGCTCTTGGATTTTTTAAGTCAATGACAAGCTTTGTGAACCAAAACCAGGAGTGGAACAATCAGAGGAAAAGTATAATGGAAACACGTCACCACTCCTGTATTTATCACCCACTCCTGGTTTTGGCTTACAGATACTGAGGTAATATACTGACCAAATACTCAACGTGTGCACGTGGCCTCTCATGCCCAACTCTTGCTTCAAACAATCGTTTATTTCACAAAGAGAGTCGACGATCTTTTGTCACGGTTGAAATTGGTATTTCGGCTGACTTTATCTTATGTGTATGGGAGCCTCAAAACACATATAGTTTTACACAATATGCACTTTTACCAAAAATTACATGAAATTTGTAGATCTTTTATTGTACTTACTAAATTTTCAAAGTCATAAATAAACTTTTGATAAACGTTTGATTAATAATTCTACTTGACATCCTTTAAAGGTTATTTCTATCTTTATAGAGGGATATTGTTGGATTGTTCAGGTAAAAACAAGCATTTCATTTTTGCAGTTAAGTGCTCAGCACGGTGGCTCAGTGGTTAGCACTGCAGCCTTGCAGTGCTGGAGTCCTGGGTTCTAATCCCACCTTGGACAACATCTGCAAGGAGTTTGTATGTTCTCCCTGTGTTTGCGTGGGTTTCCTCTGGGTACTCTGGTTTCCTCCCACATTCCAAAGACATACTGATAGGGAATTTAGATTGTGAGCCCCATTGGGACAGCGATGATAATGTATGCAAAACTGTAAAGCGCTGCAAAATATGTTAGCGCTATATAAAGATTATTATTAATAAAATGTTTCTCCATTGTTGAGATATTAACACTTTTCTTTACAGTTTGTTGCCTAGAAGACCAGATACTGCTGATATCTAGCTAGTAAGCCCTGCGCTAAAGCTGTCCAGGGTTATGAAGTAACAGCGGGCTCCAGCTGTCCTGGACAGATTGAAAGCAGTGCTTACAATCTCAATAGAAAATAGTTTAGAAGCACTGCACATGTTTTGTCTAGCAGAGGTGGTCAGTCTCCAAGGCAACAAGGTAACAACAAAAAGAAGAATATCTTAAAAGAGTGGCTCAAAATTTAAATAACCATTAAATTGCAAAACTGCTTCCATGTACAAGCACTATCTGACATAGTCATTTATGAAGATGGGAATAACCCTTTACAAAAATACAATAAGAAAACATTAAAAGGAAGGAAAAAGTTAAAATCCAAAAATAAAAAACTAAAAATTATCATCTCCTTCTGATATCCTTAGATGAAATGTGCCAATCAATATCTCATGGTTGAGTCTTCAAACTGGAGTTTAAGCTCTTTGTGTCTAACTCAAGTAGTTCTTTACATTAGAAAGCAAGGGTAGGAAAATATGGAGTCAGAAGTTACATCCACGTCCAAGGCACTTTGACGGTTTAAGGTATTGAACCAATTTCAGTACATCATAACACACAAATCATGTTTCAACCTTCTCAAACTAAACACTGGTTGATAAAGGTTGCTGGATACCACCATGGTTTCTATGCAAGTTTGATTGAAAAATCAGTACTTCTTACCTATTGTCAAAGTATCACTTTCATGGTCACTGCCCAGCCCAGCATCCGAACTGCTCTGGGATACACTATCCTCCTGCAACAAAAAATATTTAAAAAAATTGGTGGACAAACAGGCTAGAGTCTAGTGGCTACGAGTAAATAGTGAATCGTGTTGTCAAAGCAGCATAGACAAGCACAGCTTCCTTATAGAAGAAGTGACTTAGGTGTTTTTATAGTAGAAAAACAGGCAATGGAAGATTGTTAGTTTTCGGAGATGTGTACTGTGCAGGAAGCAAGTCGCATACAAAAAATGTTAAAATCCAACAGCATATCAATCAATAGCCACTATGTGAACAAGTTGTTGCCTTTTTATTCTGACCCTATCATCATCAGGTTCAGGGGCAACAGTGGCGGTGATTACAACACTTATAGTTACATTTCTGATTGGATACAATGGAGGGTTAGGTGTAGGATTAGAAAAGGAGCTATTTTTGATAATTACCCTACTCTTGGTTTCTCTCTTCCGATCCGTAGTATGTTTGCTATTTTTAATAATCACCGCTTCTGTGGTCCCCGCTCCTGTTGGCGTTGCCAGCATCGAGCTCCTATTCTGTTTGCAGGCAGGAGCTGATCTGCTGCTTTCCTGCCCATAAATGACGGGGTACCGTCATCCCAGATGTTAAATGAAGTATCAGGCAGTGATCTAGCTAATGGTAGTTCCAAGGTATGGATTATCAGTACAAATTATTTGGTAATTACATGAGAAGTGGCCAAATGTGTAAGATGGTGTAGAGATACAGCAGACCTAATTTATATATCCTTACAAACACTTCCAGATCTCATCTCATTGTGCTGTCAACTCTCACCCTTCCCCCACATTGCCTGCCGTGAGATCAGATTTTAAAGTTTTTGTAATGATACTGTACATAACTTAGCTCTGTTGTATATCTACAAAGTAGAAGGAGAGATAAGTGACTAGAGAAATGAGTGTTCTTTTTCCCCTGTGTTGTTGCCTGCTTATGATTGATCAACCTCACGCAGGGAATGAAGTACACTCCACACAGGCCAATCTCTGGTAACGCCCAATAATAATATAAATTACAATCTAATCTTTCCAAGCTGATATATCTCCACCATGGAAAGGACAAATTAAAAAATAAAAACTGTGCTTTATTCAGCTTTGCAGCCATCAATCCATGATGTGGCCAGTGTAACATCCTCAAATTGGTGTAAGGTCCTGTTTAAGAAGGTGTTGTCAAGGTCATGGACAAGCACTTTAAACGTACATACACATCAATTAATATACAATAAATTATACTGTTTACTGCTCTTTGCTTAGATTATTGGCTGCCACGGTCTGTTAAGGTGCACAGTACTTAAAAGCTCTTTTCTATAGAGCTTAAAAAAACTGATTTGAAGATGGCTGGATATGGCCAACATCAGTGACGCTGAGCTCCTCCAATGTTACCTCTGCTTGCAGCATGGGGGCGTACACAGTTTCACCCAACAGCATGACAATGATGCTGGTCTGAACTGTCAGCCAGGAGCGCACTGCTACCCTCCCTTTAATCATCCATTAGAGCACTATAGCACATAGAAAACTTAGATGATGAAACACATGTAATTTATTTTGTTCATTTCAAGCAGGTTTGGTGACTTTTCTAAGTAAATTGAATAATCAAAAGAGCTGAATGTACCTTTTTCAAGTAAGACATTGTACTGCTGCTATTCCTGCAGGAACTGAGAGAGGAGTCCGTGTCCCTCTTCACTAATGTAAGGTAGTAGCCAGTCCCTAGTTGGTTCTTCAGGAACAGAGAAGATCCTACACAGCATAATTTTCCTTGTGAGATTATAGCAATTCGGTCTCCGAGGATATCAGCCTCATCCATGTGGTGTGTGGAAAGAATAATTGTCCTTCCTGGATTAACAACCATAAAATAGATATTCTGAATCAATCCATATTCCAAAACACTCACATTTAAGACAGATAAATTACTGATCTTCTTGAAATGTGTTATCATTGTTAGGTGCACCAAGTTTTTCTTCTGCCCACTGTAGGGGTTCAGCTCTCTGGTAGCCACTTGGATACGCACCAGAATAGGGTTTTATAACAAAACAGCATAAAGTTTATTGTCCATCATAAACTTTACAGCTCCAAAATGAAAACAGCTTTACTCTAATACAAATGAATAATATAAACAGTCCTTTCTTCAGGCACAATTAAACAAAAGTAATTAAAGCCACCTCATCAATCTTGGCATTCCAGGCAGTATCAGCTCAAGCTATTTAAACGTGTTCACCAAATGCATCTCTCAGCTCCAGCTTGAACTCCACTCTGCTTTGCTAACCCAGTTGCCAGCTACTATGCCTGTAAACCCTGGGCTGGATTACTGGAACGACTTTCCCCACCCAGACTCTTGGTTGCTCCTAAATCAAGGATCCAAAATCCAGTCGAATTAAAACTCTATTAGTAACCTAGTATTACTGGTACAGAATTTACGTCCTGCTTTCTAACACCACTATACAGTGCCTTGCGAAAGTATTCGGCTCCCTGGGACTTTTCAACCTTTTCCCACATATCATGCTTCAAACATAAAGATACCAAATGTAAATTTTTGGTGAAGAATCAACAACAAGTGGAACACAATTGTGAAGTTGAACGAAATTTATTGGTTATTTTACATTTTTGTGGAAAATCAAAAACTGAAAAGTGCAATATTATTCAGCCCCTTTACTTTCAGTGCACCAAACGCACTCCAGAAGTTCATTGTGGATCTCTGAATGATCCAATGTTGTCCTAAATGCCTAATGATGATAAATATAATACACGTATCCAGGTGTTAGAATGGCCAAGTCAAAGTCCAGACCTCAATCCAATCGAGAATCTGTGGAAAGAGCTGAAAACTGCTGTTCACAAAGGATTTCCATCATACCTCACTGAGCTCGAGCTGTTTTCCAAGGAAGAATGGGCAAGAATTTCTGTCTCTCGATGTACAAAACTGATAGAGACATACCCCAAGCGACTTGCAGCTGTAATCGCAACAAAAGGTGGCGCAACAAAGTATTAAGTTAAAGGGGCCGAATAATATTGCACGCCCCACTTTTCATTTTTTGATTTTCCACAAAAATTTAAAATAATCAATACATTTCGTTCAACTTCACAATTGTGTTCCACTTGTTGATTATTCACCAAAAAATTACATTTGGTATCTTTATGTTTGAAGCATGATATGTGGGAAAAGGTTGAAAGTTCCAGGGGGCCGAATACTTTCGCAAAGCACTGTACATACACATGGTACATTTTATATTTACCTTGTCTGTATTTAAGTAGCAGCTCCCAAATGCCTCTCCTTGAATAGGGGTCAACCCCAGCAGTTGGCTCATCAAGAATGACAACCTTTGACCCCCCAACAAAAGCCAGGGCTACAGAGAGTTTCCTCTGCATACCACCTACAAAACAAATGTCATATATGTTATCAAACAGTATGCAAAGTCCAGAAGTGTATATGTTTGCAATTAATACAGAATAATTTAGATGTCATTGACATTCATTACACAATTCAACATTTAAAAAAAATCAATATAGAGATAAGTAATGTAAGATAAAAATTATAGAGATTCCACTACCCTCGCTTCAACTCCATCACGGCCACCCACTGCCAAATGTCTCCTCACCAATTACACAGGAGATTGTAAGCCCGTCAGGGCAGGGTCCTCTCTCTTTCTGTACCAATCTGTCAGTTTGTTTATTTTATGCATGTAATGTATATGTTACATGTAGGTAATATTTATGTAACCTTTTCACATGTGCAGAACAATGGAATTAATGGTGATTTAACAATAAATAATAGTAGTTCCACTGGTAACTGGTAATGTGTATAAAAAGATTTTAGAGCTTTGGTCCACCGCGCTCTAAGCACTGATGCTGGGCAAGTATCCAGAAACACCTGTCTGTACATGGATGTCTGGCTTGGTTACTTATCTTAGGCTGCTTTCACACTAGTGTCGGTACGGGGCCGTCGCGCTGCGTCGGCCCGACGTACCGACGCATACTGTGAAAAAAATGCCCGACGTGGGCAGCGGAAGCAGTCTTAGGACGCTTCCGCTGCCCCATTGCAAGGTCCGAGAAGGAGGGGTCGGAGTTTCGGCCGCGCATGCGCAATTGAAAATGGCGGTCTTGACACACAAAAAAACATTACATGTAACGTTTTTTTGTGGCGGCGGTCCACCAAAACACGACGCAACCGTTGCACGACGGTTGCGACATGTGGCACTGTGTCGCAATGCGTCGCTAATAAAAGTCTATGGAGAAAAAACGCATCCTGCGGGCAACTTTGCAGGATGCGTTTTTTCTCAACAACGACGCATTGCGACGCTAGTGTGAAAGTAGCCTTAGTCATGTTGCAAGTGTCATTAAAGCATTTGACATTGACTTATATGACAGCTACCTCCACTAGATTCTAATAGACCCTAAATGAAGTCAATGGTTTGATCATATTATCTGAGTAGGATCCTTAAACCTGTAGTAATTACAGCTAGCACTACAGTAACTTAGCAAGTCTCGATATTAACTGTGCATTACCTGACAGTTGACTAGTCTTGGATTTTTTCTTATTGGGAAGGCCAACATCATTTATCATCTGTTCCATCTCTGCTTTTACTTTATCTTCAGAAAGTCCCTTCAGTCGTGCATAAAACCAGATGTGTTCTTCAACAGTGAGCCTGGAGGGAAATTGTAGAGAGGCACAGATGAGGGAGCATGCTTGCATGCCTCAGTAAAACTCCACAGACACATTAGCATGGTAAAAAAAAAATTATCTGTAGGGTCTGTGCACTGGATATTTAGCTTCAATTTACAAGGAGACTATTCATTCCATATATTCTGCACATTTTTTAATCCACATTGCTTTTACAGCATGAACACACTGTAATCATTCACATCAGTCAGTATCTGTATACAGTATATACCATAAATCTATCTATATAATCGTCTAAGGGTCACTTCCGTCTGTTTGTCTGTCACAGAAATCCCGCGTCGCTGATTGATCGCGGCCGGCCGTGACCAATCAGCGACGGGCACAGTCTGTCCGCGAATTCGTCCCTCCCTACTCCCCTCCAGTCAGTGCCCCCTCCCTACTGCCCTCCAGTCAGTGCCCCCATAGCAGTTTAGCAGTCCGTTAAACGGACTGCGTTATACCGCGGCGTTAACGCTGCTATTAACCCTGTGTGACCAACTTTTTATTATTGATGCTGCCTATGCAGCATCAATAGTAAAAAGATCTAATGTTAAAAATAATAATAAAAAAAAAAATCATTATATTCTCACCTTTCCCGCTCCTCGCGACGCTCCGGTCCCAAGAATGCACTGCGGCAATGAACGGAGATGACGTAGCGGTCTCGTGAGACCGCTACATCATCACGTGTTATTGCCGCAATGCATTCTTGGGACTGGAGAGTCGCGAGAAGCATCGCTAAACGCCTGGGCTGGATTCGGGGGCCTCCGGAAGGTGAGCATATAACTATTTTTTATTTTAATTCTTTTTTTAACAGGGATATGGTGCACACATTGCTATATACTATGTGGGCTGTGTTAGATACTATGTGGGCTGTGTTATATACTGCATGGGCTGTGTTATATACTACGTGGGCTGTGCTATATACTACGTGGCTGGGCAATATACTACGTGGCTGGGCAATATACTACGTGGCTGGGCAATATACTACGTGGCTGGGCAATATACTACGTGGCTGGGCAATATACTACGTGGCTGTGTTATATACTGCATGGCCTGTGTTATATACTACGTGGGCTGTGCTATATACTACGTGGCTGTGTTATATACTACGTGGCTGTGCTATATACTATGTGGCTGTGTTATATACTACGTGGCTGTGTTATACACTGCATGGCCTGTGCTATATACTATATGGGCTGTGCTATATACTACGTCTCTGTGCTATATACTACGTGGGCTGTGCTATATACTACATGGCTGTGCAATATACTACATGGCTGGGCAATATACTACGTGGCTGTGTTATATACTATGTGGGCTGTGTTATATACTGCGTGGGTTGTGTTATATACTGCGTGGGCTGTGCTTTATACTACTATACATATTCTAGAATACCCGATGCGTTAGAATCGGGCCACCATCTAGTATACCATAAATACCTACATGATCACTTAAACAAGGTTTTTGTAAAGATCCTTAGTAATGAACATGGATTACATCCCTACTATACAAAAAGAAATCAATGAAATGTTTGTTGCTAATACAATTAAAGGGTTATTCACAATAAAAAAAAACAAGCCATCTCCTATCCAAGGCATAAAGCATAACCTTCTGATCACTTGGGGTCCAACTGCTGGGACCTCAGGGATTCCAAGATTGGGACCCTGCAGATCAATCAATCGATCAATAGTATTTTGTACAGGTGTTTCTAAAGTGCTGAGTTCATTACCTCATTTCATTATTTGGCAGGCACGGTACCGCATAGGGAATGTGCCTCGGACTGTGGAGCCCCTTATGGAAAAAAGCTAATAGGAAACACCGTGCAGTGCCTATTCCCCCTCTTACACTACTCCCCCAGGTGATGCACTAATTGGGACGCCCAGCTGACCAATGGGAAGAGAGAAGAAGGGGCATCCGGCCACACCCACAAGGGTTAAATCCAGGTGCCGGGGTCAGCACCTTCCTCTTTCTCCCCGGCTGACCCTCTGGAAGCAATTGTCCCACCCTCCCTCCCCTACATAGTTACGAATGTTTTTGTGCTGTTTGGACAAAAGAAATAAAATGTTTTTAATACTTGAACTTTAACTGACGATAATAATACTGTTATTTTTAAGTCACAGCGGAAGTGGAGGGAGGGGCAAAGCTTCGTAGCCGCTCATTGGCTGGCCGCCCGTCGGTCGCAGATTGGGCCCACGGCTGTGAGCCCGTTGCGAAATGTAATTTGCCCCTCCCTGCTTATCAAATTAATAAACTGTAACCGACTAGTTCAACCCATCTAGGCCGGTTCGTGTTGTCTTTTCGGGATTGGTGGTGGGGGGAAGGCACTGTTTACGACACACGGGTCTCCGCAGTCTGACATGAGACTTGAGACAGTACGCAAAAACTCCAGATGAATACTTTATCAGAAATGATGTGCTGCCAACTGCATAAGTCATAAATTGACATAGGTAAACCTACAGCTTTTATTGCTCATTCATTATGCTCTTTGTAAATTCACCTTAAACAGGCTGTGCAAGTGATCAGCTATGAGGACATGAAGAAAGTATGCATGTGTTTGTTGTACATTTCTGTTTAGCTTCTCACTCCTCAATAGACATGATTTAACAGAATAAATAAATATAAGTTGCATTCTTTAACTTTCTATAATGGAAAGTAAATCGATTTATCACTGATTTAAACAGTAAAAATGGCTTTATAATATGTGCAATATTTAAAACATAAAATTGTATATGTTAAAATACTTTATATGTACATATAAAATATTGATACACCTCAATGCTAAATTAATTTTTCTATTTTTCATATAATTTTTTCTTATTTTTTATAAGTACACTTTGACTATAAGAATGTACTTCATGACTTTAAAAGTATGAATTACACACTTTTCTGAAAAAAAAAAATTACAACATTACTAGCATAAACATGCCAAAGAATTATTGAACATGACAAGTCTTAAAAGTGATATACCAATAGTGGGAGTAGATGGTACTTGTAAATTAAGAATCATAAAATCTACATGGTACATAAGTGATGGTTTTTCTGAGTAACTCAAAATGTTCTTTGGAGATTCCAATAAGGTTTTTTCATACATTCTGATTTTACTTACATGTCAAAGAGAACATTGTGTTGAGGACAAACTCCCAAATTTTGCCTGATAGAGTTGAGCTCAGTGCGAATGTCTTTTCCCATAATATAGGCAGTTCCAGAGGTTGGTGGGAACAATCCGGTTAATATAGACCTTTAATAAATAGGACAATAAAAATGTACTTATTTCTGTTGACCATTGTCGTATATGTCTAAACATACACATATAAAACATTAATAAAGTTAGAAACTGTGAAATGCTAACTAAACATCAAACTGTACATGTTAGGATATCTTATAACCATAGAGAATTGAGTGAGTAACTGCACCTTTATCTATCTCTTACAAACTATAGTATACACATAGTAATATCATATTTTATTCAAATTCAATGTAAGTTTCTTACATAGTTGTAGTTTTTCCAGCTCCATTATGTCCCAGGAATGAAGTGATTTGTCCTTCATAGAAGCTTAGTGACAAGCCATCCACTGCCACCTTCTTACCATCTCGATAAATTTTTACCAGGTTTTGAATGGAGACTCCTAGTGAAAGATGGCTTGGTTCTTCCTCCATGCAAACTAGAGAAAGAAGTACCAAAGTGAAGATACATTTTAAAAGGTAAAAGTCTTGTAAACTGCATGCATGGAGTTAAGTCAGACATTTACCTTCAGATGAATCCTTGTGTAAAGAACTGGGGTGATGTATCAATTTTGGTTCTTCTCCACACCAATAAGACTTTGTGAATGGGAAATACCAAGGTCTGGGAATTCCATATTGGCCTAAATTGATATCAATGTAACATGTTATTCACCTTTCTATGACCTGTGCACCCATATAGACGACTTAGAAGGGTTGACCCTACTGACAGATTCTCTCTGAGACATTTTAGTCATAATATGAATTATCTAAAAAGAGTACAGTCTACATTTCTAGGTCATTCCCTTAAATCAGTGCAGATCATTGGAAAGATCACTAGAGATATTGTCAATTATATATAACATTGTAGGAATATGGGAAAATATTGCAAACCTAAGGTCAGATGTGCTTGAACCCACAACTAGTAAAGAAACACATACAGTACATCTACACCATTAAACATCACTTTGATCCATGCTTTTCTGGTAATTATGTGCAATTATACAAAATAATATAATGCTGTAAATTCCATTTTTAGTGTAAGCACTATGTGATACAGTAGTGGTTTTCCACTTGTTTACAAACCTAGAGTAGTGCTGAAATCAATGGCAAAGCCAAAAATTACTGTACGTAACTCAACACAATATCTGCAGAAAGCAAGGCGTTATGTGGCATTTAATTATGTACTTACAACAACGCTAAATCAGTTTGTCTGACTAAATTACAGGAAATCGCTGGTCTGTTGCTGTATCTGGTAATAGTGATTAAATCTTTTCAAACAGATTACCTGGAAAGACGGCTTCAATATACCAAGTCATCACTCCATACAAAAGAGTATCAAAAAGCATCATGAAGCCAGAGGTAGTAAGACTGTAGCCATCTTCTTGCAGAGGGCTATCTAAGAGATTGCTCCACTGTACGCCAACTCCTTGCTCCTCAAAAAGTGCAAAAACTTCACAACCAAACCCAAAAGCAACAGGTGACAAGAAGCTCTACAAGGAAAACACAGAGACAAAACTATTGTTAAAATAAGGTGAACAATTCAACAGTTTGTCCCATGAATAAAAGTTAATTTTTTTTAAATAGATCTTTGAATAAAAATAAGTTCCACAATTGGATGTGTTAAAAAAATGTTCATGTGCAACGGAGAATGCAAAAGAGAGTATACAGTCATTAAAGAATTCGATCGCAGCTGATTATTTCTGTGAGGTAAAGCTTTTTCTGTTTGTTTTTAAACATGTTTTACCTCACAGAAAGCAGCATCTGTGGTCCCATGCTGTCCTGTCTGTATCCTCTCTTTTGCTCCCTCCCCTTCCCAGGAGATGTGATATGATCAGACACAGCCATTACACAGTACACAGCAGGGACACATTTCTAAGATTATCTCAGCACAGGGACATTTTTTTAACACATCCAATTGTGGAAATTATTATTATTCCAAGATCTATAGATTAAACTGTACTTTGATGATGGGAAAACCCCTTTAGGATCCTTGCTACTTGTCAAACATTAATCACAACTCAAATTTTGTGATGTGGCAAATGGTGAAACATGAGACTGTGTTAGCTGCAGTTTCCAAACTTTAGTTTGCAGATATAATTCCAAATGTTAATTTGTGAGAACTAGATTATTTGGGATTGCAGAAAACTAAAACACTTTATCCTTATGAAGAATTGTGGAAAGAAAAATTAGTTTCTTACAGCAAAAATCTTGAGAGTGAATCCCACGTAGTCTTGCCACGCAACACATAGGACATAGGGTAGGTAAAGTGTAAAATAAATGATGCCACCACAAGCTGCTGCTAAATTGGCTCGAGAGAAAATGGTGCTTATCAGGAAGCACTGTGAGATGGTCACCACTCCGAAGACAGACAGGAAGACAAACACCACACTTGGATCACTGTATGGCAACAGGTTTCCAGTCTGAAAAATGAAACAAAGTTCAGTTTTCAGTGAAGTAGATAACTGCTTATCAAGGTCATACTGCACATCTTCATATTTGATACACTGAGCTAGCAAGGTTTATGACCACTTTTAGCAATGGGAAACAATGCAATGATTCTTGTTTTACCTTCAGGATCAACACTAGTAGACCAGCACTCATGAGAAGAGGAATAAGGCTGCTGATGAACCAACTCAGCCACAGAATGCCATTGTCCAGACCCATGATCCTCATGGTCTCTTTTAGACGAGCCTCTTTTTCATATACAATTCCTTTTATGATTACAGCGACAGAATAGATCCAAGCTAACGTCATGAACAAGGGTAGGGATCGGCTCATGACACGTAAAAATCTGAACCCAAGAAGAAACACTGTATAAATGGTGAGGCTAACGGATGTTATGAGGAAACATTAAAACCGCTGGTAACAGATAACTCAAATATTTATCAACAAAATAAAAATGAGTAAGTACATGAAATTGTTTCCAAATGCTAGATACATTAACTTTTACTTAAAATCAACCAACCCCATAGGGGTAAAACACAGAATACCACTGTTGCTTACTAGAAAGTAAAAGAAAACTGAGAACGAGACTAATAACAGCCTGAAACTTGTACACATTACTACTGCTCAGGTTTTTTTTAATGGGCTCAGCATATGTCATTGAAGTTTTTGGGAAATCATCAAGATTGTTGTTACCATAATACAGTATTTATTTCACTCTTCCAGATAACCAAGCATATACTTGCCTATTGGCAGGTGCAGAAATAAAACCTACAGTTTTTTTTGCAAGGAGCTGGAGTATGAAGATGTGATAGGGCAGTGGTCCCCAACCTTTTTTACCTGGAGAGCCATATTCAGCTCTTAGAGATGGTCAGGAGCCACATCCAAATACTTCCGGACCCTCCTTGTGGTGTACTGACATTCTGCTCCCGCACCCCTCAAAGTAGCTTCAAGCACCTCCTCCAACTGACAGTAGTACTATACTTAATTCCAGATTACTATACTTAATTTATTGCTAAACCCCCGAGGCCAGTACATGCACATCCAAACACATCTGCACTTCTGAGTTGGGCTACTCACAAAAGTCACCATCTGGAGACCCGCTCTTCATAGTTGTTTGCTAGACCTGGTGCTAATGCACCAAGCTGGCAGCAGCAAGTCACAAATCATAAGCCCCCAAGCCACATGTGGCTCCCAAGCAATAGGTTGGGGACCCCTGTATTTCTTGCAGGAAGATACACTATTTAAGATTGATTGTGAACTCATACACTTCAAAACGTTTGTGAAAACGTAAGTCAATTAAATTGGTTCTGTCCCCAGATTTCACAATGCAAGCTGCATACATTATTAAGTAGATGTCGTAGACCAGATGATATTGGTGCACTTACTTTCAAAATCCATTTCAGAATGGCTGTATAACCCTGATGTTAATCTAAGCATTTTATTAGTCTAGCTAAAGAGTAGATGAGCTCATGGTCCAAGTGTATTAATTTAATCTCGGCCCACTAGCAGTAGAAGAGGACACGTCTAGCTGTCAATCAGCCTTGAAACAAAAAGGATAGATGTGATAGAGCTTGTTCTTAAACGAAAAGGAATATAATGCCGTTCTGACATAGATGTTGAAACAAGGTACAGCAGCCTCATCCGGTCTAAAAGATCTATTTCATGATATAAGCAGTCTATATTGTGAACTCTGGTGGCAGATCCACTTTAACATAACTTTTAATGCAACAGAAAAAAGTTTTGCCATTTCTGAACACTTACTTTAAAAAGTACTTAAACAAAATTTTAAGGTTTAGCTCCTGGCATTATATTATTTCGACACTATTCTGATTTTACTTACATGTCATCTACATAACAAGGATAGGGCATCTGCTGAACATATACTCCTGTCTTCTTTTCAGTGCCGGTCTGTATTCTAATGATTGCCTGTTCAATAACATCCTGTAGATAAGCAAATCCACCCCAGATATAACGCATGTCTTCAAATGGGTCAGCACGAGGACCAGGATCCCAGTAACTACGGAGGTAAGAAAATATAATATATGATTACATGACCTGGCTGCAACTAGGATGTGTAAATATTAAAATGTCATCTTCTTAATCCACATATGTGGAATGAAAGCCTTTAACAACTAAAAATGTTGGGATCTGTTTACTATTCACTGCTCCAAATATAAAAGGAAACAGTAACCCATTACATATATAGGTATGACCTCTACTCAACCTCTTTTGTAACAACATCCAAAAAATAATCTCTTTACGGTCCAAGAAAGCATCTCCTCTTGCCCAAACTGAACCTACCGTAATTAATCTAGAACCAGTTTACAATTTTTCTTCATTGGCTTAATGTTGCAAAATCATTCTTAGCTAGACACTAGAGTGATTGTGACTCATCCCTCTACTGGAATGGGTCAACGAACTTAATGTAATCGGCTCGTTCGAAAAAACTAGCTGGACTTTAAATGGGAGTCCCGATAGATATCTAAGCTCAAACTCTATCTAGATTCTGTGTCTCTCATTTCAACATATTCACCTTTTTTGCATTAGTTTATAATCTCTCACATTTTATTAGATATTCTCTATCCAGTTCTGCAGAACACCTTCACCTTGCTCTGGGCAGAGCACCAATGACAGACCTGCCAATTCTGGTGTCAACTGGGGAATGCCAAATGAGCTGCACCTTACTGGACTGTGAGCGCACAGGTCTCACGAACGGATGTCAGGACCTATCATATTCTTGTGCAGTCTGTTTCTGACAGTTCAGAAAGACACATGGACACCATTATCCAATTTTGTAGTGCACTGGCAATGCTCCTCCTGTTCCCCCTTGCTCAAATGAGCAGATATCAGTCCTACTACTGTGTTAATGCCCTTCCCTGGCTCTATCCGACTCTCCCTGTGTAATTGCACATTTCCTGGTATCCGCTACATGTTTTTGAGACTGTGTTGGGAAACATAACACACCTTCTTCCTGAATGGATGTGCCATCCTGGAGGAACGGTACAACCTGAATGGGCTGCAGGTACCACTTCATGCTACCAAAATATGACAAGGACATTAGCAAAACAAGAATCAGTCAGAAAGGATAAGGAGAGAGAAATTGTTCGTGGTCACCACCTACTAAAATCATTCCCTTTTGGGGGTTGTCTTCCTGTTATCTCTCCAGTTCATCCATTGTTACTTTCATTTGCACCAAAGCAGGTGAAATTTATTCGCAATCACTTATGTTTCCTAACTGGACAGACTGGTATCTCTGAAGTTTAATTTACTTGGGGGTAACACTGTGATGTGCAAGTGATTCCTTTTTTAGCACTGTATCTAAGTAGATAGGTCTCACCAAAAGCACCAAGAAACGAAACAGGACAATGCAGCGCCCCAGAGTCTGGTCGTTGCAGTGGCGTCGCTCTTCCACCAGGGGGAGTGATGGTACATCTGATTGCACTAAAAGAGTTCACCTTGCCAGGTATCACAGTCACACATTACACTTCACACTCCGGCCGCCAGGGGGAGCAAAAGGTCCTATTTACTAGGCCACTCCTCACACATGGGTAATAGGAAGTTAGGCAGAAAGCAGCCCGGGAGAGTTCGGGAGAGGACCTGTCAGGGGTGGGATCCTGACAGCGGCCTAGCACAGACAGATCGTCATGGAGCCGTGCCTGTACCTTACAGCGGCAGTCTCCTAAGAAAGGACACGAAGCGAAGTATATTGTGGAGAAGTGAGAAACGAGATCACAGCACAAAGGCGGTAGAACCAGAAGGAGTCGTGCCCCAAGATCGGCAACATCCTTCTGAGGCGCGTAGCCGGTGGCCGGAGCACCGAGGAAGTAATAGGCTCTACGCATTACTTTGAACTACTGCAGGGCAGTTAACTTTAGGTTGGCTGTCTCACCTTTTACACCTAAAGACGACAACGGAGGCAATTGTGGGAGAGGGGCGTCTCTAGGGTCCCTATAAAATAACTCCAGGCCTACACCGTCATACGGGTGCATCCTATCCATATCATCTGGGGGACGGAGAGAAAGAACAGAAACAAACACGACAGTTGTGAGGACTATCCCGTGGTGCTCAGCAGGGAGGTACTACAACATACAGGCGCTAGTAGGCAGGCTACTGATTTCCACCTGCAAAGGGAACTCTGGATGTGCCTTCGGACCGGCCGGTCTCAGCCAGCCCCGTTAGCAGATTGCGGATGCTGAAGCCTTCAGTAAAAAGGTAAAGAGACTGCAACCCTGTTTCCTCTTTATTTACTGCGACCTACACCATCACAAACACCCTTTTATTGGGCGCCCCATAGCAGGGCCACGGACCGGGTCAGGCCACCGTGACATCCCCAGAACCGAGAGACCCGGTACCGAGTACCCCGCTGTCCTGCGCTTGGGGGCAGCTCCAACAACTCTTAGCTATCCAGAATGTCAGCACCACTAGATGTAGTAAGTACATTTTTCAGGTTTTTTTCAATGCATTAAGAGGTAAACCAGAAGGCGACGATAACGTTTACAATCAGGGAACATAATTTGTTATAAGGGGCCTACGACAATAGCATACCATCATAAGTGGTCAGCTATAGAGCCTGGTCAAACTATGATTTTCAGTGAGTTTAAGTTTTCACGCAGGACTGTTATGAATCCCAGAAAAACAGGATTCAGGTATGCTAACAACAGAGTCATTGTATTCTTTAGCGGTAGTGTCTGTGTTTTCAGATGAGCACGGGATCATGGTAGACTACCGAAAAACAGAATTCATACTGAAGGTTCAGACAGAGACATGAAAGCCCTGCAGTCGGGTGAACGGGACCTAGTCCTTGAACACCCGCAAGATGTACTTGACTCTGTTTTGACATTATAAACAGGAAAATTCCTTTCAATGTCAAATCCTGTTTTCGTTATTTACTACCCAAGTCCTTGTAAAATGACACAGAAAAAACTGATCAGCCGATGTCTGGACTTGAAGTAGCTGTATATAAAAAAAAAAGAGGTAAATAATGCAAAGCTTTATGCAACTCACCCATCCTTAATCTTGTTGGTTCTCTCCACATTGTCAATGTCCATTCGGATTTTATACTTGATGTGGTGAGGTAGTACTGTATCATCTTCCGGCAAGTCTACAAAAACAACACCTGCCCAGAACTTCCTTTCATGTAGAAGCTTCATAGACTGGTCAATAAGAATTTCTTCATTGTCCACTGGTTCTAACTTGTCCAGATTAACACACTGGAAAAATATAAAGACAATGGTTGTAGCACTAAATAGGTCTAGTGAAGGCCATGTTCTTTGTTGTAGTTTTTTTGTACTTTACGTTGGAAACCTGTATGTGCTATTCTGACCATGTAATGCGTCTTGTTTTAAGATAAGGACACAAATAGGCTGCAAATGGCTGATACAGAACCTAAGCAGCATCGCTGCATAATTGAAAAAATAGCAAGATTGTTAGCTTCTCCTTATTTTCCGAAGGCCTCTGCAAGACTCACCTCCATGAACCGTGACATGGTCAGCACAACGCGGTCCGTCTCATTGAGTGCATCTCTCCATGTGTACAGTGCTTCACCCTCTGGTTCTTTGGCAAGGAATTTTGAAATGTCTTCTGCTGTCCAACCTGTGGCATTTAGCTGGCGATCCAGGAACTGTCTGCTGCCCTTATTGGTCAGTAGGGTCTGAAAGAAGATGGTTAATATGTACCGTATGTATTAGCTGTACCTGAAAAATATCAGAACCAATTAGATCATCTACTTTGTCAGTGGACACATCAGTATTTTGTTTTGAAGAGAAAATTATTTTTTATAATACAGTTATTGAGCTAAGCAAAGGAAGAAGGCTTTCACGCCCTATTTACTACAAACAAAAGTGATCAATGTAGAATTGTGAAATATATGGAAAAGTGCACTATATTCATACCACATACTGCTCTGATGCATAATACAACACCCAAAGTTAAATACTTTAGTAGGAAAAAGGACAGGTTGTCAAAACTTCCCATTACCCCCATAAATAACCATTGTGTTACATTCACAGGATAGTTGATATATGCATGATCGTTGGTGATCCCACCTCTGTGGCCACTACTGATTATGAACACATTGGTCCTAACATCCCCTTTGTGAATTAAGCATTAGTGAGCATGCATCATTCACAGAGGTGACTTTGTGACCTCCATTCTCTACATAAGTGGCGATTTCAGCATTCAGATACACAGCAATCGTACTTTTATCATCTATTCTGTGGATCTGTGATAAATATTGTTTAATTTGCCCTAATTACATACAAAAATATGAGTCCTTCTCATACATTTTATTATAATTACTTACCCATCATGCTATCCTTGTGAAAAAATGTTCTGCTTAGGGTGGAGCGAAGTCAGGCGATGTGATTATTAGGCAGACATTGCCTGTGTTTGGAATGTGCTACATCACTTCAATATCATTTTGTTCACGTGCCGATCACTTGGTCAATGACTATACTAAGAAAGCAATTATAACTAAACACGTGCTGCGCATTACTGAATGCTGATCCAAGATAACAAGCAGATGTGATCATCCTCTGCTCTCAAAATAAAAATGTGAACCCATTGGGAAGATGAAAAAGATAAAGGGTTTTTCTCCTGAACTGAACTTTGGTCATTATGCCCAATTAGGATATATCGATAATGTTGAGATGAGTCCTCCTCTTGTTACCCCTCTTTGACACTTGGACAGAGCAGCTCCTGTTAGTCCTAATCCATCCCTGTGTTACATCCATCCTTCATTCATTTCAATGGCCTCCATGTAATAACACACTTCAAAATAAATAGAACCAAAAAACTAACCCTAACAAGATCCATCTCTTTACTGCTCTCCAGGAACTTTTTGATTTCTGGACGAACTTCTTCCCACATTCCTCCAAGATCTCTAAATACGCCCAACTCTTGGAACGTTTTATTGACCTGAAAATGACATAGGTAGAAAATAATGACGAGTTAAATGTTACACACGCACGCATGCACGCACACTGGTAGCATTTGCCTGGTTCTTACCTCCGACATTAATGCACGTGTGGCTGGTGTGCTTGGGGTAAAGAGGATTTTGCCGACAAGTAGTGGTTTAAGTGCCCTCCAGATCATTCTGTACAGAGGACTGGACTCTAGGGTCATCATCAAGTCATTGCAGTAAGGAGCTAATTGCATAAGGCAGAGTATTAGTATAGTACAAAATGTAGTATAATATATTGACTTGAGCAGTGAAAACCATAAGCTTTCTAGGAACTTGAGTAAAACCTTATTCTACCTTGTCCAAAGGAATATTTACAGTGTAAATGCTATCATTTCTAATGCATCTTCACTATGTTTCATATTGAAAATAGACCATAAAAGTCATCGCGTTTCATAAGATGCGCTTTATATGGCATGCATGTTCATGATTTCTTTTGGTTTCCTTAAATGTGCAAATGATATCAAGTCGGCAAAATAATATAGGAGGAATATATACATACTAGTAGAATTATCATAGGCGGCTGAAGAGTCTTCCTCTGTGCCATTCTCCCCTCCTTCGTTTCCTCCAAACAGCGCCTTGTAGTTGTTATCTTCATACCAGTTGAGGGACTTTATCTTTAGACCCCCTCCCTCAGGGTGGCCGCATACAATTCGGGATACTGCTTGATATAAGGAGGTTGGGGAAGCTGTAGAGTTCTCACTGGTCAGGAACATAACCTCCTGCCTCATGTCAGACCAACTCTTCATCGTAATGACCTGCACATGACAAAAGCTCCCGGTTCAGCAATGTCACAGCCAGAACACCAGAACCCCATTTTCAGAACCAGTTAAGGCAATGCACTTCTATTTGGAATCTACAAAATTTAGGACATTTATATTGCAATTTTGCTCACTATTGTTGTTAACTTTATTCAAGTTATCCACTTTAAATATTTTCTGTGAACATTCATTCCTGTTTAAGAGCTTTTAAGAAGCTAAGTGTATAGTGGCACGATCCATTTAAATGCATATATTTTGGACTAAAAATAATTTACATTTGGACTTCACTTAAAGTTTTGCACGATTTGCCTTATATAGCCTCTGTGTTTTCCTGCACAATGCTGGCTACAGAATGAATTACCTAAGAAGGTGTCAATGAGCTTGATCTGACAAAGAGTTTGTAGCTTTTATCTGGCCTTCTTAGCTGATTTATAACCACAAAGTTCAGTTCAACTTTGATGTATTCTGTGGTCATAAATCAGCTGAGACACTCACAGAAAATAAAAAAAACAGATTAGAGAATTACAAACCCCTTGTCAGAACAAACTTACTGACACATTCTTAGAGAACTCATTCTGCAGTCAGCAATAATAATCTTTATTTTTATATAGCGCTAACATATTTGTGTAGGGAAGCACAAAGGCTACAGAAGGCAATTGTTGGGAAATTATTAATAAAGCTCCAATGCAAAAATGATTTTTAGCTCCAAACACATGCATTGTAAGTAAAAAGAATGTCCCCAAAGATGTCCACATCCTTTTATTCCAGTAACGTGTACAACCAGGGAAATGGGACATACAAACATCACATGAAATACCACCCAGTATACTGTACAGTGGACTGGTCAGAAATGTGTGGCGCAATAAAAAAGTAAATAATGGGAACAAAAGCACTGTAAATGCTGACCTCCAAGTGCAATGCTAACACTGGACATAATACACATTACATCAGGGCGTGACAGAGCAGTGGAAAAAGGATGAAATCATGAAAATGTATGTAAAATGCGTGCTAGCAATCTGAGTTCTTCCTGTAAGACAACAAAAACCAAGTTGTGTAGGGGTCGGGTCAGCTAACATTTAGAAGAAGAGGAGTATGACTCCAGAGGCAAACAGCACAGATTGTTCTGTACAATGGAAAGAGAAGTCTGAAGTTCCCTCTGGAGCCTAAGAATGTGAGAGCCGCCCACACCGGGACTTCTGCCAACTTTACTGAAGTCTCATTTAGCCACATCAGCAGGATGGGAACCGCATGCTCTGTCCATCATTTTTATACTTCTTGCCCCAGACCTGGGGGCCGCCCCAGAAAGGGAGCAGCTGAAGCCAAATCACATAGGACAAGTTTCTGCTGGTCTGTGGTTTAGGGCTGTACATTACACATGCATACAACTCACTGTTGGAAGTGAAGGAAAAGAGTTCTAATAGCTATCTTTAAGTCAATTGTATGAAGCCTGGCATTTGTCTGCTGAGATAACCAGACTGGCATAGTGCTGCCCCCGAATATCTGTTAGGTGTAAGACTATCTGAGAAGGGGGCCCAAGTCTCTCTTTTTAAATTCCTCATTCCATGGATTCTTACACTACGTCTTCTTTACACACTTCAGCTTGCCTTTTTATGTCTATTCCTGAAGTCATTATTTGATTATGAGCTTTTTTCTCTTATTATTGTTCAAGTGTGTTTGTTGTGTTATGTGATGTCATTAACATAAAGAATCTTGCATTCTCCCCTGGAACCACAATAAAAAAAGGATGGGGCGTTAAAAGACTAAAGCGAATTATAAAGACCCTATAAGGGCTCATTCAGACATCCATTTTTTTTTTAACATACGATAAAAATGATCCTAGTTTCATCACTGATTTTATTTAGAGTTTCATCAGATTTTTATCTGAGTTTGGTTTGAGTTTCCTGAAATTTTCTCCATTGAGAATCAAAAAAAAAGTTTCTCTTGCTTTTTCTAACTAACAGTCTGTGAAAAATGGACAGCACTTGGATCGCAACCTTGTGATATCCAATTTTATCCATGGACCCACAGACTTACACTGCCGATTTTGAACTTAATAATGATTTTGATCAATAATGAACGTCTCTCCCCGATTTTGCACAGACAACCATGACACACTTATGCATTTTTTTTTAACAGGGGACAAAAAACAATTTTAAACAGCGAAAACTGTTTTTATAGCTTTGATCACGAATGTAACTAGTCACTATGTGTAAAATCCCATTCAGTCGCTTACAGATTCACTGCCCTATACTTACCTCCTTGGCAAGTTGTCCCATGCTGTGCAGCAGGTTTTCTGTAACCTCTCTCAGTACAGGGAAAGACTTTGATGACATTTCTTTCTGTAATTATCAAAGTAAAAAAAAAAAGAAGAAAACACTGGTTACTTAAAAAACAACCCATAATTTTCTGTACAAAAATAAATGCCTGAAAGCACAAATTGTTTCTATTTAAGATAAAAAACGATTTAGGAAAAAAAATAAAAAATAAAAAATACATGTATTCTATCCATAATGCATTGCTGCAAGGGGTCTATATGCGTGCAAGATGCAGGTTATAATAAACAGCAGTGGATGCTCTGGTCTTCTTCTAAGGCAGGGTTTCCCAAACTCCAGTACTCACGGCCCCCAACAGATCATGTTTTCAGGATTTCCTCAGTATTGCAGATGCGAGAGAACATATGATAATAATGCCATCACCTGTGCAATACTGAGGAAATCCTGAAAACATGATATGTTGGGGGCTGTGAGGACTGAAACTTGGGAAGCACTGTTCTAGGGAAACCAAGTTTTCCATGCATGTATTTAGTAAAATACATGTTAGCAGTTTATCAATTTCCATCATGACCTAGGGTCTAGGGAGTAATGTCAGTCATTGTGGGTAGTGACATGCCTTACATACAAGTGCAAGGAGACTTCTAGGCCATGCAATGCTCTTCTGGGAAAATAAATATGAAAGCTGCCTCTTCAGAGAGGAAGAGGACTCGAACTTTAGTGCCACCTATTGGAAGTAGCAATCCTAAAAGTCAATATCAACCCTTTAAAAAGCCTTGCCACATGACATGACTTGGGATAAAACCCAAAAGAGAAACTATATTTGCAGAAACGTTTTTCAGGGTTTTGCCTCTCCTCAGTGCAAAGCAAGATATCTTATTTGGCTGTGTTTTTGCCATCCTAAACAAAGGATTTCTTTGCCACAACTAGAGTCTAAAGATTTGATAAGATCTCATGCATACCTTTTAAGACAAAGTAAATATCTATACTGCTCATTTGACAAACAGCTATCACTCATAACTACCTCAACCATGAAGGCTTAAGGTACCTTCACACGAAGCGACGCTGCAGCGATAGCGACAACGATGCCGATCGCTGCAGCGTCGCTGTTTGATCGCTGGGGAGCTGTCACACAGACCGCTCTCCAGCGACCAACGATGCCGAGGTCCCCGGGTAACCAGGGTAAACATCGGGTTGCTAAGCGCAGGGCCGTGCTTAGTAACCCGATGTTTACCCTGGTTACCAGCGTAAAAGTAAAAAAAACAAACAGTACATACTCACCTGCGCGTCCCCCGGCGTCTGCTTCCTGACACTGACTGAGCTCTGGCCCTAACAGCACAGCGGTGACGTCACCGCTGTGCTTTCACTTTCACTTTAGGGCCGGCGCTCAGTAAGTGTCAGGAAGCAGACGCTGGGGGACGCGCAGGTGAGTATGTACTGTTTGGTTTTTTTTACTTTTACGCTGGTAACCAGGGTAAACATCGGGTTACTAAGCGCGGCCCTGCGCTTGGTAACCCGATGTTTACCCTGGTTACCAGTGTAAAACATCGCTGGTATCGTTGCTTTTGCTTTCAAACACAACGATACACGGCGATCGGACGACCAAATAAAGTTCTGGACTTTATTCAGCGACCAGCGACATCACAGCAGGATCCTGATCGCTGCTGCGTGTCAAACTAAACGATATCGCTAGCGAGGACGCTGCAACGTCACGGATCGCTAGCGATATCGTTACAAAGTCGTTTCGTGTGAAGGTGCCTTTAGGGTACTGTCACACAGTGGCACTTTGGTCGCTACAACGGCACGATCCGTGACGTTCCAGCGATATAGTTATGATATCGCTGTGTCTGACATGCTACTGCGATCAGGGACCCCGCTGAGAATCGTACATCGTAGCAGATCGTTTGAAACTTTATTTCGTCGTCAAGTGTCCCGCTGTTGCGGCATGATCGCAGCGTGTAACAAAGGTGTGCACGATATTCCCAATGTCCCGTATGACTTCTACATCGCAACTACGTCATGAAATTATCGCTCCAGCGCCGTGCATTGCAAAGTGTGACCGCAGTCTACGACACTGGAGCGATAATAAAGCGACGCTGCAACATCACGGATCGTGCCGTCGGAGCGATCAAAGTGCCACTGTGTGACAGTACCCTTAGATTGGCTAAATGCATGTTCATTACTCCAGGGTCCAACAGATAACTGTCTCTTAAGGACCCTATACTATCTTGCAGACATTGACATGCTTGGCCAACAGTCTATTGCATATGGGGCCTCCTGGCTGTCCCCAATATATGATGTCTACAGAAAGAAGGCTGGTATGTCTGATTTCAAACTGCCAATCCTTTTGTTCTAAGCAAGATAAGCTACCAACCAAAGGATTCTGGCAGTGACTCTCTTAAGGCCCCGTCTCACTTAGCGACGCTAAAGCGATCCCGACAACGATACGACCTGTCAGGGATCGTTGCTGCGTCGCTATGTGGTCGCTGGTGAGATGTCAAACAGTGAGATCTCCAACGATCGCAGCTGCGATCTCACTGTTTGACATCTCACCAGCGACCTGTAGCGACCTGTACAACGATGTCACATGGGAGCTATTATGACGATTCAGTGTGTGAGTCGTCAACGAGGTCGTTGGTAAGGTGTCAAACACAGCAATGTGTGCTACCCAGCGGGACCTCAACGATCAAAAAAAGGTCCAGGCCATTCCGACACGACCAGCGATCTCACAGCAGGGGCCTGGTCGCTGCTACGTGTCACACATAGCGAGATCGCTACTGAGGTCGCTGTTGCGTCACAAAACTTGTGACTCAGCAGCGATCTCGCTAGCGATCTCGCTTAGGGTACTGTCACACAGTGGCACTTTTGTCGCTACGACGGTACGATCCGTGACGTTCCAGCGATATCCATACGATATCGCTGTGTCTGACACGCAGCAGCGATCAGCGACTCTGCTGAGAATCGTACGTCGTAGCAGATCGTTTGGAACTTTCTTTCGTCGCTGGATCTCCCGCTGTCATCGCTGGATCGTTGTGTGTGACAGCGATCCAGCGATGCGTTCGCTTGTAACCAGGGTAAACATCGGGTTACTAAGCACAGGGCCGCGCTTAGTAACCCGATGTTTACCGTGGTTACAAGCGTAAAAGTAAAAAAAAACAAACAGTACATACTCACATTCCGGTGTCTGTCCCCCGGCATTCTGCTTCTCTGCATTGTGAGCGACGGCCAGCCGGAAAGCGAGCACAGCGGTAATGCGGTGACGTCACCGCTGTGCTTTCCGGCTGGCGCAGACACAGTGGAGAGAAGCAGAACGCCGGGGGACAGACACCGGAATGTGAGTATGTACTGTTTGGTTTTTTTTACTTTTACGCTGGTAACCACGGTAAACATCGGGTTACTAAGCGCGGCCCTGCGCTTAGTAACCCGATGTTTACCCTGGTTACCCGGGGACCTCGGCATCGTTGGTCGCTGGAGAGCTGACTGTGTGACAGCTCCCCAGCGACCACACAACGACTTACCAACGATCACGGCCAGGTCGTATCGCAGGTCGTGATCGTTGGTAAATCGTATAGTGTGACAGTACCCTTAGTGAGACGGGGGCTTTATAGAGAACAAAGGAGGCTCTTGTGTACGGAGGAGTTAGGAGAGATAGATGCTGGTCAAATGATCAGTAACAAAGGATCACATCTTGAAATACGACTCAATCCCTGTTTCCCTCAATTGTAGATATCATGGTACATTTGGCAATGTTGGTACAGCCATCATGTATATAATGTCTGACCTTAGCCACAGTGTAGATCTAGATCTTATAGTAGCAATGGTCACAGTGGATCACAAGCTGATTGTGAAGCTAAGCTTGTCTATTACGGGAATTCATCTGTCTGGCCAGTTTTCATAAGAAGCATGCAATTATTCAATAGCCATTACATCAGTTCTTGTTACTGAAGGAAGAACAATGGCATTCATTTAGATTATTGAGTGTAACAGAGCACAGTGACTTAGAGACTTGGAACACCACACATTAAACCTTGGGTAATGTGTCAAAGAATGTTTCAGATCACAGTTCACACATAAGCCAAAGCACACTGTGTGACTGGATGAAGGACGCAACCACAAGTATACAATGTTTGCAAAGCAAATGGTTGGCTCTGTGGGTGCTGGAAGGGTTACGTTGAAATGAATAGGGAGTGGTGTACTCCTTTCGCTTGTCTGGTGCTCCCAACGTTCTAACATCATTACGGGGACTATATATCAGGGAAGGCAACCATGCAGGAAGAAGTAAATCTATCAACGAGGACGAGCCATTCAGCCGTGATAATAACTGCGCAGCATACTGACATCCATAGTTTTCTGTGCATGGTTTTTAAAGTTCTCTTATTATTGAAGGATTATATTATTAATGGTATATTTATATGCCATTTATATACATCCATGATCTTTTCATTACTCACAAACTTTCCTTCCTAACCATCACCGAAACCTGGCTCACCCCCTCTGACACAGCCTCTCCTGCTGCCCTCTCATATGGTGAATTCCACCTTTCCCACCCACCCCCCCAGCAGCAACCATGGTGGAGTTGGTTTATTCCTGTCAGATAACTGCTCCTTCACCCTAATCCCTCTGCCACCCTCTGTTACCCTCCCTTCCTTTGAGGTGCACTCTGTGCACATCTACTCCCCCACCAACCTGCAACTGGCTGTCATTAACCGCCCCCCAGGACCAGGCACCACCTTCTTCGACCACTTCACCACCTGGCTACTTCATTTCCTCTCCGCTGAAATCCCCACTATCTGAATATCCTCCTACACTAGGAGAATGGTTCAACAAAATTGATCATATTTATAGACTTGAGGAACTCTCAAGCTGGGAAGCGCATGCCCATGAACGCTTTGCCTCGAATTGGCTCCCCTGGAAAATGTTTAGATCTGAGGTGCCCTAAGGTTGCTACTTAATTATACTGTTTTTTGCTATTTTGACTGTTTTGCTTTTTTGAGAGGCTATACTACTGTATTGTATATTATTAGACGTCTGGTTCACGTGTGTATGATCTGTTAAGTTAATTGTTCTCCCCCTTTCCCATCTTTCCTAATTTTCCCTCCCCTAGTCATTTCCACCCAGGCCCTTTTCCCTTTCCTTCGTCCTTCCTTTCCCCTCCCCCTTTTTACCTTTTCTTTTCCTTCCTTTTCCCAATGTTGTCAGTCTGGGCTTACATGTTGTTATTATTGAATCGATAACGCCTTTACTTACTATCTCATAAACTGTATGTAATGTTCCCAGTCTTACTTTAAATAAAGAATTTACAAAAACAAAAAAGAAATCCCCACTATCATCTTGGGCGACTTCAACATCCCCATTGACAGTTCCCTCTCAGCTGCCACTAAGCATCTATCTCTCACTTCTTCCTTCAGCCTCACTCAATGGTCTTCTGCAGCCACTCACAAAGATGGCCACACACTGGACCTCATCTTCACCCGCCTCTCCTCCCTATCCAACCTTTCTAACTCACCTCTTCCTCTTTCTGAGTACAACCTACTTACATTCTCTTCTCTCTCTCCTCTCCAGGTCCACAATCCCCACTCCACAAACTCGCACACCCTCGCAGAATCTTATAAACCTCGATCTACACTCACTGTCTGAATCCCTTCTCCCTCTTACAGACATAAGTTCCTTACACAATGCAGATGCCGCTGTCACTCTATATAACACCACAATAGCTGCAGCTCTGGAATCCGTTGCCCCTCTTACACATACCAAAGCTCAAAAAATCAATAGAAAGCCCTGGCACACCAGCTTGACCAAAGAACTGAGATGGGCTTCCAGGGTTGCTGAGCGGAGATGGAAAAGATCCCACTACAATGAGGACTTAATCGCATTCAAACAGTCCCTCACTACTTTCAAGGCCACACTCGCCACAGCTAAACAAACCTATTTTTCATCTCTCATATCCTACCTGTCTCACAACCCTAAACAGCTATTCAATTCTCTCCTCCGTCCCCCAGCACCTCCTCCCTCCCCACTCATCTCAGCTGAAGACTTTGCCTCATTTTTCAAACAGAAAATTGATAACATCAGAGACAGTTTTGGTTGACAACCCCCAGAGCCCTTCCTCCTAATTGCCCAGCCCTCCACCTCCAAAACCAACTTCTCCACCATTACAGAAGATCAACTCTCCACTCTACTCTCAAGATCACATCTCACCACCTGCACACTTGACCCAATCACATCCCACTTCATCCCAAACCTCACCACAGTCTTCATCCCAACCCTAACCCATCTCTTCAACCTATCACTAACAACTGGTGTTTTCCCCTCAAGCTTTAAACATGCCTCAATCACACCTATCCTCAAAAATTCCTCCCTTGACCCATCCTCTGCATCTAGCTATCGCCCCATATCACTTCTCCCCTATGCCTCAAAACTACTGGAGCAACACGTCCATCTTGAACTGTCCGCCCACCTATCTTCTTGCTCCCTCTTTGACCGCTTACAATCTGGCTTCCGGCCTCACCACTCCACTGAAACTGCCCTAACTAAGGTCACCAATGACCTATTACCCGCTAAGGCCAAGTGACACTACTCTGTCCTCCTTCTCCTGGACCTGTCCTCTGCCTTTTACACAGTGGACCATTCTTTAATACTACAGACCCTCTAATCTCTTGGCATCACAGACTTGGCCCTATCTTGGATTGCGTCATACCTAACAGACCGGACATTCAGCATCTCCCACTCGCACACCACCTCCTCACCTCGCCCTTTATCTGTCGGAGTCCCGCAAGGTTCAGTCCTAGGGCCCTGCTCTTCTCCATCTACACCTTTGGCCTGGGACAGCTCATAGAATCTAACGGCTTTCAGTATCACCTCTATGCTGATGACACATAGGTCTATATCTCTGGACCAGATATCACCACCCTACTAACCAGAATCCCACAATGTCTGTCCACTATTTCATCCTTCTTCTCCGCTAGATGTCTAAAACTTAACATGGACAAAACAGAATTCATTGTCTTTCCCCCATCTCACGCGACTCCCCCAACGAACCTATCCATTACAGTAAACGGCTGCCCACTCTCCCCAGTCCCACAAGCTCGCTGTCTCGGGGTAATCCTTGACACTGATCTCTCCTTCAAACCGCATATCCAAGCCCTTTCCACTTCCTGCCGCCTTCAACTCAAAAATATTTCACGGATCCGTACATTCCTAAACCAAGAATCTGCAAAAACCCTAGTCCGTGCCCTCATCATCTCCCGCCTCGACTACTGTAACCTCCTGCTCTGTGGCCTCCCCTCGAACACTCTTGCACCCCTCCAATCTATTCTAAACTCTGCTGCCCGACTAATCCACCTGTCCCCCCACTATTCCTCGGCCTCTCCCCTATGTCAATCCCTGCACTGGCTCCCCATTACCCAAAGACTCCAGTTCAAAACCCTAACCATGACATACAAAGCCATCCACAGCCTGTCTCCACCATACATCTGTGACATCGTCTCCTGGTACTTATCTGCACGCAACCTCTGATCCTCACAAGATCTCTTTCTCTACTCCCCTCTTATCTCCTCTTCCCACAATCGCATACAAGATTTCTCCCGCGCTTCCTCCCTACTCTGGAACTCTCTACCACAACATATTAGACCCTCGCCTACCATGGTAACCTTCAAAAAGAACCTGAAGACCCACCTCTTCCGACAAGCCTACAACCTGCAGTAACCACCGCTCGACCAAGCCACTGCATGACCAGCTCTACCCTAGTCTATTGTATCCTCCCAAAACCCTTGTAGATTGTGAGGCAGGATGCTCTCCTCCTCCTGTACCATTATGACTTATATAGTACTGTACTTGTTTTTATTACGTATACCCCTCCTCATATGTAAAGCGCCATGGAAAAAATGGCGCTATAATAATGAATAATAATAATAAAATAATAATATGCAAAAGTTCAATTAAAGTTTTAATTTCCTGCCTAATATTATGTTATAATTAATGCTTATATACCCCTATTAAAAACACTGAGAATCCAGCATCTGGTGATGCCCACATGGACAGGACATGCGCTGCACAGTGCTGTGGACACAAGAGGAGCTTGGATTTCTTAGTTCACACGTTGAGTTAGCGGAGTCCTCTTCTGTCTAGGTCACACATAGCAGGTGTTAGGCTGGTTTCACATTTGCGTTTAAAAACGCAGCGTTTTAAAAAAAACCGCATGTGGTGAAAAAACGCATGTAAATGCGTGCAAACGCTACGTTTTTTAGATGCATGCGTTTTTGCATGCAGAAAAAAAATGTGGCGTTTTGCCGCGTTTACATGCGGTTTTTCCTGCGTTCGCGTTTTTTAAACGCATGCTGAGAAGTGTGTGACAGCTGCCAATCATCAAAACCAACTAGAAAACCCACTATAAACAGAAATAGCTAGGGTTAGGGTTAGGATCCCTAGGGATCCTAACCCTAACCCTAACCCTAGGGATCCTAACCCTAACCCTAGGGATCCTAACCCTAACCCTAGGGATCCTAACCCTAACCCTAGGGATCCTAACCCTAACCCTAAGGGTTAGGATCCTAACCCTAACCCTAAGGGTTAAGGTTAGGATCCCTAGGGTTAGGGTTATGATCCCTAGGGTTAGGGTTAGGGTTAGGATCCCTAGGGTTACTAGGGATCCTACCCTTAGGGTTAGGATCCCTAGTAACCCTAGGGTTAGGGTTTTCTTGTTTTTTCTTGTGTTTTCTTGTGTTTTTCTATAGAAACGCATGCAAACGCATGTGCTTAAAAACGCATGCATTTACATAGACAGCAATACTTTTTTTTGCCGCGAAAAAACGCATGCGTTTTTTGGCGGCAAAAAAACGCCGCTAGAAATTACTACAGGTTGCATTTCTGCAACAAAACGCAAGCATAAAAAAAGCATGCAAAAAAAAGCATGTGTTTTTAATGTTAAGTATAGAAAAAAAAAACGCATGCGTTTTTTAGCGCTAAAACGCAGCGGCAAAAAATGCAAGTGTGAAACCAGCCTTAAGCAGACATCTGCTAGTAGATAACCACAAGACCCAACTTTGTTTCAGACAGTCCATACTTCTGAATTGAACGTGTCACTCATCTCCCAATTACCACTGGTAAATGTGTTCTTTATCTGACACGATCATTCACTACCAGTCTTTCCTTATCTTGCAGAAGACAGAAAGAAAGACAAGAGGGCATTTATCTAGGCAACAGCCAGATCTCAATGGTCATAAAGGTGCAATGCTTTTGTACTAGCTGTCTGTTGCTCGGAGCATATACATTTTTATCATTCATTTGTAAATTACCAATTAATTTACTTTGTGTCATGCTCTAATCCGGCATAACAGAAATGTACTGTTGGATGTAAGCTGCTATGCATATGTTAGATATATCGCTATGACTAAAACAAGGCATTACAAGTACTCACGGAAAAAGTATTGTACAAGCATGACAATTATGAAATAGTTTAGACCCTTGTGAGGAATTTCTACCATGGCATTTCCCAGAAACGTTTGTAATATTTCCTAAACACATCAGTATATCTTATTGGGACAATTTCCAGAGCAGGCATGTGGAAACAACGCTGTCTTTTTAGCTTCCAGCCATTGAAATAGAATGAATACTATCTAGATAGTAGGTCAATGTGCTGCTGCTTGCCAATAGACAAACGCCACGTCACCAAGCCGGGCTACGGCATGCAGCTGTCACTGGGAAGAACACAGTAACAAGCTCCACATTGGATACTGCATTTGTATGAACGGACAAAATATATGTATAGATGACTTCCCATCAGTCATGGCTGTGCCAAGTGACACAGATTATTGTGCCCTTATTGCCTGGCACCCTGATAGATGGACAAGAAGGGCAGTAGTAACACTGTGAGGTATGCCATTACAGGATGAGCTGCTGGGACCATTCCATGCACCTGGTACTTGCGTATCTGGGCCTGTCGCTCCAGCTTATCTTACACTTATACCACATGCCCAGTGAAGGACATGAGCTTTGCATTTTTCTTATCGGGCTGCTAAACATTGCTACACCATATGACCTTAGGAGCAAGTTCACTACTTTTCAGTATCTCCACTCTGATAGTACAAAAAATGACGAATGGCTCTGCATGGTATTAGTATGATTTTGTTTGTGTCCCTTAGTTGTGAAACAATTAAGCAATACATGTTTTGTACAGTGTTGCAGAACATGTTGAGATTAGGTTGGTAATAAAGTGAATACTATTATGTATATGGAAGCTGATCGCATACTAAGGCTCTTGATTAATCAAAACAATTTTGCTAGAGTTTTGATATAAGTTGTTTTGAAAAGTCGCAAAATTTGGGTGCAACTTGGAGTTGCGCAAAAATATTGCGACTATTGGCATTTTCTTACCAGTTTCTCCCATGGATGCCAAAATGGGAAGAGCCGGGTGAAGCTTGGATGTGACAGGGCACAGTGGGGTCGCGATGCCATGGCTCATCTAATTCACGACAAGCTGTTGCTTTTCTTAGTCAGGAACTGGTGTGAGGGTATCTTGCGTTTTGCACAAAGGCAACTCGTCTGATGCTCCTCATTCATGAAGGTTCATGCACCTCTTCATGAATCAGGAGCATCTAACTCCCATCATGTCCTCTATTCAAGACCAGCAAGAAAATGACCTGTCTTGATGAATCGATGCCTGAATGTTCAGTTGTTGACTACATTAATGCAATATTCTATATGTGAACACACTTGGCAACTTAATTGCTGGAGGTTTTGGAGGGATATATAACTGGGGAGTGACCTAAAGTAAAGAAACATTATAATAAGAGTGAGCAAAAAGCTTTCCTATCTGCCATTATTTACTTTCCATTGTGCGATATTCCTTATTATATGACTACACAGCATTGTCCTAGTTGCACATCTCTAAATTTTAGTTTGCTTACAGTGATAGGCTTGAGAAGGTCTATGTTGGAACGAAATTGGTGCTCCAAAAGGTTGAGCTTGTCCTCCGGTAGAGCACATATCACGGACTGGCTGAATTTAGCAACTTCTTCATTATGAATGGTCACATACTCTTCCAATCTAGAGGTATTGCATAAATCTTTCAAGCGTATTTGAAATCCAGAAATCAGGACCTGGGTGGAAAAAATATAAGCATTACAAATTATCATTATTCCACATGTTTTACACTCTCAAAAGTCAATATCTATGATAATTTTACTACTCTTCCAAATCTCTGAAAGGCTTGGAGCTGGATTACAATCCGCCACTCACCACCTATATTGACAGCAAGATACATTGTAGTCTGGTTCTGAGATTTAGTTGTCAAAGGTTTAATATGTAAAATAGAGCAAAATGGATTAAATATGAACTATCACATTTCCGCTGTAGAGCTACTGCCGGCATGGTGCCCCCTTTTACCTCCATGAAGGGACGATGGCTCATACACCGCCCCGTCCCTCAGAGCAGGCCTGGCATGCTCCTGATCCCGTCATTTCCTGTGTGTGCACCCCAGTTCCAGTTGCGCACCTAGTGCGTACGCTCCCCCGTTCTTAAAGGAGCAGAGCACGCATATACTTAATTATAGCTGAGAGGCATTTTGCATTATATAGTGCACCTGCAAGATGGCTCCCATCCAATTGCTCGGAGGCATCTTGTATAAAAGACTCCCTCTCCCCTAGGGAGTTGCCAAGCAACGAGTTGAATCATTAGTCAGTAAGGAGTACTATTAGTGAGTTGTGAGGTCCCCTGATCCCAGTACGGCCGGTGTCCTCACCCAGAATCCCTAGTCCCGATGTGGCCAGTCCTGTATGCGAACTTCCCTGGTCCTGGTGTGGCCAGTCCTGTATCCGTAGTCCCCTGGTCCTGGAGCAGCCAGTTCCTGAACCTTGTCCCCTGATCCCGGAGCGGCCAGAGCCAGAATCTCATCCCCTAGTCCTGGAGCGGCCAGTGCCTGAACTTCGTCCCTGGTCCCGGAGCGGCCAAGCCTGAACCTCGTCCCCTGGCTTGTGTGCGGCCAGTGCCTGAACGTTGTCCCCTGGTCCTGATGTGGTCAGTCCTGCTCCTGAAGTCCCCTGCTTCCAGTGCAGCCAGTGCATGAACTTTACCCCCAGTCCACTAGCAGCCAAACCGTGATCCAGTATCCTAGAACGGCGTGTCTTAACTTAAGTTCTAAATCGGTGTCAGCGAAGCTGATCCCTGGGGCCAGTAGCTGCAGTACCGGGTTCTTCCCAGGAGTGGTACCTGGCGGCTACCTACAGCCCTGTCTGTCTCTACCATCAGGAGCTCCAGTGAACATCAGGTAGCCGCTTAGCTACGCCTCTTCCTCAGCAGGCCCAGCCCTGTGGCACAGTGGGTCCATAAATCCATATGCGCCACCGTTGGGAGTAACATCTGTATTGTTGTGAAGTGGTTAAAGCTGTTGAGAGACTAGCTGTTAGCCTAGTGTCTGCTTACCGAGACCTTGGCTAAGTTATTTTGTCTCACTTTGACATGATCTCTATGAATCCTAGGCACCAAAGTCTACACTATCCATAAAATATGTACTGAATAAAAAACTAGCGAGAGTATTTTTACCTGCTCCACTTTGAGGTCAGCATTCAGTATTTCCTCTACCACAATGGAAGGCATGCTTATGTTTTGCTGTAGGAACGATGTGAATTTCTCATTATCCATTAAGCAATCTCTAAGCTTCATGCCTAATAAGAGATAAGAAAATAATTTATGCTATAAAACTATTGAGATATAATTTTTGATAATACAAAGTGGAGATTTTCTTATAATGTCACTGTCACAGTTTCAGCTTGGCCTTCTATCAGCGCAAGTTAGAGGGGTCATCCAATCTCCAAAAGATGCCATAAATGTCGCAAGGGGGTGCTACTTCTAGTAAACTTCCATAATCCCCATTTGCTGATCCAGAGTGTTTGTCAGTGGTCACATTCAATCAATGGAAAGGTTGCTTTCTTTATGAGTGACAAAAAGAGCAGAGCAGCCATACTCAATAATTCTACAAATGTAACATCTAATATCCTAGATATTTCTGACTTGCAAAAAGTACAATAAAACTTGCAAATGATTGATTTGTTGCATACTTAAATAATTTTCTACGAACAATACTTATAAATTATAATCAAACTGATAGTGGCAAGGTTTTAAATATGCACTATGAAATCTTATTGCGTAGTACTGGACTATAGTGAAAAACAAAATGCACAGTAGATGAATGTTTAAAAATCAGGTGAGGGAATACTATCTATTCACAGGGAAAAAAAGATACCACACAGACCAAGGTACACAGGTAATCTTGCCAACCACATCATTTTCTAAGCTTCCTTTTCAGTTTGCAATATGTAATTTACTGAGATTCTGAGCGCTTGAGAATATAGGAGAAACAAACTGAGATGAGAGCAGGGGCATAGCAAGCAGGGGCATAGCAAGCAGGAGCAAAGTAAGCAGGGGCAAAGTAAGTAGGGGCATAGTAAGCAGAGGCAAAATAAGCAGCAGCATGGGAAGCAGGGGCACAGTAAGCAGGGGCACAGTAAGCATGGGCATAGTAAGCAGGGGCATAGGAAGCAGGGGCATAGGAAGCAGGGGCATAGGAAGCAGCCAAGTAAGCAGAGGCAAAGTAAGCAGGGGCATAGTAAGCAAGGGCATAGTAAGCAGGGGCATAGTAAGCAGGGGCACAGTAAGAAGGGACTTATTAAGCAGGGGCACAATGCACAACCTGTAAATGGCACAAACAATGACAGTACAGGCTTTTAATAAAGTCTAATGAATTATCAAAAATGTATAAACGTGAAGGATTAAAATATAACTTTTACTGGATATTCTAAAACCAATTATAACAACGAAGTGCAAGGTGCATAACATAGACAGACATACAAACAAATGTGGATTGCGCTATGAATCCTTACTAGAAACCAATTGCTGCATAGTATGTAAATTCTAAGTTTCTAATGGATATATTACATCATGAGTTCCTAAATGCTTCTATTGTTTCTATTATATATCATTCCAAATAACAGATAGGGTTAATAAATCTAGCGCAAAATCCACTGAAGTTCCACACACCTCACATTCTAGGTACGAAGGAACACTTTTCAAACAACTTAGTGAGTGTGGTTACTTCTTAGCAAAGGACTTCTGACCCAAATCCGTATCAGACCACTACAGGGTTTTAGCCCCAGTGCAACAGCAAAAGCCCATAGCATAAATACTCAAGCCTGGGGTTAGTCAATGAATTCTTAACTGTAGACAATATACCGTATTCAGTCCACCAAATATATTGATTCCCATTACTTAGCGTTTCAAAGAATCCATCACTGTGACTGGTACATATAAAGAACGGTCTCACCTGCCTGGAACCATACTACATCACCATGTTCAGTTCCACTAGTGGCGATGGACCTCTTTCCCTCCTGTCCCGACGTGTTTCGTTTACTCTTATCGGGGGATACTGTTGGGGTTATCTCATAACTGCCGTCCAGCCGACGCTGACATCCATGCGCGTGGTGAATAGTGTATAAGTCGGCCTTTTTAACTGCGCCCTGTATATAGACATCCAGTCTGTGTGACGCACGGTGCCGATCACCTGACCAGATGTGAACTCATTGGAACACATCAGCTGACCGGAGATTCGGCCAGGTGCGTGCCCCGCCTCCTCTGGAACGCAAACATCTCCAATGCGCCTGCGCTCCTGCACAAGGCCACTACGCAATGCCTATGGAATACATGATCTACTGTATACACTGCTGATATACCGTGCAATGTGTCTGTCATTATAAGGGATGTATAGCTGCATTCCTACTCATCCAAGAGCAAAAATGTCCATACATCCCTAATTGTACCACTATTTTGTGAACAGGTTTATCCTATTTCGGTAAGACACTTATTACATTATCATTAGCTATGATTGGCTATAACAGAATTTGAGGATTGTGCAGATCTGGTACATTCTCTGTATTGGGGACATCGATTTGTTAGGATGTAATATTGATAATCAGTTTTAAGAGATACAAATTGGAATAATTCTTCATGAGGCATAGATAACAATCATGAAATTCTCAGGAGTATCGGAGGCTAGAAATTATAGATGCAGATTAGAAAAAGATTAAAAAGAGAGAAAGCCTGATAAATACCTAGGGTACCCTATTCTATCTCCACCCTACCTGACCCGGAGGTTGGCACCCTAAGACCTACGCAGTGGCACCCCCACTCAGCGGTGGCTACCCCTTCCTACATGCCCTGTTTTTCCCTACACTAGAGGAAGGAAGCAAAGGAGAGCTGGTTGTTTAGACCATTGGGATGGACTGTGCGCAACCAAAAAATCCACTTGCATTGTCTCTGGAGTATCATCTGGTCCCAATTTCCCCCTCTACTTGGGGGTTTGATTCTATGGTGATACCTATTCACATGGTTGGCTATTGATGTATCTCTCTTGTTAACAATATCACGTATATGTTCTCCCATTCTCCTACAGAACTCCCTTTTTTTGTTTTCCCTATGTACTCTAGTCCACACTCACAGGTAGCCTTATAGACCACTCCTTTTGTTTGGCAGTTGATAAATTGCCTAATCTGATACATCCTGCCTGTATTATTACTTACAAACGTTTTACCCGTCTGTATAGAGGCGCATGCTTTGCATCTGCCGCACTTATAACAACCAGCGGGTTGCGCGCTCAGCCATGAGTGATTCTTCGGACTCTGGTAGTGGCTATGGACGAGTCTGTCTTTTATGGATTTTCCTCCCCGGAAAGTAATTTGGGGTGCTGGGTTAATGGTATCCTTAATATCCGGGTCCATACACAGGATTTGCCACTGTTTCTGTAAGATTTTTCACATTTCTTTTGCTCCGTTAGAGAATCGTGTTATAAATCGTGTTGTACCCTCCTCCGCCTTTGGAGGTTTCTGTACAAACAGATCTTTACGTTCTCTTATAAGTGATCTATATGCCTCTTTTAATACATGATCAGGGTACCCTCTTTCCCGGAACCTTCCTCTTAGATCATCCGCTTGTTCCTTAAAATTACTTAAATCAGAGCAATTACGGCGGAGTCTTAGATATTGTCCTTTGGGATACCCCGTTTTAGAGGTCTAGGATGGTTACTCTCCCATCTTAGAAAAGAGTTTGTTGCGGTGGGTTTCCGATAATTTTTCGTGACAATCTCTCCGTCATCACCTTTTTGGACCAGGACATCAAGGAAAGCCAATCTATATTTGGATGTATCCAGAACAACCACATTGCCCCCCTTATCGGAGGGCTTGATCGTTATGTTTTCATCATTCTCAAGGTTCTTAAGACTTGTGATTTCCTCTCTAGACAGATTACAATTCCACATGTTGATAGACTTAGGTATTCTTAGTAACTCTTCTGTCACTAAATTAACAAAGACATCAACTGAACTGACGTCAGTTGTTGCCGGGAGCATTTTTTTTACATTTATTCCTTAAATTTGTAAATGGACCGTCTCCCCTAGAGTTAGGGTCGATGTCTCCGAGTCCTAGATGAAAAAGCAAACATACGTCTGACAACATGTCGTCAGGAATACCTCTTTGGCAAAATGTTTCCTCCATTTTAACTTACGTGCAAAGATGTGTAAGTCAGTCTTTTATTGTCTCAAAACAGTCATAATCTGTAGAGGGAACAAACGAGAGTTCCATACTTAGGACACACATCTCGCTACTTGTTATGTTTTGTGAGAATAAGTTTAGGACCTGGGGCTCTAGGGAGCGTTGTGTTGATTTGGTCATTTCTGAGCGGATAGCTCAATTCTAAAAAATCTCTCTGTGGCAACTTTTTTCCACTTCCCCTAGTGCCTCCTCGTCCCCCTCTACCTCTTCCTCTCCCTCTTTGATGTCTAAATTTTGTATCGGAGTCTGAAAATTCCACCTCCGAAGAGGAAATATCTGTCTCCAGACCTTTGGGATTTCGATTAACAGCTACAGAGTAGGCCTTATTCTCTTTAAATTCTTAGAGATCTCTGTTGTATAATTTATGTTTGCGTTCTTTTAAATGGAACTGAAATCTTTCCAAATTGTTTTGCAAAGTAGTTTCTTTTATCGAGAAGTCAGGTTCACCCGAGAATTTCTTTGTAACCTCCATATGCTCTTTCAATATTTCATTCAATTTATCCAGAGTACTCCTCTCTTCCTCTAACAGCAATCTCATTAGTCTGATAGAGCTTTCAGTGGCTTCTTTTTCCCATTTCACCACTAAGCCGGGACTTTTATACCTGTATCCAGGGGTTAGAGATATTCTTAGATGACGCGGGACTATTCCTGCTTTGCTATAACTGTCCAAACTGTGGACTTCCCACCATGATGTTATTTGACTCTTATAGGTCTTCCCTAATTCTTTAAATGCTGCATTATAGGAAGGCGTGTACCTTTCCTGCACAAACGCTCTATCTGAAAAGACGTCCCTAGCTTCTGATATCCAAGTATTTGTGTCTATTCCTGTAGAAAGGAAACCTGCCATACTACAATAGCGATAATCAATTATCAAAAAGCTGAAATCTTTGGGGTCTAAAAGTCTACATTGCCAAGAAGCAAGATGAAAAAACGATATTTAGCTTAAATGGGTTGTCCACTAACCTAATTAATGGATCCATGAAGTGAAAAAAATGGTTCTCCCCTCTCAAACCAGTGCCGTGCCTCAAAGACACTACTGCATCCTTAGCAAGTCTGCTGGGTTCAACAGATTGCAGTGGCTGTCCGTGTGGTACTGATGCGGTACACGGGTGGCACACGGTTGCAATCTTAGTACACACATGGACACGGAAATCTCTTCCCACTTGCACTGTAGCGGTGGCAAGTGGGGTAATATTTGTGGGGTTGATGGTGACATCAAGCCCATGGCTTGGTAATGGAGAGGTGTCTATAAGACACCTCTCCATTACTAATCCTATAGTTGTAATGTTGCTAAATAAAGACACAGCCAAAATAAAATCCTTTATTTTAAAAAATTACAGACTCCTTTAATATTCTACATTGCACCATACTTACTGCCACAGCTAATTCTCTGATGCCCTTGATCTCCTGTAATAAAAGTAAAATAATAAACCAACAATATACCTACCATACCTGTCCGTCGTTGTGTCCCATGCTGTAATCCATGTCTGGGGGCTAAATAGTTTTCAACCAGAACGGTGCCAAGATGTGACTATCCTGGCTGAAAACCACTGATGAATGAGCTCCTAAGAGCGTAGTATGATTCACTAGCGGTGATATCATCGAGGCCATGCTGAACTGCGGTGACCTCAGGACCATGGGAAAAAGCCGGGGTGAACTCACTTTTGTTGCCCGCAGTTTAGACATTAATGGCTTTGTATTGAGTTATTTAATGGGCACATTAAATAACATATCTTCAGTGATGTCTCATAAAAGATGTAATAAGATACTTATAAACTTGTGAGGGGTCTACTCACATTTGTGATATACCGCACTGTATCTACCAGGCAGCGTCCTCCCCGTAGCCTGGAAGAGGTCACTTTTATAAAGTGATAGAAGATGATTTATCGCCAACAAGACATCTGATATGAGACACACAGGGAGGACTGTTTTTAGCATTCTACAACCTGTATGGCCATATTAATAGTTTACATAAGTCAAATGTGGTGACAGATTCCTTTGAATCATGATGTGTAAGTTTTTTTTTTGTTTTTTTCCAGATGGGAAAAAAGTGCCTTTTTTTTTACAGAACTTGCTGAAATTTCTGGACAATTGACAACCCTGATTCAATGTAGTGAAGAGTACCCTTTATTTTGGCAAAGCTTGTGGACATTATAATTCCTAGCTTCCTTCAAAGCAGCGTACATGTTGATAGGAAAAAAATTCTAAAGTTATATGACATGCTTGTCAGGTCTGAAGCGAAGGCATTTTTTAATAGTATGTCTGTAGCTGGATCTGTCACACTTCAGTGTCAACAAGTCTGCTTTCATAACTAGCAGATGACATGAATGACCTGGTTCTACCCTGCGTTCAGATAAGCAAGTTGCCGCAGAGATTATATGCTAAAAACAAGGACTTTAGAAGGGTTTACTAATAAGATTAGCAATCTGACATGCTTAGTGTGGCAAGTATGAAGCATCCAACCCCCATTTATCATTGCTCCATTCTTTTGGAAAACAAGAAATGATACATGACATGAAGACACTGATAAAATATTCTGCACCCTAATGGTTACCGATGTTACGATGAAGCAAATTTGCAATCTGGATGAATATTTGCTTTTAAAGGGAAAGTGTCATTAGATTCATGCTGCCTGAACCATGAGCGGCATGAACCGGGACCCGCTGTGCTACTGCAGCCAGGTATCTTTTTCTCTTAAACACTGCAGCTTTTCAGAGAGACTAAACTTTGAACAGTGAATGTGTTTCAAATGATAGTCAGAATCGACTTCTCCCAAACTCAATCCCTATGACTGACAGGTCTCTACTTTTGCGCAGTATTGGGAACAGAGGACCAGAGAAGCCACTGGGGTAAAGTTAGCTGAGACACAGTCCCCTCAACATCACAAGGTATGTTTTCTCTGAAATGTTGCAACGTTTCAGAATTAAATATACATGATGAACCAAGGCGGATTCCTGCTGTTCGTGGTTCAGACTTTAAATAGCATTGATCTTGGTCCCGGCTGATCAAACTTGTAATATATTCATAGGGATGATTTCTTGCAATTATAATACTCTCAATACATACAGGTCCTTCTCAAAAAATTAGCATATAGTGTTAAATTTAATTATTTACCATAATGTAATGATTACAATTAAACTTTCATATATTATAGATTCATTATCCACCAACTGAAATTTGTCAGGTCTTTTATTGTTTTAATACTGATGATTTTGGCATACAACTCCTGATAACCCAAAAAACCTGTCTCAATAAATTAGCATATTTCACCCGTCCAATCAAATAAAAGTGTTTTTTAATAACAAACAAAAAAACCATCAAATAATAATGTTCAGTTATGCACTCAATACTTGGTCGGGAATCCTTTGGCAGAAATGACTGCTTCAATGCGGCGTGGCATGGAGGCAATCAGCCTGTGACACTGCTGAGATGTTATGGAGGCCCAGGATGCTTCAATAGCGGCCTTAAGCTCATCCAGAGTGTTGGGTCTTGCGTCTCTCAACTTTCTCTTCACAATATCCCACAGATTCTCTATGGGGTTCAGGTCAGGAGAGTTGGCAGGCCAATTGAGCACAGTAATACCATGGTCAGTAAACCATTTACCAGTGGTTTTGGCACTGTGAGCAGGTGCCAGGTCGTGCTGAAAAATGAAATCTTCATCTCCATAAAGCATTTCAGCTGATGGAAGCATGAAGTGCTCCAAAATCTCCTGATAGCTAGCTGCATTGACCCTGCCCTTGATGAAACACAGTGGACCAACACCAGCAGCTGACATGGCACCCCACACCATCACTGACTGTGGGTACTTGACACTGGACTTCAGGCATTTTGGCATTTCCTTCTCCCCAGTCTTCCTCCAGACTCTGGCACCGTGATTTCCGAATGACATGCAAAATTTGCTTTCATCAGAAAAAAGTACTTGGGACCACTTAGCAACAGTCCAGTGCTGCTTCTCTGTAGCCCAGGTCAGGCGCTTCTGCCGCTGTTTATGGTTCAAAAGTGGCTTTACCTGGGGAATGCGGCACCTGTAGCCCATTTCCTGCACACGCCTGTGCACGGTGGCTCTGGATGTTTCCACACCAGACTCAGTCCACTGCTTCCTCAGGTTCCCCAAGGTCTGGAATCGGTCCTTCTCCACAATCTTCCTCAGGGTCCGGTCACCTCTTCTCGTTGTACAGCGTTTTCTGCCACATTGTTTCCTTCCAACAGACTTACCATTGAGGTGCCTTGATACAGCACTCTGGGAACAGCCTATTTGTTGAGAAATTTCTTTCTGGGTCTTACCCTCTTGCTTGAGGGTGTCAATGATGGCCTTCTTGACATCTGTCAGGTCGCTAGTCTTACCCATGATGGGGGTTTTGAGTAATGAACCAGGCAGGGAGTTTTTAAAAGCCTCAGGTATCTTTTGCATGTGTTTAGAGTTAATTAGTTGATTCAGAAGATTAGGGTAATAGGTCGTTTAGAGAACCTTTTCTTGATATGCTAATTTATTGAGACAGGTTTTTTGGGTTATCAGGAGTTGTATGCCAAAATCATCAGTATTAAAACAATAAAAGACCTGACAAATTTCAGTTGGTGGATAATGAATCTATAATATATGAAAGTTTAATTGTAATCATTACATTATGGTAAATAATGAAATTTAACACTATATGCTAATTTTTTGAGAAGGACCTGTACATACCCTACAAATGACAACATCCCAAACCTATTATTGTGAGTAAGAAGTGAGCATAGTCTACATTAAATTGAATATATCGTCAGGTTTTAACTGACTCATTTGAGAGCAGCATAAAACAGGGGCATAGACTCTGATTCTAACACTGGATCACTTAATCCACTCGATCCACGGGCAGCATATATCAGGCACTGGCTGTATAATCTCAGCCAGGTAAGTTTGACTCTGAAACATTGCGGCAATTCAGAGAAAAACATACTATAACACCCGCATACATGTGCGTATAGACAGAGACTAGTGATGAGCGAATATACTCGTTACTCGAGATTTCTCGAGCATGCTTGGGAGTCCTCAGAGTATTTTTTAGTGCTCGGAGTTTTAGCTTTTCTTGCCGCAGCTGAATGATTTACATCTGATAGCCAGCATAAGTACATGTGGGGGTTGCCTGGTTGCTAGGGAATCCCCACATGTAATCAAGCTGGCTAACAGATGTAAGTCATTCAGCTGCAGCAAGAAAAACTAAAACTCCAAGCACTAAAAAATACTCGAAGGACCCCCGAGCATGCTCGAGAAATCTCGAGTGACGAGTATACTCACTCATCACTAACAGAGTCCTGTCAACCGAGGGCAGCGGCAGGTAAGAAGACGCCAGGGACCCGCCTACTGTCTACTAGTCTTCAGCACTGCTCAGTCCCCATCAGCTTTCACAGTATATCTTTTTTTGAAACACCCCAGCATTTCAGTGTCAAGCTTCCCTGACTGAGATTATACAGCCTGTGCTGGATACATGCTGCCCGTTGATTGGCCAGCATGTATCAGCTGTCAGGTTCACTTTAATTGGCTTAAAAAAAAAAAAAAAAAAAACAACAAAACTGTTTTATCTGCTGTAGCTTTGCTAGTCCTCTCAGTGATAAGCTCCTTGATATTCATGGGCTCTTGCTATCGTCACTCTCGTCAACTGACTGGCAGCTTTCAGCCTACACACAGGGTAAGCATAAAGCTATCACTCAGTGGTGTGGATTGGGTTAGACATACCACCACTGAAAGAACTAGCAGAGCTGCAGAACATACAAAAATACAATAAGAAGCCCATTAAGTGACATACTGCTGAAATAAGGGTCTCTGCCCATATTTTATACTGCCCTCAAAGTGCGAAGCATGAAGCCAGTGATTATTTTTCAGCCTGTTATGTCAGATTTCTCCTGTGGTCAAAGCTTCTCCTATTTCCAGGCTACTTTATTTAAAGACAATGATAATGTATACGATTATTTCCTTCTATACTATAAGAAAAAAGAGAAAAAGAGAGCTATTTTTATAAAGTGCTCAGCACATTTCCCTTTGGCACTACAGAAATGTCTTACATAATTCCCTTGCTGCATTACTAGACAGGCAGTGAAACAGAACCTATGAGCCCATTAGGATGCGCATTTATACAAGAAAACCAAAAAGAGTACACATTCACTAGCTGCAACACAGTTAGGCAATGCATTTGATCTCCACATAGATTTATAAAATATTTCAAGAATATTCTTTTTTTGCGATTACTGGGATACTACTAGTCACGGCTTACTTAGGGTATCTAACCTGCTCTTTATATGTTTTGCTTTAATAGAATAAAGGTTGTAATGATTGTAGGGGGGCTCTAAAGTAAAGATGAAATAACGGATCACATTTATTCCTAATTTGGGATCTCTTCCATTAACAATTGCACAGCTATGGGAGATGAGAGAGAACATCACTTCCTACTTACATAGATCCTAATGAATATATCCCAAGCATATAGACCATAAGTAGGTAAACACTATCCCTCCACCCAAAAACACATATAAAAAATTGGGGTTAACACTAAAATAGAAGACAGGTGGTACTCAGTTGTGCCATATATTCCCATGCTTGTATATTGGAGACTAGTTCTCTGAATGCTAAGATTTATCCAGAATATAGCAGTGTATTTCAGAAGAATCCTTTCTTGGATACCACTTGTCATACAATGCTGCCGGGAGCTGAACTCCAGACCTTGTAACAGAAAACCAGTCTGGATTTGCTGTGCCAGCCAGATTCTTCTTCAACTCTTCAGAAAGGTCATTGCCGGAAGGCCGTAGGACAGACTAAATGACTGACCTGTCAACCTCGTTTATGCAGCCCTCCTTACTGGAAACATAGTAATAACCTAAACGCAGCTTCTTACATGACAAAACTAATTGTAATAAGTGAGGCATCACATTGTACTGAATGTTTAGTGTTGCTTGGCACAGAAATACTACAATGCATCCAATAAGAACTCACAGCATAGCTGCCTGAACCGCAAGATCAATCTAAGGCCTTTTAACACAAGTGCACTGCTAATCCACAGTCATCTAAAAGACTGAGGATGAAAAGATTACTAGAAAACAAGACTGATCTATGCGGATTTCTGAAGTACATGATACCTTCTCTAATAGCTGTGTACCAAGAATGTGATGTATGCTAATATATGTTCAGCCAAAGTATCATGCTCATATTCAGATTTCAGCAAACCAATATCTGCTTCTTTCATAAATTTGTAAGATTTCAGCCATAAAGGTAAGAAAATAATCTGTAACATACTGTATATTCTTATGCTGCATTTACAGCACACATACTAAAAATAAGCATTATTACTTCTCAGGTGCAGACTTTCTCCTTTTGGTTTAGTGATCTAACTACTGTGGCCTGTGACAACTACACATTCAGTCTCACTAAAGAAAAAAATGGTAGTCACTGTAATAAGGCTGGTTTCAGATTTCCAACATTCAAGCACGGACTCAAATTGTGAATGATGGATGGGCTAAAATGCAATGAATCCATTAAAATATGGATGCCATAGGGATTTTGTCCATTTGGCATGTTTTTTATATGCGCCTATTAAATTTTATGGGCAAGACTTATTCAAAACATGGATCGAAGTAGTGTATGCTGCAATTTTTTTTACACGAGGACCACTAGTTGAGGGTAAAAATGTTCAGCCCATTCACCTGAACAAGCCCTAAGGGAGATATAATCAAATTGTGGCCTTCCCACATTTAAATCAGGGAAAAGCTAACAAAGTAACAGGAAAATTATATACTTGCAGTCTTGAATTAAGGTCCTAAGACCACCCAGTATAGAAAAAACACCAAAATAATTTCCAAGAAATTTGCGTATTTCTTATGTAACATCTCCTTACTTAGGCATGAAAATATCAACACAACAAATAGTTTAGGGTGTTAGAAATCTATGCTTTGAAGATGAAACTGGGTGGCAAACCAACGCCTGTACCACTTTTGTGTTCATAGGCTCCCAGATTTTAAAGAGAAGGTAGTGATAAACCACACGTTCACCAAAAGTCAAACTGTGTGGTCTCATAGTGTGCACTCTTTATGTGCTTATTCCCACATTTTTTCTCACTCTGGCTTGCTTTAAAGGGAAGGTGCCACCAGTTTTCTTGTAGTTTTTTTGTGTGTGTGTGTGAAATTAAGCTTAAAATAGTAACTAAAATGTATTAATGCAATGTTTGCACCGTTTGAAAACATTTCTATATGAAAAATATTATATATTTTTATACAAATATATATATTTACCACTAGGGGGAGCATTTTCTGTTTTAGACCTCAATCAGCTACAGTGAGACTTACCAGCTTTACTGTTAGCAGCAAAATTGGGGCAGTAACTGCTGACATCACCATTTCCCTCCCCTTTTGGGTGGTGTAATATCCCTGGGGCAGAATGAAGAGTAGCATCACAGGGCAGCGCCATTGTGTGGGTGACTGCCCTGTGATCTGCTATCACCAGCAGTTACTGTCTCTCTCTCTCCCATCAGTCTCTCTCACCCAGATTACATGATTCTCTCACCTCCCTCCACAATGCCTGGCCATTCACTGCAGACCTGCAGCTCCTTCTTATCTTACTGAGGGATTAATCACAGCTCCTGCTGAGCAGCTGACAGCTCTTGCTCCAATGCTAATGGTACACTGTTCCTCCTTGATGTCTCTGCTATTCTGCACATACTTTTCTCCTTCATTTTACTCCCGTCAGCTGTCAATCTAGGATCTGTTCTGCTGGAAGCAGTACTGCTTATGTCAGCAGATCCAAGGGGTCCATGAATATGGCAGCAGAACACTCCCACTACTGTGAATTGTGCAGCCCACAGAGGTGTGCCCAGGTCACAGTAGTGAAAGTTCTATTACAATAGATAGGGTAGGTGTCCGTCCGTTATCTCCTATGAACATGGGGTGCCATATTATGACACTGATAGTGTTCATATAGTAACCTTGGGCACACATTCAGTAGAGAAGTCAGGTTGCAATTGAAAAAAGGTTTATTTCATCAAATTCAAATCCGGGATTTGAATTTGATAAAATAAACCTTTTTTTAATTGCAACCTGACTTCTCTATTGAATGTGTGCCCGAGGTTACTAAATGAACATTATTTTGCTTCTTTTCCTCGGTGGCACCAACCTCGTTTACTAAGTGTTCAAATCTAGACCTTTACTTCCAGTGGATGACACTGATAGTGTCGTGCTGCTACTGTGAAAACAAGATGTCAGCCCCCAGTGCCTTCTTGAAACTCCTATAACACACGAAATATGTTTCAACGCAATCAAAACTTGGTTATAACAGCATGTTATGCTACATTACATTGATTTATTAATGATCTACAAACGCGGTACCATCCCTTTAAGAAAGCATTCATGATAGAATAAAACATGGCGGTGTATTAAGGAAATAAATCAACATTGGACAACTTTTTCTATTCCAAAAAAGCAAGAAATTCTGTGTTGAAAGGCAAATGTTGAGCAACATTAACCAACTCCAAGGCTGCATGCAAAAACATATTAAGTAATCATCCAAAAATATGGAAAGTGTAGAATGCAGGAAATGAGACTTCACTATTGTTAACAGTATTTATGCTGACCTAATGAATAAGTCACAAGTCTCATTTCTGCTGCGCGTATCATTTTCCTTATCTTGTCCGTGTCATCGGTTCCAGATTTGCTGCTATGTGTAGGAAAAATCTTTTAATTTATCTGATCGTAATTATCTACCCATCGAGGATTTTTGAACCCTGTAAAAATTGCTTCATTTGTTTTAAGGTTGGCAATCGAAGCTTTTTATTTATGGAGTTGATAAAACACTCTGGATTTCCACTGAATATTGCATCCAATTACTTTTGCAGTGTGTGCACTTTGTAACAACATGTCGCCACCTAAAGAGCTACCTAAATGAGTCCATGGAGTTGCCCTTACTTTGTTTCCTTCTAGTTACGGCACCACCTTCTAATGCAGACTAATGTACTAATAGAGAATCCTGAAATGCCATGCACCGAAGGAACCTGTGGGATCATGGACTATAAAATGTGGTAGTAAATATGGAGAGGTTCTGTTGCTAAGGAGGATGTGACTGATGGTCCTTTTTGTAGACGGTCTCTGCTCTGACAAATTGTTGGAGGTCTCCCTTTTTTAACTTAGATCATCTCAATAGGATATTTGGAAATTGATTTTTGGTTGAGAAAACCTGTCTACAAATTGTAAATCCCCTTTAAAGGGAACCTGTCACCCCCAAAATAGAAGGTGAGCTAAGCCCACCGGGATCAGGGGCTTATCTACAGCATTCTGTAATGCTGTAGATAAGCCCCCGATGTAACCTGAAAGATGAGAAAAAAAGGTTAGATTATACTCACCCAGAGGCGGTCCCGGTTCTGTTCTGGTCCTATGGGTGTCGCAGTCCGGGGCCTCCCATCTTCTTATGATGACGTCCTCTTATTGTCTTCAGGCTGCGGCTCCGGCGCAGGCGCACTTTGTCTGCCCTGTTGAGGGCAGAGCAAAGTACTGCAGTGCGCAGGCGCCTGGAAAGGTCAGAGAGGCCCGGCACCTGCGCACTGCAGTACTTTGCTCTGCTCTCAACAGGGCAAAGTACGCCTGCGCCAGAGCCACAGCATGAAGACAAGAAGAGAACGTCATCGTAAGAAGATGGGAGGCCCCGGACTGGACCGCGACGACCATCGGACCAGAACCGAACCGCCCCCCCAGGTGAGTATAATCTAACCTCTTTTTCTCATCTTTCAGGATACATCGGGGGCTTATCTACAGCATTACAGAATGCTGTAGATAAGCCCCTGATGCCGGTTGGCTTGGCTCACCTTCGATTTTGGGGGTGACAGGTTCCCTTTAACACAGTTGGGATATTGCAAAATAGTTACCTCTGGCCTGAAGACGATACACTTCCTGATGGTCTACTCAAAGCAGAAGAGAAACTGACCTCACTCTGCAGAATTACCATGTAATAGATCATTTCAGAATCACCAATCTTTTCTCACACATGTTATTTATTAGCTTTAATATCTATAAAGACCACCTCTTTAGCCTGAGGAAGGGAAAGGTCTTCCCAGATTATCAGATTACAGTTTTCCAGCTCCAGCAGATAAAATGAACCATCTTTAAACAACCATCCCTTTATCCAGACCAGGTATCCTATGATAGATGTTCATATATTATGGACACTGGCCAACTTCATCACTGAGATGACACTCCACTACAAGACTTTCAATACAGTTTTGGGTGGTCATCTGAAAGAGATTCACTGTATTTATATCACTAGTTATTACATGTAGATCCTTATAGTGTTTTTTTTACTGTTACTATTACGGTTACAATTAATTTACTACAATTGTTTACATTTTTCCAAAGTATTACATAATGTACCTATTGCCAGGAATATTCACAAAATAGCTGTACTCATCCCTGGCGCTTCAGCACCATATCACCGGTCCTGCTGGTGGTCTTCTGCTCACCTGGCTCTGTGATTAAGCACTATATACCAGACATGACCAATGCAGCTAATCAGAGGTAGGGCAGTAGTCACATGGGATATACGGGTGACTGCCGTCAAGAAAACAGAAGACGGCAAGAGCACTTAACAGTAGATGCACTGCTGATAGAGCAGGGGTTTACATGGGTGGGTGTAAGGGGTCGAGTTCCCGCCTCTGCACGGGGGAATCTCGAACCATCTCCGCTGCGGTCTCCCATTCTTCTCCAGCCACAGTGGACTCTGCTCAGCGGAGACATCAGTCCCAGTGTCTAGCTCAGGCTGATACTGGACGACTGGTGACTACTGCCCTTCCAGGCTCTGTCCTTGTAGCCAGCAATGTTCAGCAGCAAGCAGGTCTTTCTGGGACTAAGTCCTGCTTTTCCCTTACTGAGCATGCCCATGGGACAACCTCCCATTGGAGGTCGGGGGGTCACATGTTCAGGTCCTGTTGCGGCTCCTATTGGTCCATCTGGAAGGTCTTGTAGCACTGCCGCTATAAAAGGTTTGCATGGCCATGTGCTAGTGTACACTTGTAAATGTGTGTGTGTTAACGTATGAAAGTCGTTCATTGATTATCCCCTCCCTTGTGTATGATTGCTCATGTAAGGTGGATGATTGCTATCTAGCGCCCGACTTAGCTATCAGCACGTGACACACAAAACAGAGTCAAATTGCTGTGACCGCCAGTGCGGCACCATGCGCTTTTACAGCGCTTTCCTTACCCAAGCCTGGGTGGTTAGTGGCGTCCGCCAGAGCAGCACCGCACGTACTCCCGTGCATCTAAATTATTATTTTGGTTACGCTGACACCCCAGTTGCGGTGTCGAGCGCAAGAGGTCTAGTTGTACTCTAATCCCGAGTCTAGGGGTAGAGTTCTGAGACTCCTTGCTTGCGCTCTTTGTGACGCCCTGTGACGCAACAGGGTTCGCTTCCTTCATACTGGGTGAAGTTAACCCGTGTGTGAATACATATTGTACCGCCATATAGTCCGTCATTACTCATATAGTCCGTCATTACTCAGCAGCAGGTTCCATCTCTGCACGGTGGACCCCGGGCTGCGAACGCATCTTACTCTATCTTTCTAATTATTTGGTGCGTTCCGCTAGCCCTAACAGGTGGGTACACTATTATCACTCTTACAAGTAGGCACATTGGCACATTATTGAATTAGTAAAAAAAAAAAAAAAAACACAATACATGAATAAATCATGTCATCCTGTATGGTATATGTATGTTACACAATATTGAACAACTTTTTCCCAACCAAAATTCAAGCCTCGGTGTTTTTTAATCCAATGCCATATATAAGTGAGTATTGCTTTTAACAGCTACTGTCAGAGAAACTAAAACATTTATCTGAACTTACAAATCCACATAGGAAGAATACGATTGTGGCTTGTGTCTATAATTGTTCCAATAATAAGCCTTTGCCCTGTACTGATTGCATGCTGCACGGTATGCATATTACCGTAAACTGGCTATCAATGGCTGATAAAGGAAGACATTCTGCGAGGCTGACCTTAAGCCGAAAGCTTCTGCTATGTAGACAGAAACCAATCGAATGACGACTCTGCTGCGCAAGTATTTATTTTCATAATCTACTTGGAGGGAAATTAGGGAAAATAGCCTTTATGCTATGTTTGATAAAACACAATATTACTAAGTACCCTGTGTTATTTAGATGCACTTTTGCTTTTTACTTACCGTATTTTCCGGCGTATAAGACGACTTTTTAACCCCTGAAAATCTTCTTAAAAGTCGGGGGTCGTCTTATACGCCGGGTATCGCCTTGCCGGGTGTATATGGTGGGTGGGGGGGGAGTGGGCCTGATGACGACGAGGGGGCGTCTCACAGGAAAGTGAGTATCCCCCATTACCTCATTGTATCACTGCAGCGTGGGGTCTCTGCTGGGAGCGGCGGCGGCTGTGCTGTGGGGCGGCGGCTCCTCTTCTTCAGTGTGGGGCCTCTGTGCTGCTGGGCGGCGGCGGCGGCTTATCTTCAGGCAGTCGGGGCTCCTCCGGTATCTCCTTAAAGCCCGGAGGCCCTGCCGGCAACTCCATCGGTGCAATGCAGTGGCCTCCGGGAACATGGCCGCTGCTCAGATTCAGATCTGAATCTGAGCATGCGCCGCCCCCAGCGGCCATTTTCCCGGAGGTCACCGCATAGCAGCAATGGAGCTGTCTCCGGGAAAATGGCCGCTGCTCAGATTTAGATCTCGTCTCCCGAGATCTGAATCTGAGCAGCGGCCATGTTCCCGGAGGCCACTGCATTGCACCGATGGAGTTGCCGGCAGGGCCTCCGGGCTTTAAGGAGATACCGGAGGAGCCCCGACTGCCTGAAGATAAGCCGCCGCCCAGCAGCACAGAGGCCCCACACTGAAGAGGAGCCGCCGCCCCACAGCACCCACGCGGCACAATGAGGAGCAGCAGCCGCCGCTCCCAGCAGAGACCCCACGCTGCAGCGATACAATGAGGTAATGGGGGATACTCACTTTCCTGTGAGACGCCCCCTCGTCGTCATCAGGCCCACTCCCCCCCCCCAAAAAAGGCACAAAAGTCACCGGCCCTATAAGACGACACGGTTTATAAGAAGACCCCCGACTTTTAAGAAGATTTTACATTTTAACTGGAAAAGTTGGGGGGTCGTCTTATACGCCCAGTCGTCTTATACGCCGGAAAATACGGTATTTAGTTACAGCAGGGTTTTTGCTCATTTTGTTTCTTGCAGGTTTTGAAGGAGGGAAAATAAAGGAGGAGATAAAAGTGTTCAGAAGAAAAAATAAAGCTTTATTTTTTTCATTAACACAACTACTAGTGATGTGAACCTCTAAATGAAAAACCAAAAGATACATCTTTCTAATGGTCTTTTTACACCTATGTCTGTAACCATGACAAGAAAGTATCCCTACATCTTGGTTTCAAAATCATCACAGATGAGGAATCTTTACAGAAAGAGCAGTGAAAACTAGTGTTGAGCATTCCGATACCGCAAGTATCGGGTATCGGCCGATATTTGCTGTATCGGAATTCCGATACCGAGTTCCGATATTTTTGTGATATCGGAAATCGGAATCGGAAGTTCCCAGTGTATGGTTCCCAGGGTCTGGAGGAGAGGAGACTCTCCTTCAGGCCCTGGGATCCATATTCATGTAAAAAATAAAGAATTAAAATAAAAAATATGGATATACTCACCCCTCCGGCGGCCCCTGGACCTTAGCGATGTAACCGGCAGCCTCCGCTCCTAAGAATGCAGTGAGTTTAGGACCTGCGATGACGTCGCGGCTTGTGATTGGTCGCGTGAGCGGTCACATGAGCGGTCACGCGACCAATCACAAGCCGCGACGTCATCGAAGGTCCTTCACTCTGCATTCTTAGGAACGGAGGCTGCCGGTTACATAGCTAAGGTCCAGGGGCCGCCGGAGGGTTGAGTATATCCATATTTTTTATTTTAATTCTTTATTTTTTACATGAATATGGATCCCAGGGCCTGAAGGAGAGTTTCCTCTCCTTCAGACCCTGGAAACCATCCAGGATACCTTCCGATATTTGTGTCCCATTGACTTGTATTGGTATCGGGTATCGGTATCGGCGAGATCCGATATTTTGCCGGTATCGGCCGATCCAATCCGATACCGATACTTTCAAATATCGGAAGGTATCGCTCAACACTAATGAAAACTTAAGATACCCACTTGCACAAAATGTTGTGATGATTGATTTGTTAAACACTTTCAAGAAGGGCCTTGATGCTTTTCTTGAAATCCAAAATACCAAAAGTGCTTGTGACAAGTTTTCAAGTCATCCCCTGTCCATAAGATAGGATGGCGCCCTTCCTCTCCATTCTCTATGGGATTTGCCACAGATAGCTGAGCACTGTACTTAGCTTTTCTGAAATTCCATACAAAGTGAATGGAGCAGAGGTGAGCATACTTAACTTCAGATCAATTCAGACAGGGCTCAAAGCCTCATTCTAGTGGTGGTTCTAGCGATTAGGATGTTGTCCCCTAACGAATGGAACTTCAAAACTTGGCATAAACCCTTTAAATCACGTATACATAATTACAGAAGACAGGTAACTCATTCATTGCAATTAAGAAGGATTTTTTCTTCCTAAATAAAGGCAATTTGTAACTACGACATTGTTTTACTTCCCATCCTCTAGACCAACAATTACCTACCTTAACAGCATCAGCTAATTTACCATGTTAAAAAAGTAAATAAAACTGAGCAGATCACCAATAGATCAAAACATTAAACAATAGGCACCAAATACACTGGCAATAAACTTTCTGGTACCAACAAAAAAAAAACAATTATAAGGCTATGTGCACACGTTGCAACTCCCTGCCGCGGGAAATACGCATGCGGAATTGGCATGCATATTCCCGCTAAACACTAGAGTTTTGCAAGCGTAATTAGCTTGCACAATGCTAGCGTTTTCCAAGCGATCTGTAGCATCGCTTGGAAAACTGATTGACAGGTTGGTCACACTTGTCAAACATAGTGTTTGACAAGTGTGACCAACTTTTTACTAATGATGCTGCATCAATGCAGCATCAATAGTAAAAAGATATGTTAAAAATAATAAAAAAAAAATTAAAAAATCATGATATTCTCACCTTCCGGCGTCCCCCGCAGCTTTCCCACTCCTCGTGATGCTCCTGCTCCCAGTAATGCCTCGCGACAATGACCCCAGATGACGTAGCATCACGCGAGACCCACGTCTTCACAGGTCATTGTCACAAGGCATTACTGGGAACGGGAGCATCGCGAGGAGCGGGAAGGCTGCGGGGGGATGCCAGAAGGTGAGAATATCACGATTTTTTATTTTAATTCTTTTTTTTTTAACAGGTATATGGTTTCCAGGGCCTGGAGGAGAGTCTCCTCTCCTCCACTCTGGGTACCAACCGCACATGATCCGCTTACTTTGCACATGGTGGGCATAGCCCCATGCGGGTAAGCGGATCCATGCATTCCTATGTGTGCGGAATCCCCGCGATTCCTCACAAAGAATGAACATGCTGCGTTTTTTTCCAGAAATCTGCCGTGGGAAAAAATGCAGCATGTGCACAAAAAATGCGGAATGCATTAAAAATGATGGGATGCTTATGTAACCTTTTTTTGGTGGAAAACGGCCGAAAAAACGCAAAAAAAACGCTAAAAATCCTGAACGTGTGCACATAGCCTAAAAGAGCCTATCAATCTAGTATGTGATCATGTTATAAAAAGACTAAACAAAGTATTAGGGAGTCAAAAATGAAAAAGTAAAATACCACTTTAAGCAATAAAATATACATTCATTCACAGATAATTTCTTCTATTGTTTAGGTAATCCACTCTACCTATCTGTAAATTAGATTAGTAATACTTGAGCTCCTTAGGATCTACTGTATGCAATTCAAAGTCTAAAAAAGTTGATGCATCTAAACTACTACTACAAGTGTTAAGGTCAGTTTACAACGCCCAACCAACGGCATGATATGACTGCCGATTGGTGAACTTTTATGGACTGTCAGTCATTTAAATGCCTCTTTTACACAGGCAGGCCAAAGTAAACAATGTCCACTGAGCGATCTCTACCAGATCCATCAGTGACTATTGGCTGCATGGTTCTTGGCAGTACGAGTCCTGTTTACACAGGATGATACACCGTCGAGAATGATGATCTTTTATGCTGCCTGTTTACATGTCAAGAGAATCGTGAAAAGATCGCTTTTAATAATGGTCATTCACAATGATCTTGCAATGTAAATGTCCAGTCTTGATGTCAGTGTAGGTATATAAGGACTCGCAGAATTGTATTGCATTCAAATGATAACTTACCTGTACCCCGAAATCTATGCAAACTTGCAAGGAACTTGTGCAGGTCCTTCCCACTTGTGTCTTTTTGACTATATAGCAGCAACTTTCTTGCATCAGAAAACAACCGAGAAACTCTAAAATTATGCAAAAAAAAACCAACAAAACAATAATTTCATTTTACACAAAAATCTGGAACATTTCACTATGAGGCAACTATTCTTAAAGATATTGTTCACTTTAAACTACCATTACTTGGTATAGGAGCTGACAAATAGCGTTCTTCTCACAATACCTATATAAGCTGTTCAGCTGAATGCATGAGACAGTTTACAACCTTTAACCTCTGGTTATGACAGCAGTATGGTTGGAGCCTCCAGCAACCACTACTTTAACATTAGGACTACCGGACTGGTCACTCCCCCCCCTAGAACTACCAAATGGAGTCATTTATTTTTAGAGTTTCTTGCTCCTGGTATTGTTGTAGCTTTAATTTATAGAATGTATAGAATGTATTTAGAATGTATAGAATGCAAAATAGCAAGAATATCGTCAGGCCGTAGCTCAGTTCTTCTAGCCATATGAGCAATTGGAAAAACTGCAGGCCGTATTCTACAGAAATTACGTAGTCCACTCAACAGTTCCCTGGTTCACTGACGGATGTCCTGTATATGTCCTGTGTATGTCAAGCATATTTGCAAAAATGCTAATTATTCTAAGTCAAAGCCAGCATTTATTCTTAACATACAAGTAAATGAAAACTAAAAGAAATAATAACAATCAGTGACAAAGACTTACATAATATAGTAGGGAGTCAAAATGACTCCCTTAGGTAATTAAAGGTAAATTTTGAAAAAGAAAGTACCGTACTCTTTTTTTCCAAAATTATTTATTGTCACAAAATCTTTTTTCGCATCCTAAATGAGTAAAAGTCACTGAGTCTCAAGCCGGAATTCGGAAAAATGTAGTCACACAAGAGAAATAAAAATAGCGAGGAGACTCCATCAGTAGTTCTAGTATTGAGTTCAATATAAGCTTATGATAAAATTGTCTTTATCTCAAATCCTTTTAAAAGGCAAATGATGAAATCATTTTTGCTTAATTTGGCTCTGTACATAAATCAATAAATACAACACACTGTATATATCAGTTTAGTGAAAACAATGGCTGTGGTTTATCAAGTATTTTAGAGTTCTGAAATGTCACTGCTTGAAATGTAATAAACTTTTGCCCAACTTGAAGTTGGGCAAAATTTTTCCAACTTTGACGCTTTTACACCAATCCCACCAAATTTTTGAAAAGTTGGTGTAGCTCTGGTGGGAAAAATTATGGCCAAGAATGACTAACATATTAATCATAATTCAATCTACAAAGGTGGCTTATTTTATGGCTGAAATTTACACAAGACCCTGAATATATACATTTCTTGCAATGGATTGAGGGAGTTGAAGGGTGCACCATATTGATTGAGAAGCACACGCCTTTTAATGAAATGGCAAATCTTCCTCTGGTGCTACCTTCTTTAAGACTGGATAACACAAAGCTTTCGGGGCCATTGCTTCTACAGTATAAACATTCAAAACGAGATATCCTCAGTAAGTTCTTGAAAACCACATTTTATGGCACAGACTTGTAATAACAATAATAGTAATTAGAACAGTAGGTCAAAAATGTTCACTTACATGGACCTATTGAAATTTCCAACATTTCCTGGTGACTCTCCAGGTGTTGGGTATCGAAAGCATGGGTTATTAGCGTTGCAAATAATCCCCTGTACCCATGGCAAAGTTCCGGCAGATGGCATTGCTTTGTTTGGAAAATGGCCTGTCGAAAAAAAAAAAACAATAAAAAAAACATAAACATAAGTATAAAAAATAATACTGTACATACTGTATGTACCGTGTGGTTAGCAAAATAATAACCCCTCTAGAGAGGAGCTACAGAGGGGAAGGTGACAAGTTAAAGCCCTTAATGGTAATACAGCTGGAGGGGTCTGTGCCTCATTACCATGAAGTCCGTTGAAGGAAGAAAATGTTTGCATATAAAAGGTCATATATATAAAAAAAGAGACACAAGAAATAGCAAATATTATGAGACAGCGATTAAAATTTCCAAAGTGAATGACCCTCCTGAATTCTTTCTAGATGGCAGCTTCTTAGAAGTAGCCTGTAAAATTACATTTATACAGCAGATTGCTGAAAGTAGACTACGTACAGCGAGTAATAGGTAATTAATAATAAGCAATCATGACACAAGGCAAACATTTAAATACAATTTCCAAGAATACATCCATTGCTCCAGATGTGCAGCATGAAATGCTCTGTGTAATGTCACCAGTGATCACTTAAAAACCCATCACATTCTGTTTGCACATGGGCACATACATCGAAATCATGGGGCCCCATAGCAGACATCCTAATTCCCCCCAAACACACACACTCCTCGACAACAAAATAAATAAATTAATATGGCCACAGAAGAGCATATCTCGCAACTTTGCAGCCTTTACAAAATACTTTTCCTCCCACTAGAGCAGTAGATTCCCCTTTCATTGCACCCATAAAGCATGATGCCATCAAAAGTGCTGCACAAACACTGTATAATACCCACACAGTGAATTCCTCCATAGTACCCTTCACACGCACAGTATGATGACCATACTGTACCCCACGTCAACTACCCTGGAAAAGTATGGTCACCTCAACATTGTATGATCCCCCAACAGTAACCCTTACACAGCCCTCCATGCAGTATAATGGCCCCCACACCTCACCACACTATATAATGGCCTCCACTAGCCCTTCAAATAGTATAATGGCCCCCACGCAAACCTTCACACTGTATAATTGCTTACATACATTATAATGGCCCCCACATAACCCTCCAAATATTATAATGGCCCCCACATAGACCTCCACATATTATAATAGCCCCCTCACAGACTTCCATATAGCATAATGGGCTCCATAGTTCCCCATATAGTTTAATGCACCCCATAATCCTCCATATAGTATAATGCAGGCCCCATAATCCATGCAGTATAATGCACTCCCCATAGTCCTCTATACAGTATTATGGTCACCACAATGTACTTGCAGATTTAAACAAAAAACAAAAAAAAACACAATACTCACCTCTTTTCCTCCTCATTACCCCACTGCTCTGGTCTCTGCAGCAAGCATTCTGAACCCTATGCACAACTCAGGGCAGCAGGCGCCATGTATTCCAGGATGCTGATACAGTTAAAGTTGTAATGGCGGGTGCGGGGTGCTGGCACCGTGCCACCACTGTCTCACAGGTCCCATAGCAGCCGCGTGGCCTGCTGCACTTGCACGCACTGTAGCTACTGTCAGTTTTTTTTAGATTGAGGCATTTGCCTATTTTACAAAGGTTCCCCAGGTGAACAGGATTTTCCGATCTTCTTTAAAAGTTAAGAGTGAAATGGGATATTTATAGAAAAAAACAAAAAGGCGGCATATTTTAAAGTTGAGCAGAAATAATTGCAGTGCATGGGTCGAGCGGCCACGTCGGTAGTACTTCCCTGCCAGACCAGAGCCGTGAGAACCTCCTCCTACCTGGCAATATTCCTGACACCTTTTCTAATAAGTAGACTTGGTGTGATAATATTACTGCGGCATGACATATGCATGACATTGCGCCATCTTACTAACCAAATAAGTGCTTAGGATACCGGCAGAGGAGAGGAGATTCGTAGGGTTCAGGTCTGGCATCCACCAACAAGGCCAATGGACCAGGGTTCTGTGACTCTTCTTGCTGATCTCTTTCTCTTGGAAACCGTCCTGTGCTCCAACACTGCTATTCTGAGAGTCTACTCCTCATCTGGAAAAATGACTTCATGACATCCCAAACTCCAGTCCTCACGGCCCACTACACGTCATGTTTTCAGGGTTTCCATAGTGTAGCACAGGTGTGAAAACTCCTGCTGCCTTTATGATACTTCCATGTATTGATCCGATAACATATCCAAATTTAGGCCGGGCCCATTTGGTCATATTTTATGTCCATATGTACAACATACAGCATACTGAGACAATATTAACTTATGTAACACAGCAGCAATTCTCCCCTAAAAAAACGACTCTGTGTGAAAAAAAAAAGTACTGGTCTGGTCCGATTTATGATATGCAGCTGAATGCAGATCCAGTCAGGGCCATTATTTGGTGTGGACTGTGTTTTTTTTTATATGGACATATGAACCCGGCCTTACTCTGTACACATTTCCTAATCTATTTCCTGACACTACTCATTACACATTTCCTAATCCTCAACCTAACCTGTACACATTCCCTCACATTAATCAATACTAATTTCCTATCCCTAATAAATAAAAGACTAAAAGGATGCAATTAGGGTTTAATAATAAAAATAATCTCATCTCAGCTTTTTATTATATTCATAATAATAACTACTAGGCAAAATATATAACGTGAGAATAATATCAAAGTATGCTATACTTCGCCAAAATATTCAGAGCATTGTATATAATAAAGTAGGCTTTTATACAATGCCTTCATTTTACCCAGAACAAAAATATGGTTGTCTGCACAAGCCCTAAAAGAAAAAGTAGCTCTGATGGCAAACTGCGCCCGCTAAAATTTATAGTCAGGTTCAACAGGTCTAGAAATGCTTATTATTCACACGTTATCTATCTAGGTGAGGGATAAAAGCCTACACGTACTGTCACCGGTGGGTCACTTCTAAGGAAAGACCATGGATCAGATCAGATCATTAAATCCAGGTTCATATATCAAATGTTGGTCCAGTAGGCTATGAACACACAGAGTGTTTTAAGGAGTCTTTTGGACTGGCTGAGCTCCAAAAACGGCCTGAAAATTGTTCATAAAACATTTGAAAGACCTTTCCTATTCCTTTCTATTGAAAATGACTTGTTTATAGGTTTAGTCTTTTGATTGGTTTTAATTACGGTAGTTTTAGGTTTTTTAAAGACACCGAGGGTTTAAAGGAAGTGACCTGATGATTCTACTGGTGTTTTCTGCTATTTAGCCGCTACATACTTTACATCGGAAATCAATGAAAAGCCTAGAAAAAAAACAGCACTGACGCTTGGTTTTTTTTGGAGCGTTATTGAGGCATTTTCGTCTCAAAAAACACCAGTGATTGATTCACTGCGTAATAAATTTCCAAAAACATTAGAAAATAGCCCACAAAAAAAAAGGTTTATAAATGCTAAAATTATTAAGGTCATGTTCCCACATAGCGTAAAAACTGTGTTTTTTTCTGCTGCATCTTTTGTGTTCAGAAAATCAGCTGTGTTTGGCAGTTCAAGCAAAGTGGATGTGATTTCACAAATAATCATGTCCACTGTGCGTTTAAAGACATTGTTGATCTGAGTGTTTTCCCACCGATCCAGGGTAGATGCATGGCTACTGAGGTCAGTGATTGACTGCAGTGGTCACATGCCAGTAAATGCTAGCATGGTCTCTACAGCACCAGGTATTGAAAAGGTGAGGGTTTTTATTTGTTTTAGTACTTTTTTCTAACTTTTTTTAACTCCTAGTAAGGCTGTAAGATACCAGGCAGCACTTTATCGCACAGACTGGTAACATAAACCACGCTAATGGACCTTGATCAATAGTTTTTTTCTCCGCAAACAGCAGATATCTACTGACACAGGTCAGAGTGACTAGAAACTGATAAAGCCTTACATTTGAACAAACACAGAAGCCTCAAGTGATCAAGTAAAATAGAAAGAAGCCTTTGCCCCACTTGCTGTACCAATATGCAGTAATCTTTTTGAAACATTATCACATTAATACATAAATATACTTGTCACTATAAAAAAAAATCTGCAGGTAGTATGTTTTAGAGCTTCATGAACTGAACAGATGAATTTTAAAAGGGGTTGTTCACAGAGTCACTCAGGGTTCGCATGACACCGTTATGCAAGGTGAGCCCTGTGGCCCATCAATAACCGCTATTAGGCTGCACCGCCCTCGCTTTTCTGGGATGACTGCCGAACAAACAAGAGAAGTGAGAGCGTGGTAGCCCAATAGCGGCCACTGATTGGATGCACAGCTCACATGACATAACAATCCAGCGTAGACATCCCTTGATCATGACCTGCATTTGGTTGTACTACTGCCAGGCAGTGGGTGCCAGTGGTGGCGCTTCTGATGCTGCTATAGGATCCCATATTCTTAGTCATGTTATTGCTTTTTTCCTTTTACACTACCTAGTCTATTACCATTGCCACATTTTCTTTTACCAAACATTTTCTACAAAACTATAATTCACTTTTGACAATCTTGTCAACTCCATTTATTCAGCCCCTGCCAAAGACATACAGTAGCTAAAAATGCTAGGTATGTAGGTACAACAAAAAAAGCAAAATCTAGCAGCAGGCCACAGTATAATTGGGCATCTAAAAATGTTCATTTTAAACAAAAGGTATCACAATAATAATAACTTCCACAACTGGATGAATTTAAATTAAATGTTCCTGTGCTGAGATAATCTTATAAATGTGCCCCTGCTGTGTATTGTGTAATGCCTGTGTCTGACCGTGCAGGGACATGGTCTGATCATACCACAGCTCCTGGGCAGGGGAGGAAGGAAAAGAGTATAGAGACATTACAGCAGGGGATTGCAAGTAATTATTTCTTTGAGGTACTGTAATGTTTGTATACTTTTTTACTTCCTCTTCTGGTATGATCAAACCAAGTTTCCCGTACGGTCAGACACAGCCATTACACAGTACACAGCAGGGGCACATTAACAAGATTATCTCAGCACAGGAACATTTTATTTAAACTTTTTATTATCTCAAGACATTGATTAAAATGTACTTTTGTTCTTGGGGAAAACCCCTGTAAAATGGCTGCTGCATTCCTTGCCTTGGATTTTATACAGGTTATGATAATCCCTCCTGATTGACTGCTATTCCACGGTATTTGACAGCTTCAAGGCATTATAATAAAAAAGGCTAGCATAATGTGACTTTCACAATTTTCTGAAATATGTAAAATAGAAAGGGGCAATTTTGCACAAATTGTCCAAATTCTCTTGGACTTTCATAAAATTCTACACTAATTTCATTCGCATCAATTGGATTTACTTATCTTTACCACTAAGCTCTGAATAATCAGTGCTTAATAGCTATAAATTACATTGTATGCTGAATCTTTTCTCACAAAACATATCAACCTGTTTAGCTTGTTTTGGAGTATTTTGGGCCTTTCTGAATTTTTACGGAACCCAGGCTATTAAATATGGGTATATTTTGATCACTGTATTTTCTGATGTTTTGTGTATGTCTTCTAGCATCTACCCTACTTCTCTTCTGCATGTAGAGACTCCACAGTCATAGACTGGACTACAAGACTATAGTCCATGTTTACAAGGCGAAATTGCCAAAAATGATGGGGATACAGACGACCTTAGCAGTGAACCTTGAGCGCAGCACACAGCAGCTGGTTGTATGAGATAAAACTTTTCTACTGGGTTATTGTGTTACACAGAGAGCAGGCAGTGTTTTTTTTATTCCTTTTCAAGGTTTAGTGTTCTAAAACCTCTGCTCTCTGCCAGAGTCAACAGGAAACAGCAATCTGTACTGTACAATGAAGAAAATGCAAAAAAAAGCACTTTCATAGTCCAAGGAACCAGCTAATAAAGCAATAATAACGAACCATATGAACTTCTTTTTTCACATATGTAAAAAGCCACAGATTTCCTAGAATAGTTCCTCTTTCTGGAAAAGCCTGCATTTCAGACAGTATAAAAGCATGTGGAATCATGTCATTTAGTGAGTCGTAGACCTCACATGTTTGAATGTAAGAACTGTAGTACTTTTACATTTTATCTCCAAGCTTACTGTCCCCAAATTAATCTTTAAAGGGGTTGTGCTAAGAAAATAAGTGAACTCCTAGCCACAGGAAAGGGCATAAGTTGGTAATCACTGAGGGTCAGATTGCTAGCACTGCTAGCAATCTAGACAACAAAGACCTGCAGAGCGAAGTTTGAGTAGAATGCTAGCCCCCCCACACCCAAATACATAAGTAAATAAAGTGGGGTCTCATGGCTACATAAACCCGAATAGCCTTCATGTTATTCTATGGGTTTTTTACTTCAGCTGTTTTTGTTTATGAAAGGTCAAACAAAGGTCAGTGAGTCAGCTCCGATTACCTCAGGAGCAGTTCAAACCGGTTCTGACTGGCTATATTGGCGCCTTTTTAACGGTTTGCTATTGGTGGAATATTATTTTGGCGGTCTTTTTTTAAAGTGCTTGGTGGTTCTTTCCCCCATTCCGCTGGATATATGAAGAAAAGAAGATCCCACCCTCCCTCCCTTTATTTATTATTCCTACTGTCGAGATGGTTTATTTGTGGGAAAATCGCCCATTCTATGGGTGGATTGGTTTATGGGTGTTTGGACGATTTTATCTGAGTCATTTATTGATTTATTATATTACTGAGTACTATGTCCAAATGCTTTACTAATATGAACAGAACCTAAGAACACATGCAGCTCAAAATGAAGACTCCCTGTATAGGCCTTTTTATAATGGCAGATAGTCAACCTGTAATGAGTGCTGATCAAGGTTATAGCAATTTTAGATTTTTTTTCCAGCATGGATTAGACTCCCAATGATGGAAGATGGCCACCGAGATATAAGAGTCTTAACCAGTAAGAAAGAAGCATACTGGGGACTGAATAGCGCTGACTAGATGCTTGGAATTTTTAATTACACAGCTTTCTTTACAACAAGAGAATCACTTTATTATTTCCTCCTGATGGGTGGACAGATAAAAATACTGTCTTAAACTTTGAAAGAGATTAAAAAGAAGTATGTCCATGACTTTTCTATGAATCCGGTGCGGTAGAGTATTTACTTTGACTTCATACTTACATTCATGTTGTTCATAAGGCGGATAAGAAAGTCGTACAGAGATCAGAATGAAGAAGATGAAGAGAGGCCACGCTATTTCAACCAGCAGCTGCAACTGCAAAACAAATCAGACACATATTTACTTTTTTTTAGCTAGAGGTAATTATGACTCTAATGTGCATTGGATATGAACATGTTAAACAACATTGTGTAAGAGCTGCATAAATCATTCCGCACAGAGGGGCCCCGCTTTAATTCAATTCCAAGAACTGCATCCCGTCAACTATGTGAAGGTTAACTGAGCTAGTCTGATCTCTCTAGGGGACCTTTTCAGGAAAAATAAGAGCACTCTGCATATGCAGGGCTGGTGCCAACTTCATTTCAGGCCTCCTCTTTACTTTGCATTTGCCTTACTAAAGTCTCCTAGAAACACAGTTGGGCCCATAAAATATGTCACACACAGGATAGCTCAGGAGAAAAGGCTGATTGTCCAGGGGTGCAACCAGAGGGTAGGTGGGCTCTTAAATACATGTTAATAAACCGAATTGAATTACCACAGATTTGTTTCTTACATAGAAAGCTACAGGAATTTTTCCAACATGTACACAGTCACAGATTTTTCTTTACGCTTCCTCAATTTTCCAATTTTGCTGTTCTAAACTCATTTTACAATTCTAAGTGCTATAATCTTGCCAAGAATTCAATCATTTTCTTTCTTCTTTACACAATAAAAAACACGTATAGGATAAACATTCAGGAACAATTACCCAGGCAGGCTCGGACTGGCCCACTGGAGAACAGGAGAATCCTCCGGTGGCCCATGTGCAGGAGTGTTCCATTATCCTCTTATATGAGCAGTACGTTGCACAATACACTTGAATCACTATGTGCAGACAATCGCAGCATCTTATTCATTTAACAATCAGCCCAGTTTATTGCTATAAAAATTTGTGAATGAGGATAAAGTCATATTTGCAAGTAGCTGAAAAGTTGAACCCTGGACTTGGTGTTCCTGGTGGGTCCTTGGCACCCAGTCCGACACTGCACCCAGGCCACTACTAGACTACTTTTTTTTCTCAAAATCGTTTATATGCTTAGCCTTGCAAAGGATGCGTTTACATTTACTGCGGTAGTCCCTTATTGACCAGGCCAAATTTTTCATATCTGAAAGCCCTCACTTCGATTCTTTTTTCGTGACACATTATACTTTATGATAGTGGTAAATTTTGGTCTATTTGCTTTGCGTTTCTTTATAAAAATATCAGAAATTTAACCGCAACTAAAAGGAATTTTGAATGTTTATACCTTTCACCCAGATAGTCATACCACACAAATTAATAAATAAAATTTACCATATCTCTACTTTACAACAACACCATTTGTCAGATGGCCTTTTGTTTTGTTAGGATGTTAGGAGGTTGAAAAGCTTAGCAGCGATTTTTCAAGGAAATTTACAAAACTTATTTTATAGGGACCTATTCTGTTTTGAAGTGACATTGGAAAACCCACAAAAGTGAGATCATTTGAAAAAACAGCATCCCTCAATTTTTTCAAAACTGCTGTCATGCAGTTTTTTACCCTTCATATGCTTTTTTCGAAACATGGTTCCGCATAATTGTGCAGTGTAAATGCACCTTAAGCCCTATGGTATACGGAAGGCTTAAAAGATTTGCGGGGCTAGACATAAGCAGGAGGCATTCAGCCTGCATGTTTCTTAGCTGCATACTTCTATTGGTCAAGCTTAAAGGGAATCTGTGAGCAGGTTTTTGCTATGTAATTTGACAGCACCATGATGTAGGAGCAGATTCTGATTACAGTGATGTATCACTTATTTGGCTGTGTTTTGCTGTTTCAATAGAATCAGTGTTTTATCTGAAGGAGATTATCATTACAGGACAACTTAGCACGTACAGTGTAGTCCAACCACGCCCCCAGCACCGATAGGCAGCTCTCTGCCACTATACATTGTACACAGAAAGCTGTGATCTAGGTAGGGTTATACACAGCTCAATATCTGAGCTCTGCTCCATCTACATCAGAGATAACTGTGGCTCTATCATAATTGCTGCACCCAGTAAACTAAGTGATACATCACTGGAATCAGGGTGTCTGTCTAAGGACTTCATGGTGCTGTCAGATTACCTAGCAAATTCCCTTTAAACTTGTACCATATAATATTGAGATAATACATTTAATTGGAAGACATAATCTCCATAATAGATATATTGTATGTGTGATCTGTTGTGAATATTAACCAGTGTCCAAATTACAAAGGTTATTTTGGCAGAAACGACAATCTTGTTGGATCGTCTTATGTGTTATCTGGTGTAACATGAACTTGAAACACTAATCAAGAAGTAATAATCTATTGATTCATATTAGAAGTACTGTAACACAGTCGCCAGGACTCTCTCCGGATTATTTACAAGGATGCCAAAATGCTACTCTGAGCTTGGTAACCCATTCAGTGTGCGTTTGCCTGGCTCTATAGTGATTAACAATGTTGTGAAAATGGCACATGATACATACATATGTAGAGTAATAGATTTATGTTAGTCTTATCAGCCCCCGATAGCCGATCGAAATCACTTGCATGCAAAAAAAAGTTAGTGTATAAAGGTATTTCCAGGTTTGCACCATCCTAAAACGTTTTTGAGGTATGTAGGAGAACCTTGATATATAATTCCGACAGAAGGCTACAATAGGTTAATAATAGGCTCCCATGGAAAAAAAATGTATGCTGCATGGTATACGTTTTACTTTCTACTTTTGCGTACAAGAATAAAGGGTATGCTCATTCACAATGGCCTGAATTGCCAAAAAGACATTCTTATGGCATAAGCTATGTAAATGGGATCCTAATCATATTTTCCTGTACTGACTATCTGGTTGCAGTGTATTTAACAGCAAAAAAACCATAAAAACCAATGTGTGCTAAAAAACGCAAAAAAATAATACCGCAGGATGCCATTACATACTGACAAGAGAAATATAAAACTGCTTATAAGTGCCACTCATGCTTTCTAGTGGTGATCTCTGACCCCCTCTATCCATGTCATTTAGTCAGCATTGATCATCAGACAAGGGAAGAGACTTTGCCTGCTGATGTAACCCTCACCACTTATTATACTGATACTAAAGGCACGGTAGCTTACCGCAGCTAACTGAGCCATGCTTTACTCCAGAAAGTAGCATATATTCATATTTCATCTGATCTTGGAGGCAGATGGCACACTGACCAGATCAGGCATGTCTTAATCTCACAAAATCTGTTTTTCTGCTGCCATTTCTCAGAATATGTTCTTAAGATGTTTTGTATGTACACTACAATATGGCTATAAGGCAATCATGAGGAGGAGTAAATCTATACAGTGAAAAACGAGTGCACATGAAAGTTCTGCCATGATAGTATTGCTTTTTACAAGGAGGCCATGTCCAAGTAGTAGGCTGATATGGAATTACTAATTGGATAAACTGCTATTTTAGACATGCACAAACTGACTTTGCCCGATAAAAAATAGTAATTCTGGTGCTTGGAGTTAGATAACTGGTGTGAATTGAGGAAGACTACGTCTTAAGAGACAGTATGTAGACGGACTATTCCAGGCATACGTGTAACAATACAGAGTTTTACCAGCTCGTGGTATAAATGGGAACACAACCACCTGCAAATGTGAAAATCCACGGACAAACATGTGTATAGGGTAAGACTCTGGAATGACTACCAGATGGACAGAAATATCTCAATTCCATTCCCACGTTAATTGAAGGGGATAACACCTAATAACTGCATGTTTGCGATCATTTTAATCTGTTATGGGAGAATCCTGTGTAGCGTGTAATGGAAAACAGGAAAAAAAATTAGCTTTAAGTAAATAGCACAAGGCATAAACTTACGGTTTGCCTCCGACGGTAGGTGAAGTTCTTCCAGAGGAGCAGTCCTAGTTGGGTACAGTAAGTCATCTTCTCCCCGAGAGACCACACTGCCTCACCTCTGCAGCTCGGGCAGAAGTTGTCGCAGCACCAGAGACTTTAGGTTGCTCATTAACTGGAAAAGAGTCAGAAAGGGAAATGATCATACGCTTCCTGAGGTGAGCACAGCTCCACAAGTCTAATCAGTGTGCAGGACAGATATGTGACAGTGATAGCGGCCAATGTAGACAATATCCTCCAGAACAGCGTGATAACCACCAGAAACTGGGAAGCTATTCCATGGGGAATGATTATATCTGTCACTTCACTAAGTGCTTTCCAAAGGTGAACAACTGACTGATTGTGAAGCTGCTTTCAGGATACTGGTCCTTCACTGGTATCTAGTCACTCAGAAATAATGAAAACACATTGGTAAGAGCAGGAGCTAATGGGGACACGCATTGTCATGTCCTCACAATTATACGCCATGATCAATAGTACAGATAAACATGACCACGGATATCTATTCTATTACCATGTTAATATTAAAAGAAAACACATTCCCTGAAAATCAAGGATGGTGAGGGACAAAAAAATATTATTTGGTGGAAATAGTAGACACAGGATCACTACTGTCTCCTAATCCAGAATAAACTCATTTCTGAGCACTGGAGATCACTGCGGCTGTGTTCACATGGTGCAGTCATGTTAAGGGCTGCTGCAGTTAAAAGAAGCACAACTACGGCTGTGGTCACACTATTAGTATTTGGTCAGTTTTTTACCTCAGTATCTGTAAGCCAAAACCAGGAGTGGGTGATAAATACAGAAGTGGTGACGTGTTCCCATTATACTTTTCCCCTAATTGTTCCACTCCTGGTTTTGGCTTACACATACTGAGGTAAAATACTGACCAAATACTGAACGTGTGAACGTGGACTAATGATCGAACTCCCAATACCTATGATCCGTGAGTCTAATGTACTTTTCTATATTATCCTTCCATTCATTATATTTAGTACAGTGTGGCTTCCATTCTATCTTGGCTTCCTAGGGCAGGCATGTTTTGTAAGGTTGAGGTATGTACCATCAGATCTCCAATGAAAGTGCAAGTCATAAACTGCTTTTGTAGATCATTTCGATGAGCTGTAATGCTTTCCACCCCACAGTATACTTTAATTTTACTACTAAGCATGTCTTTAAGCAAGTATGCAGTGCATTTTTCACATTTCTAAAATGTGACATATATGGCCCGGAACGGTATATGCACGGTAAAACTTGAAAAGATCAACCATTTTAACCCAAACCAGCAAACTGGTGTATAGTCCTTGTAAAATACCTATATTAAAAGCAGTGTCCAAAATATGTGCCATCAAGAATGAATAAACCATGACAGGTTGTTGTGGCTTTATCATACATGCTCAAGGTGTGAATGCAGATACAATGCAGACATCTCCTCCACCATCATGTTACAAGAGCGGGTCATAAGCCTTTACCCAATGCCTTCTCATTCATATACCTAATGTAGATACTACAGATCCACTATGAATCACATCAGCAGATCAAATTAGACTGTAATCAAATTTAATTTAATTAGTGAAATCTTTATGCAGCCTGTAAGGAATAAGTAGATTTCATGTCTACCATCTGCTTGCGAGAACAATTAAAGGGACCTGGATCAAACTTGCCCCGAGCTTTAGACAAGCAGCATGCAGAAAACAGTGAAGGAGACTAAACACTGGCTGCTTCCAACCATTTACCCGTCTCTCATATACCTCCGTACCATTATTGTGAAATATGAAAAGTCTATATTCTATTTAAGCAACAATGAAAGAAATATGAATTGTCCTGATCCACTTCTGCTTCCTACTACGTCAGGTAGTCCTATCCACATCCATGGTTCTAGGTCTGGAAGGGCATGGCTCATCAATACAGATTTGAGTGTGAGGTAAGTGGTGAAATGTGGTTATAAGACAAAAGCACTAAGCGAGCAGCATTGTGCGTCATTGCTCCTACTATCAGGGTTTCATTACTGTCCATTGGCCAAGCTCATCCAGTAATATGTCATATCAAGACAGGGAAATAAGATACCATGCTATTTTTGGCTCAGTAATGCTATTGGCAAATTGAACTAGCCTAAAAAAAGATTTTTGCCATTTTACATCAATACTCCGAAGAAGTCCTTTGACATTGGAGACGCTTTTGTACTTGGTCATGTATTCTTTATGTTCCATCGACCCGTCTAATGAACACACAGATCTGACGGAAAGCAAGACATTGCACTGGGCTTACAGTAAATAACAGATCAATACTGAGGAGGTACAAAGTGTCACAATCTGATTTCTGCTACAATCGGCACCTTTCAACCATACCAAAGCCTCTCTACCTCAGGTGCTAGACCTATCGGGTAACTGCACCTTCAGACAAGGAGACCTCAGTAGGTCAGGGCTGGTGTTTGTCAAAGTGTATACAGGCATAACAGAAAGGAGAGCTTTCAGTTCAGAATATTGAATCCATTGGACAAAGGCAGGCACAATGCATGCTGGGAGGTGAGTAAGAGGATGGGCCAGCACTAATAATACTTACAGAAAGCTGATGATGAGGAACTACCCTTTCAAAAGGGAAAGGTAATTTACAGAGCATGAGAATCATTGTTTACCTGCAGATAGAGGGTTTATCTGCAGGTAAATGTGTTACAAGCATGCCTGCCTGCCTTACTGGAAGCACAAGTACAGGGAGAAAATGAACTCTTATATCGTCCCTGTAGCCGCTCTCTTTCAATCATAGGGGCTTTTAGTGAGCAGTACGCTGACGGATAGCTTGCTCCGCAGTATGTGTGTGCAGAGCAGGCTGTCAATCACAGTGCCAGGGAGTGATTACAGCACATTCACAATAAAGGGAGTTATGATGGCAATCACTTTGTGTACAATCCTATTACTGACTACGAGTGGCTACAGGGACGCTATAAGATCATTTTCTCCTTGTAGTCGTGCTTCCAGTAAGGCAGGCATAAATTTAACGCCATTTACCTGCAGATTAACGCTCTATCTGCAGGAGAATAGCGTTTCCAGATATGACAGGTGTATTACACACACAGCTGTCATCCTTCACTTGATGGAAATATTTACTGTCCTGCCCTAAAAATGTTTTTAAATATCGAGACCAGGCAAAGTGGCATACTGGCATCTTCTCTGACACATGCACTACCACCCCAACCACAGCTATGCCACAGGTTATGTGTGTCTTGCATCATAAATTGAAGGAGGGTTGATTATATGGCTTTTACAGTATGTACCATTTCCGTAGAAAACAGTTGTATTTTACAACCTTACTAGACGTGTATAAAACAGCACAGAACTGTTTCGTCTTAGTTCAAACCTGGCGCCATTATTGTTGAGGTGAACCAGGAGGCCATTGCCAGCTCTACAGTAAAGGTGCCCGTACATTTAGATGAACGTTGGCTAAGCTCGCCAATATCATTAGGTTCGACGATGGTCATTAGGGGAATTCCAAAATAATCGGCATTCCACTGTAGCAATGGTGCACGAGGAGGGTAAATTGTGCAAAATCAGAGAAGTCCCAGCACTCACAGAAGGTGTAACCTTATATCTTTATTATATCACACTGATCCAACTGAATGTTTCATCCCATCCAGAGCTTTTGACAGCAGTAATACTGTGGAAAGCTCGGGATGGGCTGAAACGTTCGGTTGGATCAGTGTAATCTTCTGTGAGTGTCAGGACTTCTCCAATGCGTATGGGGCACTGGCCAATTGATGGTCGAATGAAATGTCGATCGTGCATTTCCGATTTCGGACTGAAGATCGCATTGTTCTCCCTGAAATAAATCACCCCCCATTGTGTCAGTCGGCAGTGTTCTCACCCCGAAGGCTGGGATTGCATCTTTTGGCTGACAGCCTGCTAATGTACATGGTCAGCCTAACAACGAAAAGGAGAAGCAATTAGGTAAGACTGAATTCACCATCACACCACAGATGATGTGATAAAAATACATTGTGCATCAATACATAGAAAAGCTTCATATAGAAGGAACTGTCTCCAACCCCAGAATTAGCGGTAACCCATAAAAACACTGCAGGACAGATACAAAGGTAAGATATGAATGTTAATCAGGTATCAATGTTAATCATCACCTTATTAATCCGTTGCAGATCTCTCTGTCAGACGTAACACAGCCTGACTATAATACATGTTCTCAACCCTTCTCTAAATGCAGAACATTCTTTTGTAAGTTCCCTTAGGTGATGTACTGTACTAACATGCTTTATGTATGGGATAAAATACATGAAGAAACGTGATAATGGCTGGATAACTGACTGGTGACCTGATATATCAGAGTTCAGTGTGCTCATTTTGAGTGAAAAAAAGTCAAAGTTCAACTTTATGGGATCCCCAGGTCTTCACTACTTAGAGGTCTCCCTGCTGTAATCACAAACCACCTATTCTAGATGGCATTGGAAGCTCTGTATATATATATATATATATATATATATGTATATATATATATAGTTGTGCTCCAAAGTTTACATACCTCGGCAGAATTTTTGCTTTCTTGGCCTTTTTTCAGAGAAAATGAATGAAATGAAACTTTTTCTCCACTCATGGTTAGTGGTTGGGTGAAGCCATTTATTGTCAAACTACTGTGTTTTCTCTTTTTAAATCATAATGACAAACCAAAACATCCAAATGACCCTGTAAAACAAAACCACAGTCAGGTAGACCAACAAAAATGTTGTCTACAACTGCCAGTAAAATAGTTTGGGATGCAAAGAAAAACCCACAAATAACATTAGCTGAAATACAGGACTCTCTGAAAACTAGCTGTTTGGCTATTTGAAGGAAAGATGAATACAGCACGCTATCATCAAAACTGGAGGCAAATTTGCACTCAACGATTCAAAACACAAGGCCAAGTCAACCTGTCATTGGCTACAGCAGATGGTTCTGGAGTGGCCATCTCAGTCTCCTGACCTTAATATCATTGAGTCACTCTGGGGAGATCTCAAGCACGCAGTTAATGCTAGACAGCCCAGGAGTTTACAGGAACTGGAGGCTTTTTGTCAAGAGGAGTGGGCAGCTTTACCCTCTGAGAAAATAAAGAACCTCATCCAAAACTACCACAAAAGACTTCAAGTTGTCATTGATGTTAGAAGGGGCAATATTCGCTATTAAGAAATGGGGTATGTGAAAATTTGATCAAGGTCATTTGGATGTTTTGGTTTGTCATTATGACTTAAAAAAAGAAAACACAGTAGTTTGACAATAAATGGCTTCACCCAAACACTAACCATGAGTGGAGAAAAAGTTTTGGTGTTATGATTCATATTCTCTGAAAATCAGCCAAGGAAGCAAAAATTCTGCGGGGTATGTAAACTTTTGAGAACAACTGTATATACACAGTTGGTGAAAAAAATATTGAACTCACAACACCAATTTTCTAAGTAAATATATTTCTCAAGGTGCTATTGACATGAAATGTTATCACCAAATGTCAGTAAAAACTAGTGATGAGTGAACGTGCTCGCATAAGGTGTTATCCGAGCACGCTTGGGTGTTATCCCAGTATCATGGCCATGCTCGAATAAGATGTTCAAGTCCCTGCAGCAGCATGTTTCACAGCTTTTAGACAGCCTCAACACATGTTGAGATACTCGATACATTTTCAGAGCACGTTCGATCATTACTAGTAACAATCCATCCAATCCACACAAGCAAATAAATCAAACTATAGATGCCCATGAATTAAGTCGGATGGCCCGGATGAAATCAGCAGGTTCAGACGATTTTCATCTGATGTGTATGGGGGCCTTCTGAAAAAACTAAATTAAGTTAGACCACCCCTTTCTAAGTGCTCCACATAGCTGAAAGTAATCTAAACAGGTTGTCCACTACTTTTTGATTGATGACCTATCTATAGAATAGGTCATCAATGTCTGATTGGCTGGGGTCCATAACCTGGCGCCCCTGTCACTCAGCTATTATCTTTGTTGTGGTGGCCACTGTCTGGAAATACTCACTGGCGGAGCTGACTGTCTTTTGGTAGTAGCCGATGCTTGGTACGGAACATCTAACTCCTATTCAAATCATGAGTCAGAAGTGCAGTACCTGGCACCGAAAACAACTGATCGGCGGTGGTGCCAGGTGTCAGACTCCAGCCGATCAGACATTAATGACCTATCCTAAGGATGGGCCATCAATGAAAAAGTACTGGACAACCTCTTTAAATGTAAAGCTTTTTCCTTACCACTATTTTCCCCATTAACATGTAAATACCAGTAAAGCCAAACCATCAGAGCATATTTTTATTTAGCATCAGAAAGCCTTTCATGATTGCTCCATGGGTCACGCTTACTGTAATTATAAAGAGTAAACAACAATCCTCAATTTCTCGAATCCTACATCTCATCTCTCAGGCTGAGTCATTCAGCCATGACCATCATCAACATGACAACATCTATTATTGTGTAGCTGTTTTTTTTTCAGAATCAGACTTGCTCACCAGGTATTTCAGGTAAAGATGGCATTAATAAGGATTAGATCACAATGTTTATTTGGTATTTCTGATGCATAAAACTTCTGCCATGGAATGTTAACTGTATTCTCTCAATTATTGTCACCAGCATCAGCCATCAATATATCCATGTTTGCCCTATAGATTTACATTGGTAACTACAAACCAGATCGTCCCTACGCTGATCAGTAGGTCCATCTCATAATGCTAAAACATCTCAGACCTTACTAAGGCAATGCTTTTCCACAGGACCTTTGAAGGCATCCTTATAAAACATTAACAGCAGTTAAGTGTGAGGTTGGGCCACCATTGATCCAGCCTGTTTTCACAGCATGTCCTTGAACAGAGATCTGAGTAATTTGAAGGCCAAGTTCACACTTTAAGCTATCTGTATGTTCTCCAAACAATTCCTGAACATTTTTTGCATACTGGCATGGAAAATTATCCTACTGAAAGAGGCCACAGCCATTAGGGAATATTGCTGCCACTAAGAGATACACTTAGTCTTTAACAATATTTTGGGAGGTTTTACAACGTTTTGTTAGGTTGCAGACGTCAAAGAAACATCCACAAAACCCAATGTTTCCCAACAGAACTTAGTGGACACTGGTGACATTTGTTCACAAGGTTAGTGATACACAAATCCAGAATCCACATAATGTAACAGAAAAAATGAATAATCAGGCCAGGCTATCTTCTTCCACACTGCTCCACAGCTCACTGTAGACACGTTAGTGATGGACAACGGTCAGCATGAGCTCTCTAACCAGTCCTTTGCTATGTAACTCCATGTGCAGCAAACTGAAATGCTTGGTTTTGACACCATTCTATTACAGTCAACACTAATTTTTCTGTAATTTGTTTTAAAAGTCTATCTTCTAAGGAGTCAGGCAAAAATGGCTAGCTATTCCTCTGCATGACTCTATCCCTGTCAATGCATGTCCTTTCATAGATAGCTGTAGAAGCCACTACATAATAGGAATGTCTTTCTGTATGACCTGCCTTTTTTTCCATGCACTGATCCAGTCATCTAGCCATTTTTCAGCTTTCAACACATCAACCTTACAGTTGCCATTTTAACAAGATAGATGCTACTACCAATGTCTATCATGAAGCGAACATCAGCGTGTCTTGATCCTTCCCTTTGTCTACTCCTACAGCCTTGTAAATTTTCATACTTCTTCCTTATGTCGATGTACCAGTGATTTTAACCACCATATATTCTCTGGGCTTAGCATATTCAGCCTGTTAAATATATTCTTGAGATTTACCTTTGATTCCAAGTGGCTCTTAGGTGACTCTCAATTTGCTCCCTATATGTTATACATTAGACTATATACAATATATATTATACTCATCCCACCTCTATCTGTATAGTTAGTCCTCTTTAGACTCTGATGAGCTGCCTTCAGCAGCCGGCACCTAGGAACAGCACGAACTGTACAGCTTCTTCCTAGGCGCCGGTATGCTGTCACACAGACACACAGATGTAACACAGGGACAGCAAACGGATACAAGGATATCACACAGATGTCACATGGACACAGATCTGTTTTTTCCTGTGCGGGAATCACCAGGACATGTGAAGGAGGCCTTACACATATTATGGGGGAGATTTACTAAGCTCAGTGTGCTAAAATTCTGGCTTATTTTGATTAAAAAAAACTTTCTTACATGCTTTAGACCACATTAAATATATTTTAATGACACTTTTTCAGACTCATCCAAAAAAAGATGTTTAATGTCTTAGGAAAGGTGTGTAACTTTGCTAGAAATGGAGCATGACTTGAGATTTAACATCATACGGCAAATTGCATTAAATCAAATACTAACTTTTTACGACTGTGAAGCTGTGCAAAAAATGCACGCCCATTTACAAGAAGTAGTCAACATACACGGATTTCCCTACAATTTATCTGACAGCTGCTGTGACTACAAGGACAGGTCCACACCTCAGACAGGAACTAGCCGATGCGGAGTGCAGCGTGTGGTTTATTATTCAATTATTCAGCAAAGACCTTAACGAGATTTATTCTGACCTGAATGTATATAAAACAATTATCTAGAATATTGTGATCAATACAGCATGTTACATTCTGTAGAGATGTAAGGTGCTATACTTATCCACACTATCATGAGCAGCTTGGTTGCAACACAATATCCAGAGCTTAGAAAGGCATAAACCAAGAACCAAAATAAAAACACCGCTATTACAATATCAAAACCCCAATGTTCGTGTTAATTTTGGGCAAGATGACAAAAACAGGAAGACCCCTCTATAAACTGTAGAAGTGTTTCTGAGCATTAGCTTCATTGTCATAAACAAAATTCCCATTAGGCTAGCAAGCGTGTATCTTAGTGGTACTGCTTGTGTGGCAAAGAAGATGGGTGTGAAAGGTTATCTGCGGTGAACAGTATATTGGAAGAAGTTGGTAACGGGTGTCATAAACAGATGCATTCGGGGAATGCTTAATATATACATTCCCTGCCAGACTTATTACTTAACACAAATATCCATAGACGTGATAATTGTGATGGCCTACAACTATCTGCTGGCAGTTTGCATCTTCAACTCTCCAATTCATGTGCACTACAGCCACAGTTATTCTTTTGATTCCCTCTCAAGTAGCTAAATACAGAGGAAAACTTTCCTTAAAACCACCCATGGTTATGTACGGTACTCCTTTAATTCTTCCAATGTGCAAATATTACATATTCACTCTATATGGGATCAATTATAAAATGTTGTTCTAGTGCATTTCTCATCTATATTTCTCTTGTTACACAAATTAATGAGAAACTCACTGTTCTTTGCATGCATGAAACATCCAATCAATCAATAGCACTGTGTACTCAGCCATTTCTGTACTCTGCAAAAGTTTAAGGCAGGGTGGAAAACTTGCTGCAAAGTATGGACACTTTAAAAAACAGAAATGTTAATTTTTATCAATTAACAAAATTCAAAGTGAATGAATAAAAGAGAAATATAAATCAAATCAATATTTGTTATGACCACTCTTTTCCTTCAAAATAGCATAAATTCTTCTAGGTACACTTACCCAGTTTTAGCAGGAACTCAGCAGCAAGGTTGTTTTGAACATCTGTGAGAACTAACCACAAATCTTTGGCTCCAAATCTAATCTGCACCAGGACAATGACCACAAGCATACAGCCAATGTCATTGAGAAATGTCTTCAGCGCAAAAGAAGAACAAGGAGTCCTCGAAGTGATGAAAGGTGACCATCAAAGCCCCGATCTCAACATCATTGTGTTTGTGTGGAATTCAAATATGGAATATAAAAACATACACGGCATTCTAAAAAAAAGCAGTCGTAGGTGCTCAAGTAGGGTATCCAAACCTCAATGACAAATACGTAGAAAAACTTGGCACTCAATAGTTTTATGAAGTTTTTATTTCACATCAAGAGAAACCAGTCAATTGCTGAACGTTTTCGGTCCTTTAGCGTCATAGTACGGCACCAGCGCAGGAGCCACACTGCACACAGCGTGAGCAAACCACAGTCCCTAGCGACATAGTACGCTCATAGTCACGGACCTTATACACCGCATATAAAGTTGGTGACTCCTTAATATATCAGAAGGGCTATTTGTCAGGCCACATATACTGACCTAACACTCCAGGTGAATACTGATAAAGTCAAATTGCTCTGAGGAAGGTCCTGAAAAGACCGAAAACGTTCAGCAATTGACTGGTTTCTCTGGATGTGAAATAAAAACTTCATAAAACTTCATAAAACTATTGAGTGCCAAGTTTTTCTACGTATTTGAATTCAAATATGGAGACAGGATTTGCACAAGCCTTTATCCATAGAAGATCTGCAACTAGTTCTCCAAGATGTTTGGAACAACTTTCCTGCCAAGTTCCTTTAAATATTATGTGCAAGTATATCTAGAAGAATTGATGCTTTGATGCTGTCTTGAAAGCAAAGACCGATTGCAACAAATTAATTTTATTTAGATTTCTCTTTTGTTCATTCACTACATGAATTATTATAACTTCTATTTTTTAAAACAATTTTACTTTGCTGCATTTTTTTACACATTTTTAGGGTACCATATATATGTGTATATGTATACCACAACATTGACACTTAAAGCTGCAACATCAGTAAGGTTAAGAAATGAAAGGATCGATAGGTATGTTGATATACAAATAATGAAAAATAGAAATAAATATCTTCATTAATTCAGTATTGAGTATGAGCGCCACGCACAGAGGTACACTTAATTACACAGTAGAATATACAGTAGAAATAATGATTTAGCTTGGGTATTTTGACAAGAATATTCATTTACACATTATAATTCAATATTGATGCTCTATTTGAGAAAAAAGTAATCTGTACCTTATAACGTAAAGTCAATCCCAAAAGACCGTTTAAACCTGTATTGCGGTAGGATGAGCATGAGGCGCGCATCTGACTGTATTGTGTACCCTGCATCTACTATGAATCCAAACCTGTGCACATGGCCTATGCCCTGCCGAATACGTGAGTTGTCCACTAACTATATGCTGCCCATTGTGGCAAAATTAAGGTTTGCTTGACCCTCTGTCATGAAATGCCCAATTCCAACCACCTTGTTATACACAAACCAGTGTGTTTGTAAGGACTATCCTTTTTAACTCCTTCACAACAAATTATTTTTCATTTTCTCTTTTTTTTAATTTACCATAAATTGTCCGACAAATGGGAGCAAAACTTCAAATAGGAAGAAATGTCGAAAGAAAACCTGCAATTCCATTATTTTTTTCGGGGTTTCTTTGTTGTATGCTAAACATGCTTCGGCAACATAGTTTTCTTTATTTTAATGGTTAAAAAAATTTCAAAACTATGTGAAAAAATTGATATGTCGTCACTACGCGTAACTTTATTTTTCAGATGCTAGACCTCTATGAGAGTTTTATTTGAGAGTTAGTGATGGCTCTGCTGAGAATAGAAGTTCATGCACGCTGATCATTGGGTCATAAAGCCATCCATTCTTTATTACCAAAAATAAGATTGGAGCTCAGCTCAGAAAAGAACTAATCCTGTAAACTTCCAATGGAAAGGTTTATATTGATACAATTTTGGAGTATACTGTATATGACATTGTGCAATTTTGGCAACAGAACCAAAACATTTTGTGCACTTGAGTTTTTTTTTTCCCCTCTATCATTTGGCATATGGGTTAAATGATAGATTTTGCTAGATCAGATTTTTGTTTGGAAGCATAAATAACAAAAAATATATTTTATTTATTTTTTTGAACTAGGAAAAAGAGGATGATAAAAAAAACTTTTACGCTTTTTACAATCTTAAAAACTTTTATTTTTTTTACTTTATTTTTTACTTTAACCTGCGATTATTTGATTGCTTGATCTATATACTGTAAAATATATTTATTACTTGAAATATATTTTGAAAATGATGGTCTTTTATGAAACCCAGCCAGTTAGTGGAGTACCAAGATTGTGGCAGCAAGGCCCTTCAACAGGCCACCAGCTACTATGGGGATTCATCGGCACCCTGCAATTGTAGCATCTGCCATGTGTGAAGTAGACTCACTACATGCGTGTGGACCTTGTTGAGGGGATAGAGTTACGTCCATATGCGCCCAAAGGTTAAAGCATAGAACCAACAGGCCACTATACAGTAGATCTCCCAAAGGCACACTCCGGTAGGCACAAATTATGATAGGCACACATTATTAGCATGCATATTGAATACCGGTGAATTGCTATAATCTACCAATATACTTTAGAATCCAATAGGCTGGTAGTTATGATCCCTGTCATTTTACTACTGTGTAATTTTGTCTAAACATGTTGTCTCTACAGAAGAAGGTGTAAGCAGTTGCTGAACATCTTCAATATTACTCATCCATGGGAACTGTTGTGAATTTGGATTCTGGGCTCCCCCGGTGGCCGCTTGTGGAATTGGACTTGTCATCCTCTTTCCTGTTTCACCTGATTCCATCAGTAGTGGGTGTCGCTATTTAAGCTCATTTCTCTGGTGGTTTCTTGCCGGTCAACAATGTTATCTGATGCCTCTCAGTGCTTGTTCCTGCTTCTAGACAACTACTGATAAGTTGGACTTTTGTCCATGTTTTGTTTTGCCTATTTGTTCCAGTTCGCAGCTGAAGTTTTGTTACTGTGTCTGGAAAGCTCTCGTCGATCAGGGATTGCTACTCTGGCGTTATGAGTTAATGCCAGAGTTTAAGGTAATCTCTGGATGGTGTTTTGTTAGTATTTTTCTGCTGACCATGAAAGTATACTATCTGTCTTCTGCTATCTAGTAAGCGGACCTCAAATTTGCTAAGACTATTTTCCTGCTGCGTTTGTTGTTTCATCTGAACTCACCGTCATTATATGTGGGGGGCTACTGTCTTCTTTGGAATATTTCTCTAGAGGTGAGCCAGGTCTTATATTTCCCTCTGCTAGCTATTTAGGTCTTAGGCCAGAGCTGGGCATCTAGCTATAAATAGGAAATGCTACCTGGCTATTTCTAGTTGCGCGGCAGGCTTAGTTCATGGTCAGTATAGTTCCATCTTCCGAGAGCTTGTCCCTCTATAGGCTTGCTATGATCTCTGCCTGCAGAGATCATGACAGTTTGACCGGCCCACTAAAGTGTTAAAGACCCAGGTTGAGAAAGGAGAGTTATAAGAAGTCTGCTGGAATTTTTTTTTTTTTTCCTCCAGTCTGCCTTGCTGCAGTCTTTTTTCTCTCTCTCCTCCTAATCTCTGTATGCTCTGTGTGCACCTGACAATAATGGATCTCCAGAGTGTAACTGCGGGTTTGAATAATCTCATCACGAAAGTACAAAATTTACAAGATTTTGTAGTACATGCTCCGGTATCTGAGCCGAGAATTCCTTTGCCGGAGTTCTTCACAGGGAATAGAGCTAGCTTCCAGAATTTCCGAAATAATTGTAAGCTTTATTTGTCCCTGAAGTCTCGTTCAGCTGGAGACCCTGCTCAGCAGGTTAGGATTGTGATTTCCTTGCTCAGGGGTGACCCTCAAGATTGGGCCTTCTCATTGCCAGCAGGGGATCCTGCGTTACGCGATGTGGATGCGTTTTTTCTGGCCTTGGGCTTGCTTTATGAGGAACCTCATTTGGAACTTCAGGCAGAAAAAACTTTGATGGCACTATCTCAGGGGCAAGACGAAGCTGAAGTTTTCTGCCAAAAATTCCGTAAATGGTCTGTGCTTACTCAGTGGAATGAGTGCGCCTTGGCGGCAACTTTCAGAGAAGGTCTCTCTGATGCCGTTAAGGATGTTATGGTGGGGTTCCCTTTGCCTGCAGGTCTGAATGAGTCCATGACAATGGCTATTCAGATTGATAGGCGTCTGCGGGAGCGCAAACCGATGCACCATCTGGCGGTGTCTATGGAAAAGACGCCAGAAAGTATGCAGTGTGATAGAATTCTGTCCAGGAGTGAGCGACAGAATTTTAGACGGAAGAATGGATTGTGTTTCTATTGTGGGGATTCTACTCATGTTATATCGGCATGCTCTAGGCGTACAAAGAAGCTTGATAAGTCTGTTTCCATTGGCACCATTCAGTCTAAGTTTATTTTGTCTGTAACCCTGATTTGCTCTTTGTCATCCATTGCCACGGACGCCTATATTGACTCTGGCGCCGCTCTGAGTCTTATGGATTGGTCCTTTGCCAATCGTTGTGGTTTTGATTTAGAGCCTTTGGAGACTCTTATTCCTCTGAAGGGGATTGACTCCACCCCATTGGCTAATAATAAACCACAATACTGGACACAAGTAACCATGCGTATCAATCCGGATCACCAGGAGATTATTCGTTTCCTGGTGCTGTATAATTTACATGACGATTTGGTACTGGGATTGCCATGGTTGCAGTCTCACAACCCAGTCTTGGACTGGAGAGCTATGTCTGTGTTGAGCTGGGGATGTAAGGGTATTCATGGGGACGTACCTTTGGTTTCTATTTCGTCGTCCATTCCCTCTGAAGTCCCTGAGTTCCTCTCTGATTATCAAGACGTCTTTGACGAACCCAAGCTTGGGTCGTTACCTCCGCACCGTGAGTGCGATTGTGCCATAGATTTGATACCGGGTTGTAAATATCCAAAGGGTCGTTTGTTTAATTTGTCTGTGCCGGAACATGCTGCTATGCGGGAATATATAAAGGAGTCTTTGGAAAAGGGACATATTCGTCCATCTTCTTCTCCCTTGGGAGCTGGGTTTTTCTTTGTCTCAAAAAAAGACGGCTCTTTGAGACCATGTATTGATTATCGGCTTCTGAATAAGATCACTGTTAAGTATCAATACCCATTGCCATTGCTTACTGATTTGTTTGCTCGTATAGAGGGTGCTAAGTGGTTCTCTAAAATTGATCTTCGTGGGGCGTATAATTTGGTGCGGATCAGGCAGGGGGATGAGTGGAAGACCGCATTTAATACGCCCGAGGGCCACTTTGAGTATTTGGTCATGCCTTTTGGTCTTTCTAATGCCCCTTCAGTTTTCCAGTCTTTTATGCATGATATTTTCCGCGATTTTCTGGATAAATTTATGATAATATATCTGGATGATATTCTGATTTTTTCTGATGACTGGGACTCTCATGTCCAGCAGGTCAGGAGAGTTTTTCAGGTTCTGCGGTCTAATTCTTTATGTGTGAAGGGGTCTAAGTGCGTTTTTGGGGTCCAGAAAATTTCCTTTTTGGGGTATATTTTTTCTCCCTCTTCCATTGAGATGGATCCCGTCAAGGTGCAAGCTATTTGTGACTGGACTCAGCCCTCCTCTCTTAAGGGTCTTCAGAGATTTTTGGGCTTTGCCAACTTTTACCGCCGATTTATTGCTGGTTTTTCGGATGTCGTTAAACCACTGACTGATTTGACCAGACAAGGCGCTGATGTTGCTAATTGGTCCCCTCATGCTGTAGAGGCCTTTCAGGAGCTTAAGCGCCGTTTTGCCTCTGCCCCTGTGTTGCGTCAGCCTGATGTGAATCTGCCTTTTCAGGTTGAGGTTGACGCTTCGGAGATCGGAGCTGGGGCAGTGTTGTCGCAGAAAGGTTCCGACTGCTCCGTCATTAGGCCTTGTGCCTTCTTTTCTCGCAAATTTTCGCCCGCAGAGCGGAATTATGATGTTGGGAATCGGGAGCTTTTGGCCATGAAGTGGGCGTTTGAGGAGTGGCGCCATTGGCTCGAGGGGGCTAGGCATCAGGTGGTGGTATTGACTGACCACAAAAATTTGATTTATCTTGAGACTGCCAGACGCCTGAATCCTAGACAGGCGCGCTGGTCTTTATTTTTTTCTCGCTTTAATTTTGTGGTGTCATACCTACCGGGTTCTAAGAATGTTAAGGCAGATGCCCTTTCTAGGAGTTTTGACCCGGACTCTCCTGGTAATTCTGAACCCACAGGTATCCTTAGGGAGGGAGTAATTTTGTCGGCCGTTTCTCCTGATCTGCGGCGGTCCTTGCAAGAGTTTCAGGCGGATAGACCGGATCGTTGTCCGCCTGATAGACTGTTTGTTCCGGATGATTGGACCAGCAGAGTCATCTCTGAGGTACATTCTTCTGCATTGGCAGGTCATCCCGGAGTTTTTGGTACCAGGGATTTGGTGGCAAGATCCTTCTGGTGGCCTTCTCTGTCACGAGATGTGCGAGTCTTTGTGCAGTCATGTGACGTTTGTGCTCGGGCCAAGTCTTGTAGTTCTCGGGCTAGCGGACTGCTGTTGCCCTTGCCTATTCCTAAGAGGCCTTGGACACACATCTCGATGGATTTTATTTCAGATCTGCCTGTTTCCCAGAAGATGTCTGTCATCTGGGTGGTCTGTGACCGTTTCTCTAAAATGGTCCATTTGGTTCCTCTGCCCAAGTTGCCTTCTTCTTCTGAGTTGGTTCCTCTGTTTTTTCAGAATGTTGTCCGATTGCACGGTATTCCTGAGAATATTGTTTCTGACAGAGGTACCCAATTTGTGTCTAGATTTTGGCGGGCATTCTGTGCTAGGATGGGCATAGATTTGTCTTTTTCATCTGCTTTTCACCCTCAGACTAATGGCCAGACCGAGCGGACTAATCAGACCCTTGAGACATATCTGAGGTGTTTTGTCTCTGCTGACCAGGATGATTGGGTTGCTTTTTTGCCATTGGCAGAGTTCGCCCTCAATAATCGGGCCAGTTCTTCCACCTTGGTGTCCCCGTTTTTCTGTAATTCGGGGTTTCACCCTCGATTTTCCTCCGGTCAGGTGGAATCCTTGGATTGTCCTGGAGTGGATGCGGTGGTGGAGAGATTGCATCATATCTGGGGGCAGGTTATGGACAATTTGAAGTTGTCACAGGAGAAGACTCAGCGTTTTGCCAACCGTCATCGTCGTGTTGGTTCTCGGCTTTGTGTTGGAGATTTAGTGTGGTTGTCTTCTCGTTTTGTCCCTATGAGGGTCTCTTCTCCTAAGTTTAAACCTCGGTTCATCGGCCCTTATAGAATATTGGAGATTCTTAATCCTGTTTCTTTCCGTTTGGACCTCCCTGCGTCCTTTTCCATTCATAACGTTTTTCATCGGTCGTTATTGCGCAGGTATGAGGTACCTGTTGTACCTTCTCTTGAGCCTCCTGCTCCGGTGTTGGTTGAGGGTGAGTTGGAGTACGTTGTGGAGAAAATTTTGGACTCTCGTGTTTCCAGACGGAAACTCCAGTATCTGGTCAACTGGAAGGGTTACGGTCAGGAGGATAATTCTTGGGTCAATGCATCTGATGTTCATGCTTCTGATCTTGTTCGTGCCTTCCATAGGGCTCATCCTGGTCGCCCTGGTGGATCTGGTGAGGGTTCGGTGCCCCCTCCTTGAGGGGGGGGTACTGTTGTGAATTTGGATTCTGGGCTCCCCCGGTGGCCGCTTGTGGAATTGGACTTGTCATCCTCTTTCCTGTTTCACCTGATTCCATCAGTAGTGGGTGTCGCTATTTAAGCTCATTTCTCTGGTGGTTTCTTGCCGGTCAACAATGTTATCTGATGCCTCTCAGTGCTTGTTCCTGCTTCTAGACAACTACTGATAAGTTGGACTTTTGTCCATGTTTTGTTTTGCCTATTTGTTCCAGTTCGCAGCTGAAGTTTTGTTACTGTGTCTGGAAAGCTCTCGTCGATCAGGGATTGCTACTCTGGCGTTATGAGTTAATGCCAGAGTTTAAGGTAATCTCTGGATGGTGTTTTGTTAGTATTTTTCTGCTGACCATGAAAGTATACTATCTGTCTTCTGCTATCTAGTAAGCGGACCTCAAATTTGCTAAGACTATTTTCCTGCTGCGTTTGTTGTTTCATCTGAACTCACCGTCATTATATGTGGGGGGCTACTGTCTTCTTTGGAATATTTCTCTAGAGGTGAGCCAGGTCTTATATTTCCCTCTGCTAGCTATTTAGGTCTTAGGCCAGAGCTGGGCATCTAGCTATAAATAGGAAATGCTACCTGGCTATTTCTAGTTGCGCGGCAGGCTTAGTTCATGGTCAGTATAGTTCCATCTTCCGAGAGCTTGTCCCTCTATAGGCTTGCTATGATCTCTGCCTGCAGAGATCATGACAGGGAACAATACAACAATATGGTCGATCTTCATATTTTCAGTAAATGTAGTGAACAGAAAAAAGCTAAGACAAAAGAAAAATAATTAGTATTATATAAAAAAAATGAAAATGCAGTTTTCATTGGAGATTTCTGCTTCCAAAGTTCCAACAGTCATCACTTCCAGGATAGTTTGTGTTTCCTACCTCTGAGAAGTCTCTTTTTTGTTGCTTTTCATATGATCAGTGTTTAGTAACTGACTTTTAGCGAAGTGTTGGAACAGTATATAGTCAGAGTCTATGTGAAGTATAAGTGCACTATATCCAGTTATTTTGACTGCCACATACTTATGGGTCTAGTGTCCAGTCATCGTCCATGTGCTTTGTTGTTGAGCACATCTTTCACGCAGGTATAAAAATGATTTTTATATAGCAGCGGGTCCCAGTTAACAACCTGCAAACAATAGTGAAAGTGAGGGGAAACAAACAATGGAACCCCTGTGTGTCACTGCTTAGATGAAGGTACATGACTGCTGACCAGCTTTCTGTACCAATGACTAATGCCTGCTATGAGCAATTTGTCTGCATGGGCCAAATGATCCTTAGAATAATTAATATTGTGAAGACTTCTAAGTATTTATAGTGCTGGTATAACAACACCAACAACACACAGTAAGTAAGAGGTCTCTCTGGTGGTCTCAGTAGCATTCAGAACTTTTTTACTGTCACTGGCTGTCAATCACTAATCAATAAATGTCTAATAAATCTTTGACTCGCCATGGGGTGAATGCCAATTCCTATAGCTATTCGGATAAGCTGTTATCCGAAGCTAGTGGATCCACACTAGTAGTTTACCAATGAAAGCTCTTTATAAATACCTGTTTATGAAGGCAGTGTCGGACTGGGGTGCCAAGGACCGACCAGTAACCAACTGCAGGGCCCCACTTTTCAATTACAGGCAAATGTGACATTATCCTCAATTACAGTTTATATAATGTTTAACTGGGTAGATTATTAAATGAATGATACGCTGCCTTTGTTTGTGATTCTAGTATATTGTGCCAATTACTGCTCATATAAGAGGATGTTTTCCAACTCCTGCACAGGGGCCCACCAAAGGATTCTCCTGTTCTCCTGTGGGCCAGTCCAGGCCTGTGTGACGGGCCTAATGACCTAATCACACATACAATGCTTTATTATAAATGCATCCTTTATAATGCATATAGTATAGTACTACTAAGAGCATTCCTACCTTTCCTTTCAGTAGGGTTAGCATAGAACATAGCTATACCTCGCATTACTAGAGGGATAACTACATGTGCTTGAGGGTAATATTTTACATACCGTAATTTATATCAGGTATTTCTTTACAGTTCTCTTTTCTCACAGTGGATGTAACCGACTGCCTGTCGTTCATAGAGACACGTCTTCAGCATTTGGCACTAAAATGCATTCACTATAAATTGCCAATTCATTTATGAGCTATAACAATGTAATATCTGTACAATGTACATATTAAAATGATCTGGCCAAAACAATCATGAAAATCAAAAAGATATAGACAATTGGAGTTTTTTCCTTAGGATTTCGCTGTATAGTCTGTGCCGAAATATGAGAAAAAATGACCACAAACCACCTCCTATTGTTTTCATTTAAAGATCTATGTTGCCATTCATACAGCAACAAATTTAAAGATGTCAGTAAAGTGACATGTTCCTTACGGAAGTAGTCTCTATTTTGCCACACAGAATTTGGACTAATGGCAAATCTGTGGCACAAATCTAATCAGCTTCTAATTTTGGTCACAGATTCCACTGCATATGTAATACATCAGATCTATTTAGCTGAAAAATCTCTGAATACAACCTTTCGGTATGTGCAGATGGAGTTTTCAAGGCATTCAAAAACGTCATGTTCCTATTGCAAACCACTTCAGGAAATGATCCTTCTTCAGAGCGTTTTTAGAGGAGTTTTTCATTTCCTGAAGCAGTTTTAAAGAGTTTTTGGAGAGCTTTTTTTAAAAAATGCTTTGTTTAAGCCATTTGATTGGACAGTGCCTAGTTTGGAGCAGATTCTGTCAGGAAACACTTCAAGGAAGTGACATACACTTTTTTTCCCACCAAGTTTTTTTTTTTTAAACATGAAGAGAAAAAAAAGACAAAATGAACAACAAAGTGGTTTAAAAAAAATATAAACGCCATGTCTGGCGTTCAACCAACACAGCTCATCACTCCAAGAACACCATTCCCACAGTGAAACATGGTGGTGGCAGCATCATGCTGTGGGGATGTTTTTCAGCAGCAGGGACAGGAAAAATGGTCTGAGTCAAGGCGAAGCTGGATGGTGCAAGATACAGGGATATTCTTGAGCAGAACCTGTTTCAGTCTGTCAGTGATTTGAGACTGGGACAGAGATTCACCATACAACAAAACAATGACCCAGAGCATACTGCTAAAGCAAGCACTCGAGTGGTTTAAGGGTAAATGTGTAAATGTTTTGGAGTGGCCTAGTCAAAGCCCAGGCCTGAATCCAATTGAGAATCTGTGGTCAGACTTGAAGATTGCTGTTCACCAGAGGAAACCATCTAACTTGGAGGATCTGGAGCAGTTTTGCCTTAAGAAATGGGCAAAAATCCCTGTGGCAAAATGTGGAAAGCTCATAGAGACTTATCCAAAGCAACTTGCAGCTGTAACTGCTGCAAAAGGAGGCTCTACAAAGCACTGACTTTAGGGGGGTGAATAGATATGCATGCTGAAGTTTTCAGTTATTTTGTCACATTTGTTGTTTGCGTCACAATAAAAAGAAAAACATGAAAAATGCCAAGATGGGAGGGGGGAACACTTTCGCAAGCCACTGTAAAGTAAGAAAAGTTTTCAAAGTGCAACATTTACTAAAACTTGTACGTAGAGTATGAGCAATAACAGAGAAATAGCCATTTTTGCTGTGGGAATACTGGCAAGCGGACAATTATTCATTAGTATTCGATAGAGAATACATAGAAATAATGATTGAGCCATCATGGATGTCATTAAGGAGGAAAGAGATAGCACGCCTCTAGAGAATAGCACACTGAGGATTAAAACATTCCAGTTAACACAATCTGCGGACTTAAAGGGGCAAAGCATTATTGTGAAAGATATTCAAATATACAATCACTGTGAAAAAAACATTCATATACAGCTTTTATCTATTGAAATTGCAGACAATGTTATTTTCCTGCTGCCCACAGCTTTGTCTATACTTCCCATAACCCAGGACGCCTGTATTGCTGGCAGCATCCTGTGCTTGGTTACATGAGCAGACATAGTGTGCACGCTAGCCTAGAGCTGGGCATACTGCTGTGTATGGATACAGGGTGGCTTAGTGCCAGAAGTGAGAGGGCACAGAGCCATCACAGGGGTAGAAAAACTAAATGTAAATCTTCCTAATGAACAAAGATCTGATAGCATCAGCGGAATTCGGGGACTACAGCTGGATGATTAGCTCCTTCATATGTCAAGAGATCTGATATGTTAAAGTGTTTTTAAATAATTTTTAATTGTCAGTTCGTAAACATGATGGACTGAGCTCTTTGGCATACGTCCCGTTCTCTTGGCACACCAGGTCTGGGTGATGTCACGGTGTCTAAGAAAAGAACAAGATTGAACTTAATGTTTTCCTGCTTGAGTCTCATAGATGACAGACGAAATGCTAATTGAGACCAGACTGGGTTTAAAAGGGAAGCAAAGATTTTGGTGTTAAATAAAATGAGGAGTAGTGCATGACAGAAGAGAGTTTAGCTTTGGTGTCCTGGTGTCCCGGTATCATTCAGTGACCCCCAGAGTCATAGAAAGCAGCCTGCAATATGACTGCATGCTTCCTAGGTATAGATCAGTAAGCTCACAAAGCTCCTGCTCTTGGGAAAGGTCAGCTGTTTTTATGGCCTCTCCATACTTCTGGCTATGTGCTGCCCCAATCTGTCCAGCTAAGCCTTGCAGTGCAGGTATGAAAGGCACCAATCTGTCCAGTCAAGCCTTGCAGTGCAGGTGTGAAAGGCACCAATCTGTCCAGTCAAGCCTTGCAGCACAGGTATGAAAAGCACCAATCTGTCCAGTTAAGCCTTGCAGTGCAGGTATTATTATTATTATTATTTATATAGCACCATTGATTCCATGGTGCTGTACATGAGAAGGGGTTACATACAAATTACAGAAATCGTAACCGTAAGCAAACTAACAATTACAGACTGATACAGAGGGGCGAGGACCCTGCCCTTGCGGGCTTACATTCTACAGGATGGTGGGGATGGAGACAATAGGTTGAGGGTTGCAGGAGCTCCCGTGTTGGTGAGCCGGTAGCTTCGGTAGTGGTGAGGAGGCAGCAAGGTCAGTGCAGGCTGTAGGCTTTCCTGAAGAGGTGGGTTTTCAGGTACCGTCTGAAGGATCCGAATGTGGTTGATAGTTGGATGTGTTGGGGCAAAGAATTCCAGAGGATGGGGGATATTCTGGAGAAGTCCTGGAGGTGGTTGGGTGAGGAGCGGATAAGTGTGGAGGAGAGGAGGAGGTCTTGGGAGGACAGGAGATTACGTGAGGGAAGATATCAGGAGATTAGTTCAGAGATATATGGAGAAGACAGGTTATGGATGGCCTTGTAGGTCAGTATTAGTAGTTTGAACTGGATACACTGAGGGAATGGGAGCCAGTGAAGAGATTTGCAGAGGGGGGAAGCGGAGGAGTAGTGAGGAGAGAGATTAGTCGGGTAGCAGAGTTAAGGATGGACAGGGAGAGGTGCAAGGGTGTTAGCAGGGAGGCCACAGAAAAGGATGTTGCAGTAGTCAAGGTGGGAGATGATGAGGGCATGCACAAGCATTTTAGTACATTGACGGTTGAGGAAAGGACGGATTCTAGAGATAATTTTGAGCTGGAGGCGACAGGAGGTGGAAAGAGCTTGGATGTGTGGTTTGAAGGACAGGGCAGAGTCAAGGGTTACTCCGAGGCAGCAGACTTCCGGTACGGGGGGAAGCGTGATGTCGTTAATTGCGACAGATAGGTCAGGTATGGAAGATCTATGAGATGGAGGAAAGATAATGAGTTCAGATTTGTCCATATTGATTGAGTTTGAGGAAGCGAGAGGAGAAGAAGGAGGATATGGCTGATAGACACTCCGGGATTCTGGACAGCAGAGAGGTGACGTCTGGGCCAGAAAGGTAGATCTGAGTGTCATCAGCATAAAGGTGGTACTGGAATCCATGGGACTTTATGAGTTGTCCCAGGCCAAGTGTATAGATTGAGAAGAGTAGGGGTCCTAGAACAGAGCCTTGGAGGACTCCAACAGAGAGAGGGTGGGATGAGGAGGTAGTGTTGGAGTGTGAGACGCTAAATGTGCTGTTGGAAAGGTATGAGGAGATCCAGGATAGGGCGAGGTCTTTGATGCCAAAGGAGGAAAGGATCTGTAGTGAGGCAGTGGTCAACTGTGTCAAAAGCAGAGGACAGGTCTAGAAGGAGGAGTACAGAGTACTGTCCGTTAGCTTTGGCTGTAAGTAGGTCGTTAGTGATTTTGGTCAGGGCTGTCTCAGTTGAGTGATGGGGTGGAAACCAGATTGTAGGTTGTCAAAATCAAGTTAGATGAGAGGTGGGAGGAAAGTTGAGCGTGGAAGTGCTGCTCCAGGAGTTAGGAAGCGAATGGGAGCAGCAATATTGGGCAATAGCTGGACATAGCAGTTGGATCGAGGGTTGGCTTTTTAAGAATAGGCGTGATTGTGGCATGTTTGAAAGCAGAAGGGTAGGTGCCAGAAGTTAGTGATAGGTTGAAGAGGTGGCTTAGGGATGGGATAAGTGTGGTGGTGAGGTTGGGGAGGAGGTGGGATGGGATCGAGCGCACAGGTGGTAAGATGCAATTTGGAGAGGAGACAATTAAGCCCCGCTTCAGTGATCTTGGAGAGGGAGGTTATGGGGTTTGGGCATTGGTCTGGTATACAAAGGGGTTGTGGTGGTTGAACAATGAAGACTTGCCTTGTTTGGTCGATCTTAGTTTTAAAGTGTGTGGCAAAGTCCTCAGCAGAGATGAAGGAAATTGGAGGGGACACATGGGGGTGGAGGAGGGAGTTAAAGGTTTTGAATAACTGTTTGGGGTTGGAGGATAGGGAGGATACGAGGGTTGTGAAGTAGGCCTGTTTAGCAGAGGTGAGAGCCGATTTAAAGCGAGTGTTGCCTGTTTGAATGCAGTGAAGTCTTCTTGCGAATGTGTTTTCCTCCAATGCCGCTCTGCAACCCTGGACAGTTTCAGGAGCCTTTTAGTGGTGTTATTGTGCCAGGGTTGTCTATTGATACGTCGCACTCTGCCATGAACGAGAGGGGCGACCGTGTCAATAGCTGGTATAAAAGGCATCACTCTGTTCAGTCAAGCCTTGAAGTGCAAGTATAAAAGGCTCCAATCTGTCCAGTCAAGTCTTGAAGTGCAGGTATAAAAGGCTCCAATCTGTCCAGTCAAGCCTTGCAGTTCAGGTACAAAAGGCTCCAATCTGTCCAGTCAAGCCGTGCAGTGCAGGTATGAAAAGCACCAATCTGTCCAGTCAAGCCTTGCAGTGCAGGTATGAAAGGCACCAATCTGTCCAGTCAAGCCTTGCAGTGCAGGTATAAAGGCTCCAATCTGTCCAGTCAAGCCTTGCAGTGCAGGTATAAAGGCTCCAATCTGTCCAGTCAAACCTTGCAATGCAGGTATAAAAGGCTCAAATCTGTCCAGTCAAGCCTTGCAGTGCAGGTATAAAAGGCTCAAATCTGTCCAGTCAAGCATTGCAGTGCAGGTATAAAAGGCTCCAATCTGTCCAGTCAAGCCTTGCAGTGCAGGTATAAAAGGCTCCAATCTGTCCAGTCAAGCCTTGCAGTGCAGGTATAAAGGCTCCAATCTGTCCAGTCAAGCCTTGCAGTGCAGGCATAAAAGATGCTTATGATTATTAAAAGGTGGGCACTGCTCATATAATCATATTGGTTTCGCTGATGATTGGTGTCAGATCTGCACAAGTGAATGACTATTTTATCTGCTTGTAAAAAGAGATGAGAAAAGGCACACCAATTTCAGCAATTTCTAAAGCACAAACTAATCACTCTATCTGTACACACTGACTGCAGAGAAGAGGTCTTTGATACTTTGCCCTGCAGTAGATTTCAACATCTGGCTTGTTAGACTCTACAAGGGCAATGCCATAAACATAAGCAAGGAAAGAATTAGGCTCTATACCGCCACCTGTTACCCACAAGTAATACTGCAGCTAGATGAACTTGATGGTGTCTTTAAAATGTCCAACTTGACAGTGTTTTACCCGAAAGGGTTACTAATAGATATAGATCCCAGCGCCATTTGAGCTTGCAATCAAGTTACATCATTAAACACACAAGTTAAACCAAATTAACTTGTCAGCCTGTTTTGAGCGGTGCAAAGGAAATTAAAGCATAAGCCAACCATAACTCTCTTTACACAGCAATGGTTTAGTAACTCAGCAGGAGGAGCCCATTTTAACACAACTGGTAAGTTCTAGCAATACCAGTGCATCGTGAAGTAGCATGCCAGTCTCTCTACCAGTGCAGCAAGCACCATGCTCATCTCTGCAAGTAAATATGGTGATGCCACATGCAGATAAGGCATTGACCCAAATGTCGGACTTCTCAATATCTTATTTGTAGGCTGTTGCCAATATGGGGGCAGATGTGCTCCACCCTCTAGTTGTCATTAAGGAAGTCTGCCGTGGTCATAAAAGCAGTCACAGTGCCGGGTAGGATAGTAAACCCATAGTAACTTGGATGCATTATGCAAATTATCTGGCAGGTGCTCTGGGGTGGTCCTAATGTGGCAACTGAGATATACAGGGTATAGCAACAAAGGTCCAATTCCGTATGGCGTTTACGCCACAATTGTGCCATAAAACTGTAATTTAAAGCATGTGGGTGTCTTGTATTGAGAGCAAATACCCCAAATAATTCTAGTCTTCGACTTCTCAGACTGATGTCTGATGTCTCTACTCTACAAGGCATAACATACATGGACCTACAAAACTTAGAAGCATATTTGCCTTCTAGTAAGACTGTTGCCAATTACCATCTTTACAGATCTTAGATTATGCACATGTACATAATACGCTGCCATTATCATCCACGTACATGTAGATATTTAAGCACAATACACACACAGAATGATCTTTGGCCTGGAGTAACACTTATGAGGGTTCAAGTTAAGTACCAGAATACAGGACCTCAGAGGAAGCACCGACTTCACTTCAAAACCACTTGTGGAGCAAATTCAGCAAGACCGTGTGTATTCCCACCATTGTATAGAAAATGCTGAGTTCATGTGGCTCTAAAATAATAAATCAATGAAATATCCATTATTGCAGCAACCTCCAGGGCTTCCTCTTGTTCTGAAAAACATCCTCTGCTCTTGTTGTTAAGCAAAAGTCTTTATTTTGTTTGCAATCAATGAGATTCACTGCTGATATATTATACCTTACCATCCTTTACTTAACAAATTTGTCTCCATATCACCTGCTTAGCGTGATAAAGTCACGTAAACATGATATATACAGGTCCTTCTCAAAAAATTAGCATATAGTGTTAAATTTCATTATTTACCATAATGTAATGATTACAATTAAACTTTCATATATTATAGATTCATTATCCACCAACTGAAATTTGTCAGGTCTTTTATTGTTTTAATACTGATGATTTTGGCATACAACTCCTGATAACCCAAAAAACCTGTCTCAATAAATTAGCATATCAAGAAAAGGTTCTCTAAACGACCTATTACCCTAATCTTCTGAATCAACTAATTAACTCTAAACACATGCAAAAGATACCTGAGGCTTTTAAATCTGGGGAGAAGGAAATGCCAAAATGCCTGAAGTCCAGTGTCAAGTACCCACAGTCAGTGATGGTGTGGGGTGCCATGTCAGCTGCTGGTGTTGGTCCACTGTGTTTCATCAAGGGCAGGGTCAATGCAGCTAGCTATCAGGAGATTTTGGAGCACTTCATGCTTCCATCGGCTGAAATGCTTTATGGAGATGAAGATTTCATTTTTCAGCACGACCTGGCACCTGCTCACAGTGCCAAAACCACTGGTAAATGGTTTACTGACCATGGTATTACTGTGCTCAATTGGCCTGCCAACTCTCCTGACCTGAACCCCATAGAGAATCTGTGGGATATTGTGAAGAGAAAGTTGAGAGACGCAAGACCCAACACTCTGGATGAGCTTAAGGCCGCTATTGAAGCATCCTGGGCCTCCATAACATCTCAGCAGTGTCACAGGCTGATTGCCTGCATGCCACGCCGCATTGAAGCAGTCATTTCTGCCAAAGGATTCCTGACCCAAGTATTGAGTGCATAACTGAACATTATTATTTGATGGTTTTTTTGTTTGTTATTAAAAAACACTTTTATTTGATTGGACGGGTGAAATATGCTAATTTATTGAGACAGGTTTTTTGGGTTATCAGGAGTTGTATGCCAAAATCATCAGTATTAAAACAATAAAAGACCTGACAAATTTCAGTTGGTGGATAATGAATCTATAATATATGAAAGTTTAATTGTAATCATTACATTATGGTAAATAATGAAATTTAACACTATATGCTAATTTTTTGAGAAGGACCTGTACATATATATTTATATACATAGAATTCTTAAAGAAGAGAATTTGTGAGGTCAAACACTGATGCTGGATTACAATCTTTGTTCTAGGTCTTGATTTCCATTTTATTGAGATCAGGAATCTGTGTGGACCAGTCAAGTTCTACCACACCAAGTTCTCCCAAACATGCCTTCATGTGCACTAGGGCGCAGAAATGGGGGACAGAAAAGAGACTTCCAAAACTATTTCCCCAAAAGTTGAAAGCTACAACTGTCCAAACTATCTTGGTAAACTAATGAATTAAATCTCTTCACTGTAACTAAGGAATCTAGACCAACCCCCGAAAAGAACCCCACACCATTATCGCTTCTCCACCAAACTTTACAGTTGGCATAATGTAGTCAGGCAAGTGTCCTTGGTATCGATATTAATAAAACCACTCAGATGCATCCAGACTTCTTTATATAGAAAAGTGATATGTCGCTCCACTGACCATGTTAACACTGCTCCAGAGCCCAGTGGTGGCAAGCTTAACACCCTTCAGTCTGACGGTTGGCATCGTGCTTAATATATGAGCAGATGTTTGCTCATGGAAACTCATGCCACGATTAGGCACAGTTTTTGTGCTGACATTAATACTAGAGGAGGTTTCTAAGGCTGCTTTCACACATCAGTTTTTTGCCATCAGTCACAATTCGTCGAATGTTGAAAAAACGGATGTCGCAGATTGTGAAAAACTGATGCGACAGATCCGGTTTTTCACCAGATCCAACTAGCTGATCCAGCTAATTGGATCCTAAAAAATCAGAGCATGCTCAGTTAAAAAAACAGAATCCGTCGCCGGATTCCGTCATTTGACGGATCCCATTCCATAGGCTTCCATTCTAGCAAACGACGGACGGCGACGGATCCGTTGCTGTCCGTTTTTTCGACTGACACAAAAAACGTTACTTTGTCAGTCATCTACGGCCGCTGGACAGACAATTTTCGATGGATCTGACGAACGACGGATGAAACGTTAGGCCATCTGTCGCTAATACAAGTCTATGAGAAAAAAACGGATCCGGTGGCAACATTCGCTGGATCTGTTTTTTTCAAAATTCGCCAGATTGAGACTGACGGCAAAAGACTGATGTGCGAAAGGGGCCTAACTTTGCAGGTATTGAGTCAGGAGAGAATTGGAGACGTTCATACCATATGTTCCTCAGCACTCTGTGACCCCATTCTTTATCTTTATGTGGCCTCCACTTTGTGGATGAGCTCTGCCTCCAATTTTCAATAATAATACTCATAATTAATAGTGGAATATTTAGGATGGAAGGAACTTCACAAACTAACTTGTTAGAATCTTGAGATCCTATGACTGTACTATACTGGAATTCAGTAAACTCTTACAACAGCCTATTCTTTCACAAATGTTAGTAAAGGAAGACTACATGACTAGGGGCTGGATGTTATACACCTGTGGCAATGGGACTAAACCTGAACTCAGTGATCAAGACTTATGTCTCAAAACCTTGGTGAATGTAGTGTGCTTAGATAGATAGATAGATAGATAGATAGATAGATAGATAGATAGATAGATAGATATGGGATAGATAGATAGATAGATAGATAGATAGATAGATAGATAGATAGATATGGGATAGATAGATAGATAGATAGATAGATAGATATGAGATAGATAGATAGATATGAGATAGATAGATAGATAGATAGATAGATAGATAGATAGATAGATAGATAGATAGATAGATAGGGGATAGATAGGGGATAGATAGATAGATAGATAGATAGATAGATAGATAGATAGATAGATAGATATGGGATAGAAAGATAGATAGATAGATAGATAGATAGATAGATAGATAGATAGATAGATAGATAGATAGATAGATAGATAGAGATATATTGGTGTCACTAGCACAAAAGATCTGGGGCTCCAGCCTCAAACTTTTTTCCGGGTGCCCTTACTCTCCAGCAAGTGCCACTTTGAACTTTGCAGCACCAAGATGAATCTGATACCGTTCAATCACAATCTCCCTGCCCTAGCAGTCTCCATCTTGTAGGCCACATGCTTCTGTGGATCTGCACCCTACAAGATGTCAGAATCCCAATATTGCACCTGCACCAGCCCACTGTTTATAGAAGTTAGAAGAGCACACGAATGTTGCAGTGGAGAATCAGCATTAGGTAAGTATAGGCTTTATTTTTATATTATATTTAAAGGCACTCGGAAGACCTTATTAGTTTCGTAGGAGGACCTGGGGGAACCATATTCCTTTTAAATGGGGGCATTGTTACTTTTGATGAGGGCTCTCAGGTGCACTTGAAGCATTACTTTTTAAGGGGCACTGTTAATTGAATGTGGCACTAGGGCAATATAAAAGCAGCACATGGGTATTATTACTTTTTTTTATTACATTTAAATTTTCAAAGCATTAGGGTCACTATGCCACCCAGCAGGTGCAGGCACAGATCTGAGAGACGTTTGTGTAGGTTGGTGATTGTCCAATTTATCTTGCTTATAAACTCTGCAGATACAAGTCATAGTTAGAAGTCAACATGTTACTCCTGGACCAAATGGAAAATGTGGAAAGGCAATGGCGAGACATACCTTGAGGCTCATGCCCCTGATCTTTTAAGACCCTAGCAACGCCCCTATATATAAATACAAACACACACTCTTTACATAGGCAAGTGAAGGAGAAAATATTCACGAGACAGTAAGAGCAATAATGAGCCAATTTGATTTTAATGGTCCAATAAGATCTTTTATTTGTAATGGAATACCAGCCAAAAATGCATTAGTAGAAGATTTGATTCTCTGATTGTCTGGCTCCTGGGATATTTAAAGCCTAGTCAGCTATGATCTTAAAACATAAGTGTTATCTATTCACTGTAAAGTACAAATCATATGAACAACAACTTCAAATGATACAGTTTTCATAAATAAGTGTATATTAAAATCTACCACAGCTTTTTATTAGTAAAGATCCCCCACCGGCTAAACGGAGATTGGTACAGCACTGGTTAGCTCACATAACAGCTTGACCATTACAAAACGAGCAAGAGACTGTAATGAAAGTTTAGTATTCAAACTGCACTCACATATCCAAAGTGTGATCTTAGCTTAATGATGCAATAATTGGATTATTTACTAAATAAATTAAAAAATATATACTGCAAGCCTATGGGCCGTCTTCAGCTGTCCGAACTGAGGACTAAAGAAGCTGACGGGAACCAGAAATGCTATATTTTGCAGAACACTTTTGCAGCTTACACATGTTGCTACTGTATACCGTAAGTCACTTTCATTTGCCTACAAGACTAATGATGTATTGATATAATTTCTAGAATGACGGTTTACAGAATTTAGATAAAATGTAAAGTAATGACTGCATTACTTGTAACTATCAGCAAGATCCAAACTATTACCATGCCAATGGTCACAACTATACTTACCAGTGTAAATACCAAAAATATTGTTTACCACTGGTTCACATGATGGCTGCTTCCCTTCTAATAATTTACTTGAGAAGGAAAATGGTCCCATGGGATACACTGGTAGCGTGTTGGGGCTGATCTACTGAAAGCTGATTTTCTGTAACAAGTTCCCTATCTGAAAATTCAGTTTCAATAAGAATAAAATGCAGTAAGCTAATTATACGGGACCAAGTATTTATTGACGCATACACTATGCAAGAACTCTGAAATACACCTTAAATATTAATTTATTAAAAAGAATAAAACTACAGTCCCACCAGCAATATATACCAGGAACACACGGGCCCAGAGCCCACATGGGTTAATTAGTAGAAAACCTGAAGGTTTTCAATTAACGCCAAATTGGCTATATCGGACTCTGTGACCTACAGTTAGTGTATATGAGCTTGTTTTGGTGCAAATGACGGCATACAAGCACTACTAGGGCAGAATAATTCCATATATATGTATAGTACAAGGCACATGGACTCCTTTAGCAGGCCTATTACAAAATGGAACCAAAATACAGATTCATGCACAGTTAGGCAAGGATCAGTTTAGGTTAAGAAATGCAATGTCTGAAAGGAAGTGTGAACCTAGTCTAACACATAGTTCCATAGTCTCAGTATATACATTTTCTATTACAAAATGATGTAATCACATTAATATATTGTATGTTTAAGCATTAGAATGCAAAAAATAGATTTACAGGACCCAATGGCCATGTTGGTGGTTTGTACCCACCAGATGAGAGCCCTGTTAACTTCTTCCTATTTATTGGAATCCCCAGCACCACTTCTGATTAATAGGCCTAGTATGATGTCAAGCGTGCATTTATTTTACACACTTATATAGCGCCATTATTTCCACAGTGGCTTACATACATTATCATCACTGTCCCCATTGTGGCTCACAATCTAAATTCCCTATCAGTATGTCTTTGGAGAGTTGGAGAAAACCAGAGGAAACCCATGCAAACATGGGGAGAACATACAAACTCCTTGCAGATGTTGTCCTCGGTGGGATTTGAACCCAGACCCCAGTGCTGCAAGGCTGCTAACCACTGAGCCACCGTGCTGCATCATGATGTGGCACCAAGTTTACAAATCAGGAGAAGAAGCCAGGGATTTTGTTAGGTAGAAGTAGGTTCTCAAGGCTTTGGTCTGGCATCTACACAGCTGCTGGACCAAGGTGGTCCTTCAAATCTTTTTGATGGTCTCTAATATTTACATGATAATGAGCTGAAATTAAACTCATGACTATAAAGATGTAGTTGAGTGGTGTATCTCATTTGGCTCTTGGACATCTGAAAATAATACTACTACTAATAAATAATAATAGACTAAAAGAGATTACATGACTACACCAGCCAATTTTCATTCATTTCCAGACTGCCACTTTGCGTGAGGCCACGCGGTACATTTCATGTCAAAACAATATGGTAGCTAACACAAGTTGCAATTTTGTGTGTCTACGATCTTCTACTCCATAGTGACAAGGTATACCTGTTAGGTCCAGCCTAACGACAAAGGACCGCATCAGCAATAAGACAAACTTGCAGTACTTCTCTAAGGTGATGTTCACAGTTTTGTCCGGACATTCTATTTGTCTCATCCATTTTGAGGAAAGGACAAAAGGAAACAATGTCCAATAGGGATCAGTTACATAAATGATGACAATGGGAACGTAGGGACCCTATTGTTTATTATGGGATCTGTCTGGGTTCCGTTGTTTTTTCTTCTTTTTTTCCAGTAATAACGGACACATATCGGAACCATGACAGACCCCATAAGATTCAATGGGGCTTCTCTGCATCAGTTAGGCAAGGATCCGTTTAGGTTAAGAAATGCAATGTCTGAACGGAAGTGTGAACCTAGTCTACACATAGTTCCACCATGTCCTGGAGGAGATGTATAAAGACCAAGATCTATATGTGCTCCTGCTAGAACAATGAATGTTGTCCCTTCACAATGGGAAACATGACACACTGGCTGAAGAAGGTGACAAAAAATGAGACAAAGGATACACTGGGCAGGCACATCTAGCTAGGTTTATCCAGTATACTCCGCACGTTCCTCTTTTCTCCTGTGCACTGTATCGTACCAGTGACTACACAGAAAGGTTACTGCCGTTCATTCCTCCCTACAGCTCCAACGCCTGGCTATAATGGAAAGCAGCCCGGAATCATGGATCATAGCCGGAGATGGCTCACTTGTGCTATAGGGAGCAGATAAACCACAGAGTTCTGGGGGCAACGAAATGCTTCTGGGAAACTAACTGCATCAAAACAAGTCTGTGGCACGGAACATACTGAGAACAATACACATATATGTACCAAAGTCTGGAAAAAAGAGAAAATCCTCCTGGTGACAAAATATAGATTATGAGAAGTGGTGGGGGCTGTTGGGAGGTGTATTTGTTCCTACATTGGTCCTTACAGGTCAGCGAACAGATACATCACTGTTTGTATAATAAAGTAATATTGGCACAACAGATGTGCCTGTAAGTACAGGGTTAATCAATTGCTACAATACATGGAAACAATACCCAGTATTGGGGTCCCACAAAGAGCAACATCTGCATGGAGTTTGTATATTCTTCTCCATGTTTGTGTGGTTTCCTCTGGCTTCATCCAGAGCTCCAAAGTCAGAATGTAAGATTACAGACCCTATTGTGAACGATGGGCAATATGGAGAAAATAAGGAGTAATGGTTAGAAAGAAAATGTTACCTATCGGTGAATCGTCTCTCATCAGTGGAAATAACCAAAATGAAAGCCAAGACACGATCCTACACCAAAAGCAGGACGGTGAGGACTGGGGGAGAAAGGCAAACAGCAGCCGGAAGGAGGCAAGTAAACAAAGAGAAGTATAGGAAACATACAGTGCGCTCCAGGCAGGATCCGGGTATTCAGCCTCACATAGGCAGGCAGGACAGATAGGAGATAGATAGATATGGGATAGATAGATAGATAGATAGATAGATAGATAGATAGATAGATAGATAGATAGATAGATAGATATGGGATAGATAGATAGATAGATAGATAGATATGGGATAGATAGAGAGATAAATAGATAACTATGGGATAGATAAATGGATAGATAGATAGATAGATAGATAGATAGATAGATAGATAGATAGATAGATAGATAACTATGGGAGATAGATAGATAATAGATAGAGTATGGGATAGATAGATAATAGATAGATAAATAGATAACTATGGCATAGATAGGTAGATAGATAGATAGATAGATAGATAGATAGATAGATAGATAGATAGATAACTATGGGATGGATAGATAGATAGATAGATAATAGATAGATAGATAGATAGATAGATAGATAGATAGATAGATAGATAGATAACTATGGGATAGAGATAGATAACTATGGGATAGATAGATAGATAGATAGATAGATAGATAGATAGATAGATAGATAGATAGATAGATAACTATGGGAGATAGATAGATAATAGATAGAGTATGGGATAGATAGATAATAGATAGATAGATAACTATGGCATAGATAGGTAGATAGATAGATAGATAGATAGATAGATAGATAGATAGATAGATAACTATGGGATAGATAGATAGATAGATAACTATGGGATAGAGATAGATAACTATGGGATAGATAGATAGATAGATAGATAGATAGATAGATAGATAGATAGATAGACAGATAACTATGGGATAGGTAGATAGCTAGATCATAGATAGATTTGGAGATAGGATAGATGACAGCCCCCCAGTATAGCTCTCCCCAGGGCTCGCCTGACCTTGGTAATCCCCCACAGACCCGGACACAGTAGTGGCCATACACAATAACCACTCGCCCATAATGCAGGACAAGTTTCCATCTCCTCAGGCTCTTCCATAAGTGAGTTAGAATAGTGAGCAGAAGCCATTTACCTTCTCCCCCGTCCTAATGGCTCCTGAGCAGAATGCCCCTCAGCTGCAGCCCCCCAGTGCAGGCACAGTCATGGGACCCGTGTGCGCTCCAGTCCGGCCAGAACAGATGTGATGCTAGCCCTGAGCGCGCGTCCTGTCAGCATCCCCTGCCGCACACCCAGTCTCCGCCCGCAGCAGCGCTGGCGCTTTGTATGGAGTTCCTTTTATAGCCCGTACAGCAGGGTTACTATCGGTCACACCGGAGCCGCTCTGTTTATGTACCGTGGTCTGCCCTGCCAGCAGCACGTGTGCTCGGCTCCTCCCCGAGAGGGCGATACTGCCGTGCGCTGCACTTGTCGCTGCGCCCTCTGCGCCTTATTGACCTTCTCTCATATTTGACTGCACTGTATGTGAGGGGAGGACGACCACCTAATGGTGTCGGGGTCAGGGGCTCGTGTGCTGCCATGTAGGTGTGCTATACTGGTAAACACATGACGTCTTCTCTTCTGAATAATGCATGGTGCAGGGCTGGCTGAGTGACTGCATTCTGTGACACATGAAAACAGTGGAAGGTGGAAAAACAACAAAGCATACAACTGTATGGAATGGGGTGTCGCCTGCCAGGAGATGACGATGAGGTGGGGGTATGACCAAACACAAGACATGGCAGGAATGGGGTTATGGCTCCTCATTGTCTTATGTTGGCGCCCCTCCACCTGGACCCTCCGCTGAGGTTGGAAGCAGAAACCTCAGCCATCCAGATGAATGGTGGTCCAAATAGCCATGGGCGGCTCAAAGCGGCTCGCTGGGGTCAGCGGGTTATGTTCTGGCTCACACACTGGGGTACCAGTAGGGGTACTCCGCTCTATGAGGATCACATGGAGTAGGGGTCCCCTAACTTCTTACCTGAGCAGCTACATTCAGGTCTGAGAGATGATGCTAAGGACATCGCCAAAATTGTAGAAGCCCCCAGTGTGACCCTTTGAAGACTATGATAAAAAGCTATTAATGCTGCAAGTGCCCCTTATAAAGTAACAATAGCACAAGCGAAATAATAATGCCCCTAGTGCCCTCTTATGAAATAATAATGACCCGCGTGCCCCCTTATGAAATAATGACCCGCGTGCCCCCTTATGAAGTAATAATGCCCCGTGTGCCCCCTTATGAAATAATGACCCGCATGCCCCCTTATGAAATAATAATGACCCGTGTACCCCCTTATGAAATAATAATGGCCCGTGTGCCCCCTTATGAGCTAATGCCCCGCGTGCTCCCTTATGAAATAATAATGCCCAGCATGCCCTCTTATGAAATAATGCCCTGCGTGTCCCCTATGAAATAATGCCCCGCGTGCCCCTTTATGAAATAATGCCCCGCATGCCCCTTTATGAAATAATAATGACCCGCATGCCTCCTTATGAAATAATAATGCCCCGCGTGCCCCTTATGAAATAATAATGCCCCGCGTGCCCCCTTGTCAAATAATACCCCGCATGCCCCTTTATTAAATAATAATGACCCGCATGCCCCCTTATGAAATAATTATGCCCCGCGTGCTCCTTATGAAATAACAATGCCCCGCATGCCCCCTTGTCAAATAATAATACCCCGCATGCCCCTTTATGAAGTAATAATGCCCTGTGTGCCCCTTTATGAAATAATAATGCCCCACGTGCCCCCTTATGAAATAATGCCCCGCGTGCCCCTTTATGAAATAATAATGACCCGCATGCCCCTTTATGAAATAATAATGACCCGCGTGCCCCCTTATGAAATAATAATGCCCCGCGTGCCCCTTTATGAAATACTAATGCCCCGCGTGCCCCCTATGAAATAATAATGCCCCACGTGCTCCCTTATGAAATAATAATGCCCAGCATGCCCTCTTATGAAATAATGCCCCGCGTGCCACCTTATGAAGTAATAATGCCCCACGTGCCCCATTATACAGTAATAATTACCCCGGCAACTAATTATAAAATAATACCCTGAATGATCCTTATAAAGCAATAATGTCCCTTCACTGCCCCCTTGCTACTAAATAATAATGAACAGAGTACCCTCTAATATATAAAAAATGCCCTAACTGCCCCGTTTAAAATAATACTGGCTCAAGTGCCCTCTTAAAAAGCACTTACCGAATGCCCTGAGTTCCCTGCTATGCGGTAGTAATGTCCTGAGTGTCCCTTCCAAAGTAATTTTGCTGCTTCAGTGCCCTTTAAAAATAATAATGCCTGAGTGCCCCTTTATAAAGTTATAATGACCTGAGTACTCCCCCATTAAGTAGTAGTGGCCTTTATAATAAAGTAATATTGACCTTTCAGTGCCTCCCAAAAATAATATTGCTCCCTTATTAACAATTAATAATGCCTTCTAAGTACCCCTCCTTGCCTCCCAAAAAGTAATAATACCTCCAGGGTGCCTGTCTAAAAGTGTCACTTCCTCAGAAATAAAAATTATACTCGCCTACCCCATGTCCCTGTCGCGCTCACCAACTCTGTCCTCCTCTTCTTCCTCCTCATTGTGCTGCCTGCCAACAGGTGTGAGAGTGGTAGAGCAGGGAGCCCATCGTCTTTAATTGGGGTCCGTGGAAGCTGATAGAGTTGAGAATTGCGGCAGCTAAAGCATAGAGGCACGAGCCACATATTAGGCCAGGTGTGGGCTCCCTGCCCTGCCACCTACCTCTCGTAGGCAACAGGTTGTATGGCACCCCAGGGTCCTGGTCGTCACAGTAAGGTCGCTTTCCTCACGGGGAGAGTGATGCTAAGTTTGGAGGCAAGGAAGGATAACTGCATCCAGGTACCACAAGCATGCAACATATTCACACTTCAGGCCACCAGGGGGAGCTTTTGATCCTATTTACTAGGTGACTCCCCATATATATATACAGTGGCGTAGGAAGGGGGGTGCGGGGGGGGGCGGGCCGCCCCGGGCGGCACAATGCCGGGGGCGGCTCCGACCCAGAGAGGAGGAGGAAGAAGAAAAAAAAAAAAAAAAAAAGAGACGCGGGCCCTTTAAATCTTCGGGCGGCGCCGACCGCCGCCACGACCAAGCCCCCCCCTCCCGGTGCCAGCGCTGGCATTGGGCCCCCCTTTAATACTCACCTCTCCTGGTTCCTGCGGCAGCTGCAGCGTCTTCAGCGCCCTCTGACTCTGCAACGTCTCAGGGCAGAGGGTGCGATGACGTCATCACTGCGCGCTCAGCCTCTCTGTCCTGAGCGTTGCAGAGCCGGAGAGACGCTGAGTGCACGGGACCTGCGCTGGGAACGGGAGAGGTGAGGATTTTACTTTTTTTTTTTTTTTTCTTTATGTCTGACTCAGACTGGGGGCAATATGCTGGAGACAGACTGGGGGCAATATGCTGGAGACAGACTGGGGGCAATATGCTGGAGACAGACTGGGGGCAGATTGCTGGACGCACTGGGCGCAGATTGCTGGACGCACTGGGGGCAGATTGCTGGACGCACTGGGGGCAGATTGCTGGAAGCACTGGGGGCAGATTGCTGGACGCACTGGGGGCAATGCTGGCCCCACTGGGGGCAATGCTGGACACACTGGGGGCAATACTGGACACACTGGGGGCAGATTGCTGGACGCACTGGGGGCAGATTGCTGGACGCACTGGGGGCAGATTGCTGGACGCACTGGGGGCAGATTGCTGGACGCACTGGGGGCAGATTGCTGGAAGCACTGGGGGCAGATTGCTGGACGCACTGGGGGCAGATTGCTGGACGCACTGGGGGCAGATTGCTGGACGCACTGGGGGCAATGCTGGACACACTGGGGGCAATGCTGGACACACTGGGGGCAATGCTGGACACACTGGGGGCAATGCTGGACACACTGGGGGCAATGCTGGACACACTGGGGGCAATGCTGGACACTGGGGCAGATTGCTGGACACACTGGGGGCAATGCTGGACACTGGGGCAGATTGCTGGACACACTGGGGGCAATGCTGGACACTGGGGCAGATTGCTGGACACACTGGGGGCAATGCTGGACATTGGGGGCAATGCTGGACACTGGGGGCAATTCTGGACACTGGGGGCAATGCTGGACAATGGGGCAGATTGCTGGACACACTAAGGCAATGCTGGACACACTGGGGCAATGCTGGACACACTGGGGGCAATGCTGGACACTGGGGCAGATTGCTGGACACACTGGGGGCAATGCTGGACACACTGGGGCAATGCTGGACACTGCGCCTGTGCGGCCGCCCTGCTTGTGAATCCCAGCCCTGCACTCTGCATAATGCATAACACACTGTGGGGCTGGGATTACCAAGGTGGGTGGCCGCACAGGCGCAGTCTGCAAGCCTGGCTGTGACGTCAGATGGCCAGAGCTCTCTGCGCCTGCACCAAACAGCGATACACAGCGCAGGCATCGGATTTCATGGGTAAACAGTGCTGAGGGGGCGGTGCCCGGCGTTGAGTGACGGCAATGGGGGGGGGCGCCAAACTCGGAATCAGCCCCGGGCGGCAAAAGCTCTAGCTACGCCACTGTATATATATACTGTAACTGGTAGTCTGTAGGGAAAGTTAGTTCCAGACATCCGTCTGAGGAGGGCAGAGGGTCAACGGAGCTGTGCATGCCCTAAGAGCTGCAGCTCCCAGTAGGAGACATTTCAGAAAGCAGAATACGTTGCAGTGAGCGTGCAGGAAAGCAAAGCACGGGAGAGGATACCAGAAGGGGACCAGCCCCGAGCAGGTTGCCTCCTTCTGAGGCGCAGAGACCGGTAGCCGGAACACTGAGGTAGTAAGGACTTCTACGCCTTACTTCAGAGACCGGCAGGACAGCTAATTGCAAACAAATGAAGAAAACAGAAGTGGCACTCACCCTGATGCTGAGAGGGTGCACCCTCTCCTTCACCAGCCGCCTCTCCATATTATGTTTATACCTTTGTACCTTGAATAAAGGACATCATTGCACAGCAGCATCAGGGTGAGTGCCACTTCTGTTTTCTTCATTTGTTCGGATCTATATCTCCACTATTGTTGAGCACCACCTACACGCCGCTGGATATTCAGTGCCAAAGAGGTTCCTTATAGAATCCTATACTGCTTAGTTCCATTGTTTGAAAGCCCGGACTTCAACGCTTCTATATTGGATTGATTGTTGTAAAGTTGCCGCCTGGTGCCGTTCTGTCTCCATACTTTTGCTCATACAGCTAATTGCATGTTACCTGTCTGCACTTACACCCAGGAGGCACGGTGACACCCCATAGAGCCGGGTTATCTAAGAGACCCTATAAACAGGCTCTAGTCACCAGTCATACGGGTTTTATCCTATCCTATATGGGGGACAGAGAGAGAGAGAAACACCACATCTGTGAGGACCTTACGAGAGACTTAGCAGTAAGGGACTGTACAATTACAGTGCAAGGGAAGGCTATTGATTTCCACCTGGACAAGGGGACTCTGGAATTGCCTCCAAACCGGCTGGACCCTACCTGCCCTGTGATCTGGTGCTCTGGACTGTGGCTGCTGAAACCAACAGCCTCGTTCTTCACTGCACCTCTCACCATTCTACCATCCACACACTGGGAAGCCCTGGAGACATACTTCACCTGTGGGAAGGTATACCATCTAGCTGCCATAACATCACCCCAGCGGACCCCTTAAAGCAGCGTCGGTCACCCTGACCGAATACCACAGGTGGCGTCACGAACAACAGATTTTATCCCTTTAAAGACCTTCCCCTTTTACACGGACCTCCCAGGGTCACGGACCGGGTCGCAGCCACCGTGACATCCCCCTGTGAACAACACCGGGCCCGGTATCGAGTACTCCACGACCCTGACGGGGCGCTCCAGTTGCTCCAGGCCCGCAGCCTATAGGGCGGCAGGGTCATAGATAGGCTGTTAGCATCCCGGTGCAGGGGATGCTATGACGTAACCGCATTGTTCCACCTGTGCTAATATGCTAAAAGGACAAGGCGACTCAAAGCATTAGATGGTAGTGTGAACTCACTATTACTTCATAAGGGGACACTCAGGATGATATTTCTTGATTAAGGACATTCTACATTATTACTTGATAAGGGGGAGTGGTGGATTCTCTATGCCGTAGGCTAGGGTGACCAGCTTGGACTGGAGGTGATGGTGTAGCAGAGCGGGTTTGACGGATCTCATGTGAATTGCTGAGGCCAGGAAAGCAAGGTAAGCATGGTGGCACAGAAACAAGTGAAGCTGGAAGCACCAGACGAAGCCGACCCATACCCAGTCCAGAATGATTATGGTTAACTGCCTCCCTTCGCTGCCAAATTTCATTTTCATTGTTTCCTCTCCTTTTTAAATAGCCATAACTTTTTTTTTGCACTGACTTAAATATATGACGGCTTGCTTTTTTGCGGGAAGTGTTGTAGCTTTGAATGATTCCATTCATTTTACCATATAGCATAAAATTAAATAACAAAAAAATCCAAGTGTGATGAATTTTATTTTTATGGAATTATTGTGCAGTAAAAATGACCTGGAAACATGATTCTCCAGGTCAGTGCAACTACAGACACCAAAAATAGTTTTTTACTATTCTATTGGCTTAAAAAAATTGTTTTTTACTATTTTATTGGCTTAAAAAAATTGATTTGTAGATGGGAGAGTGACTTGGGGATTTCTTTGTCCCAAGAGGAAAGGGACAAGATATTGCTGTTCACCTTTAGGACTTCGCTGTCGGCGGTGTCACAGGAGAGGAGTTATAAGGTTCTGTCGAGGTGGTATAGATGCCCCTGCCGGGTACACACTATGTTCCCGGTGATACCGGATATTTGTTGGAGATGCACATCAGAAAAAGGGACTTATGTCCATATCTGGTGGGAATGTCCACCCATAAAGAAATTCTGGATGCTAGTTTTCGATCTCCATAACAAATTATCCTTTCGCAAAATACAACCCACAGTGGAACTAGCCCTCTTGTCTCTGTGTGACATGTCGATATCTGGTTTTAAGAGGAGTCTTCTCAGACATTTTCTTACGGCTGCCAGGAATTTGATTCCTAGATACTGGAAGCAGGATCGTTACCCCTCAGGCTCCGATTTTGTTGCGGAGCTTAACAACATTTACAGAATGGAACAATTGATAAGTGAATCTATAGGGAATTCGGCAAAATTTTTTAACACTTGGGCTTCATGGATTGTATTCAGGGAGACCCCGGAGTTGGACATTTGGTTGTCCAGGTCCTAATCCATATCTGGAGCCGATTTGGGAGCGCTCGCGTAATGGCTGTTGCCCCTATCCTCTGGCCTGCTGTCGTGGCCTAAAGCCAATGTTGGTGACTTAATGTTCTTCTCTCCACTACATGGGGCCTGGGGTCGGCCCGGGAGGGATACCGCATTCCTCATACCTAGCGTACCCTCTTACCTTCACCCGCTTTCCTTCCCCCCCCCCCTTTTTTTTTTCTTCTTTCTTTCTCTCTTTCTCTTCTTTCTTTCCTCCTCGTTCTGTTTCTTTACTTCTTTCTACCTCTGCTTACTTCTTATTTTTAGTGACATTTTATACTATACTATACTATTATACTTATTATAGCTAGTAATGTTTGATTACCTTTGATGCTGTTTATATGTTTCAACTATGAAAAGTATCACTGCTAACTTGAAACCCTTTCGCGACATGCGCCGTACATGTACTGCGCATGTCGGGTCCCCTGCTTTGATGTGCGCTCCGGCGGTGAGCGCACATCAAAGTCGCGACATGTCAGCTGTTTTGTACAGCTGACATGTGCGCGCAATAGCGGCGGGTGAAATCGCTATTCACCCGCCGCTATTAACCTGTTAAATGCCGCTGTCAAACGCAGACAGCGGCATTTAACTACCGCATCCGGCCGTGCGGCCGGAAATGTCGTCATCGCCGACCCCCGTCACATGATCGGGGGTCGGCGATGCATCAGGAAGGTAACCATAGAGGTCCTTGAGACCTCTATGGTTACTGATCACTGGTAGCTGTGAGCGCCCCCCTGTGGTCGGCGCTCACAGCACACCTGCATTTGAGCTACATAACAGCGATCTGATGATCGCTGTTATGTAGCAGAGCCGATCAGGCTGTGCCTGCTTCTAGCCTCCCATGGAGGCTATTGAAGCATGGCAAAAGTGAAAAAAAAAAGTTTTTAAAAATGTGAAAAAAATATTAAAAATATAAAAGTTTAAATCACCCCCCTTTCGCCCCATCCTAAATAAAACAATAAAAAAAAAAAAAACCTACACATATTTGGTCCAAAATATCTTTGCAAGAACGAATAATGAGGGCACTCACCCGTCTTCATTAAAATTATTCCTTTATTCACGATAACACATCCAGAGAACTGATATGGCCGGGGGAGAGAGAGAGAGCCTCAGCCCGTGTGAGCAGAGGAGAACGACGACGGCCGTTTCGCGCTGTCTTGCGCTTCTACGGGTCAACTTGTGTATGAGGCCAGCAGCGGATATAGTGTGCCAATCTGACACACCCCACTACTAAATCCCTCCCACAAGCCGGGCCGATACAATTTTTAAATGTATGCTTTTAATGTGTGTTCATTGTATCGGCCCGGCTTGTGGGAGGGATTTAGTAGTGGGGTGTGTCAGATTGGCACACTATATCCGCTGCTGGCCTCATACACAAGTTGACCCGTAGAAGCGCAAGACAGCGCGAAACGGCCGTCGTCGTTCTCCTCTGCTCACACGGGCTGAGGCCCTCTCTCTCTCACCCGGCCATATCAGTTCTCTGGATGTGTTATCGTGAATAAAGGAATAATTTTAATGAAGACGGGTGAGTGCCCTCATTATTCGTTCTTGCAAAGATATTTTGGACTAAGTGACTGTTTTCCGTGAAGGAGCACCTGAAGTCTTCTAAAGCACGGCGTAGTAGGATATGCGTCTTGATCTCCACTGAAAGGTCAGAATACATTAGGGCAGTGCCGCCTGATCCTTTATTTCTTTTGGTTGCACTACACATATTTGGTATCACCGCGTTCAGAATCGCCCAATCTATCAATTTTAAAAAAGCATTAACCTGATCGCTAAAGAGCGTAGCGAGAAAAAAATCCAAAACGCCAGAATTACGTTTTTTTGGTCGCCGCGACATTGCGTTAAAATGCAATAACGGGCGATCAAAAGAACGCACCTGCGCCGAAATTAGATAATTAAAAACATCAGCTCGGCACGCAAAAAATAAGCCCTCACCCGACCCCAGATCACGAAAAATGGAGACGCTACGAGTATCGGAAACGGCACTTTTTTTTTTTTTTTTTTTTTTTTTTAAGCAAAGTTTGGAATTTTTTTTCACCACTTGGATAAAAAATAACCTAGTCATGTTAGGTGTCTATGAACTCGTAATGACCTAGAGAATCATAATGGCAGGTTAGTTTTAGCATTTAGTGAACCTAGCAAAAAAGCCAAACAAAAAACAAGTGTGGGATTGCACTTTTTTTGCAATTTCACCGCACTTGGAATTTTTTTCCCGTTTTCTAGTACACGACATGGTAAAACCAATGATGTCGTTCAAAAGTACAACTCGTCCCGCAAAAAATAAGCCCTCACATGGCCATATTGACGGAAAAATAAAAAAGTTATGGCTCTGGGAAGGAGGGGAGCGAAAAACGAAAACACAAAAACGAAAAAGGGCCGCGGCATGAAGGGGTTAATATTTGCTGAGACCTTCTTCTTTGGTGCGATCTACGGGTTGTACCCTGTTGAGTTTAACAATTGTTTCAGCGCTGTACCATTGTTTGTATTGTTTATTTGCTTCAATAAACCTGATTTATACAAAAAAATTGATTTGTGTCGCCACATTCTGACACCCGTAACTTTTCTATATTACCATCAATGGAGCAGTGTGAGGGCTGTTTTTTTCCATTTTGAGCTAATGTTTTTGTTTATATAATTTTGGGGAACATACTTTGATTTGATCGCTTCTTATTGCATTTTTATTGTTATTGCGGAGACCAAAAAAAACACAGTTGCGGTGTTTTGATTTTTTTTTCCAAACTGCTTAGCAAATTTTATTCTTTTACTTTTCTGGATGCAGCAGTACTAAATATGTCCAAATATAGACTAACAACCGAGCAGTTAAATGTCACATCCACACAATGTCCCCCTTAGGGCTTCTGTGCAGTCTGTCTTCTCTCTGCCCTGCCGAGGGCAGACCAAAGAAGTGTTCTGCGCAGAGGTGTAGCTAGGGTTTTGGTTCGGGGGGGGGGGGGGGCAAAGCTTCTGAGTGGGCCCCTAACCAGGTAACCTTGAATACAACTGGGTGACGCACCCAGGTGACCGCGATGTTACTGAAGATAATCTCTATATAAAGACCAACATGGATATTCCCAACCTGCACGACCTCCTCATCCTGCTAATACCCCAATACTAAGCCGTTGCTGCCGTATGTGACCCTATTACTGCACCTGATACCCCAATACTGAGCCCCTGCTGCCGTATGTGTCCCTATTACTGCACCTGATACCCCAATACTGAGCCGCTGCTACCGTATGTGTCCCTATTACTGCCCCTGATACTCCAATACTAAGCCTCTGCTGCCGTATGTGTCCCTATTACTGCACCTGATACCCCAATATGGAGCGCTGCTGCCGTATGTGACCCTATTACTGCACCTGATACCCCAATACTGAGCTGCTGCTGCCATATGTATCCCTATTACTGCACCAGATACCCCAATACTGAGCCGCTGCTGCCGTATGTGTCCCTATTACTGCTCCTGATAACCCAATACTGAGCCGCTGCTACCGTATGTGTCCTTATTACTGCCCCTGATACCCCTATACTGAGCCACTGCTGCCGTATGTGTCCCTATTACTGCTCCTGATAACCCAATACTGAGCCGCTGCTGCCGTATGTGTCCCTATTACTGCTCCTGATATCCCAATACTGAGCCGCTGCTGCCGTATGTGTCCTTATTACTGCCCCTGATACCCCTATACTGAGCCGCTGCTGCCGTATGTGTCCTTATTACTGCACCTGATACCCCTATACTGAGCCGCTGCTGCCGTATGTGTCCTTATTACTGCACCTGATATCCCAATACTGAGCTGCTGCTGCCATATGTGTCCTTATTACTGCCGCTGATACCCCTATACTGAGCCACTGCTGCCGTATGTGTCCTTATTACTGCACATGATACCCCAATACTGAGCCGCTGCTGCCGTATGTGTCCTTATTACTGCACCAGATACCTCAATACTGAGCCGCTGCTGCCGTATGTGTCCCTATTACTGCACCTGATATGCCAATACTGAGCCGCTGCTGCTGTATGTGTCCTTATTACTGCCCCTGATACCCCTATACTGAGCCTCTGCTGCCGTATGTGTCCCTTTTACTGCCCCTGATACCCCAATACTGAGCCGCTGCTACCGTATGTGTCCCAACTACTGCACCTGATATCCCAATACTGAGCCGCTGCTGCCGTTTGTGTCCTTATTACTGCCCCTGATACCCCAATACTGAGCTGCTGCTGCCGTATGTGTCCCTATTACTGCTTCTGATACCCCAATACTGAGCCGCTGCTACCATATGTGTCCCTACTACTGCCCCTGATGCCCCAATACTGAGCCGCTGCTGCCATATGTATCCCTATTACTGCACCAGATACCCCAATACTGAGCCACTGCTGCCGTATGTGTCCCTATTACTGCTCCTGATACCCCAATACTGAGCTGCTGCTACCGTATGTGTCCTTATTACTGCACCTGATATCCCAATACTGAGCCGCTGCTGCCGTATGTGTCCTTATTACTGCCCCTGATACCCCAATACTGAGCTGCTGCTGCCGTATGTGTCCCTATTACTGCTCCTGATACCCCAATACTGAGCCGCTGCTACCGTATGTGTCCCTATTACTGCACCTGATATCCCAATACTGAGCTGCTGCTGCCGTATGTGTCCTTATTACTGCCCCTGATACCCCAATACTGAGCCTCTGCTGCCGTATGTGTCCTTATTACTGCACCTGATATCCCAATACTGAGCTGCTGCTGCCATTGTGTCCTTATTACTGCTGCTGATACCCCTATACTGAGCCGCTGCTGCCGTATGTGTCCTTATTACTGCACCTGATACCCCAATACTGAGCCGCTACTGCCGTATGTGTCCTTATTACTGCACCTGATACCCCAACACTGAGCCGCTGCTGCTGTATGTGTCCTTATTACTGCACCAGATACACCAATACTGAGCCGCTGCTGCCGTATGTGTCCCTATTACTGCACCTGATATGCCAATACTGAGCCGCTGCTGCTGTATGTGTCCTTATTACTGCCCCTGATACCCCTATACTGAGCCGCTGCTGCCGTATGTGTCCTTATTACTGCACCTGATACCCCAATACTGAGCCGCTGCTACTGTATGTGTCCCTACTACTGCACCTGATATCCCAATACTGAGCCGCTGCTGCCTTTTGTGTCCTTATTACTGCCCCTGATACCCCAATACTGAGCTGCTGCTGCCGTATGTGTCCCTATTACTGCTTCTGATACCCCAATACTGAGCCGCTGCTACCGTATGTGTCCCTATTACTGCCCCTGATACCCCAATACTGAGCCGCTGCTGCCATCTGTATCCCTATTACTGCACCAGATACCCCAATACTGAGCCGCTGCTGCCGTATGTGTCCCTATTGCTGCTCCTGATACCCCAATACTGAGCCGCTGCTACCGTATATGTCCCTATTACTGCACCTGATATCCCAATACTGAGCCGCTGCTGCCGTATGTGTCCTTATTACTGCACCAGATACCCCAATACTGAGCCGCTGCTGCCGTATGTGTCCTTATTACTGCCCCTGATACCCCTATACTGAGCCGCTGCTGCCGTATGTGTCCTTATTACTGCACCTGATATCCCAATACCGAGCTGCTGCTGCCATATGTGTCCTTATTACTGCCGCTGATACCCCTATACTGAGCCGCTGCTGCCGTATGTGTCCTTATTACTGCACCTGATACCCCAATACTGAGCCGCTGCTGCCGTATGTGTCCTTATTACTGCTCCTGATACCCCAATACTGAGCCGCTGCTGCCGTATGTGTCCTTATTACTGCACCAGATACCCCAATACTGAGCCGCTGCTGCCGTATGTGTCCTTATTACTGCCCCTGATACCCCTTTACTGAGCCGCTGCTGCCGTATGTGTCCCTATTACTGCACCTGATATGCCAATACTGAGCCGCTGCTGCTGTATGTGTCCTTATTACTGCCCCTGATACCCCTATACTGAGCCGCTGCTGCCGTATGTGTCCTTATTACTGCACCTGATACCCCAATACTGAGCCGCTGCTACCGTATGTGTCCCTACTACTGCACCTGATATCCCAATACTGAGCCGCTGCTGCCGTTTGTGTCCTTATTACTGCCCCTGATACCCCTATACTGAGCCGCTGCTGCCGTATGTGTCCTTACTACTGCACCAGATACACCAATACTGAGCCGCTGCTGCCGTATGTGTCCCTATTACTGCTCCTGATACCCCAATACTGAGCCGCTGCTGCCGTATGTGTCCCTATTACTGCACCTGATACCCCAATACTGAGCCGCTGCTGCCGTATGTGTCCCTATTACTGCCCCTGATACCCCAATACTGAGCCGCTGCTGCCGTATATGTCCCTATTACTGCCCCTGATACCCCAATACTGAGCCGCTGCTGCCGTATGTGTCCCTATTACTGCACCTGATACCCCAGTACTGAGCCGCTGCTGCCGTATGTGTCCCTATTACTGCACCTGATACCCCAATACTGAGCCGCTGCTGCCGTATGTGTCCCTATTACTGCACCTGATACCCCAATACTGAGCCGCTGCTGCCGTATGTGTCCCTATTACTGCACCTGCTGTGTGATTCTCTGTGCCTTTTAAATTCTAAAGCTACCCTCTATAATATAGTAATGCCGGGTGCAAGTCCCCTAGAAAACAGTGCCCATATTTTGCCCCTTTAAAAGTAATAATGCCCTGTCTGCCCCTTTGAAAGTGTCCTGAGTCTCCCCCTGTACAGCTCCCCTATACACAGTATGATGCTCTCTTATACACAGTATAATGCCCCCTCACTGTAATCCCCACACTGTACGATGGCCCCCTAGATAGCCTCATATATGGTATAATGCACCAGATAGTCCTAAATGTAGTGTAATGCACTCCCCATAAGCCTCCATATTGTATTATGCACTCCCCATAGGCCTACTATGTATTGTAAAATGCACCCCCCATAGGCAAACTCTATACTGTATAATGCATCCCCCATAGGCATACTCTATAGCACAAGGCAGCACTCATAGGCAGATTCTGTAGTATAAAACAGCACCCCTATAGGCAGACCCTGTAATATAAGGCAGCACCCCTATAGGCAGACCCTGTAATATAAGGCAGCACCCCCATAGGCAGATCCTGTCATCGCGCCCCCTGTCTGTGTTTGCATCGGTGTCATCAGACGCTGAGAGGGGGATGATGGGAGAAGGAGCATAGTGCTCCTTTTCCCATCAATGCAATCAGCTGTATCGGCTAAAGGCCGGTACAGCTGTTCTTCCGATGACAGCGGGAGGCCCACTGCTGGCACCGGGGCCCCCCACCTGCTCAGGGGCCCCATAGTGGCTGGGCGGCAGAGAAGGGAGATCTATTCTCCCTGCTCTGCCGCAGAATGTAACTGTATCGGCGCTCTGCGCGCGCCGATACAGTTACAGTAGCATAGCTCCGGGTGGGCCCTCTCTGAGCTCCGGGCCCGTAGCATTCGCACCCTCTGCCCCCCCCCCCCCCCGGTAGCTACGCTACTGGCTGCGCATGCCCCGAGAAAGGTCAAAAGAGCACCGGCGCATGCGGATTACAGTCCTTTGCTCTGCTGTTTGGCAGGGCAGAGAGAAGTGCTACTGCTCAGAAACACAAAGGGGGACACTGAGTGGATGACATAGGATGCGCCATCCACATGAAGCTCAGAAGGAGGGCGGCATTGCAAACAGAGAGGAGGAAACAGACCAAGACCAGCGACGCCCATCGGACCGCCCCGCTCCGTAGGTGATTATAATAAAAGGTCTTTTTTTTGCCTTGCAGGGTGAATTGGAGTCATATATACAGCATTATCGAATGCTGTTACATGGGGCTGAAAGGTGGTGGCCATAGGTTATATAGGAAAAAAATGGTGACAGGTTCCCATTAACTAGGCAAATGTGGCCAAAAATGATGTCTGACAGAGCACACTGTGACTTTGCCTGCATCATTATAGTCAATGACCGCTTTCGTGCATACGCCCAAATCCCGTATTCCTGGGCTTCGTACTTAAGCCCTAGCAGAGTCACTGAGCATTTTCTCAAACGCTATGTGAACATAGCCTACTGGAAAAAGGTTAAGGGCAGAGTTGCTGTACCTGGGTAGCAAATGGTGAGGTATGAACAGCACCAAGAACAGTTCCAAGCAGTTAGTAATCAGGAATCTTGATTGCAGGATGTTAGGTGTGGACTACATCTAAATGAGCTGGACTGAGCTTGAAATTAGCACTGTGATAGTACAGTCAGGAGTAGAAGAGGAGATATAATTAGACACCTGGCGGGAGCTGAGCCAAGTGGATGAAGAAGGAAACTCTTCACAAACAAGTGGAAGCTCGGAACAATGCTTTCTAAATACTCAAACACACATGGGTACCTGTGCTGACCTTTAATTGTTTTTTTTAAAAGGCTTTGCCAAAGGTGGAGGAAGCAAGGCCCATCGCTGGTACTGGGCACAGGTGAGTGGCTGTGGCACTTAAAGGCAATCTGTCAGCAGGTTATTCCTATATAATATGAAGACAGCAGGAGATAAAGGGTGAAACAGAATTCAGGGATGTGTCACTTGTCAAAGTGCATGACGTTGTTTACTATCTGTAAAGGATTTATCACTCACTAAGAGATTAACATTGCCAGACTGGTCCGGCAACTAAGCAGCTCACTGTCTATGGACTTTGTATACAGAGAGTCTGGTGTAGACTCGGTTATCTTTTTCAGCCCTGCTTCATGCTAAATCTATAAGCTCTGATTGAATCAGAACAGCTGCACCCAGTACACTAAGTGATACATTGTTGGATTCAGCTTCTCTTTCCCTACATTACGCTGCTCTCAGGTGAGGTAGCAAAAACCTGCTAACAGCTTCCCTTTAAGTAATATTATGCTTTTTAACGGGGCACTGAAAGAGCAATATTGTATTATGAGGAACACTTGGTCAGTATTTCTTTCTAAAGGACACTGAAGGGGCACAATTACTTTATAAGTTCGGTCATTACTACTTTAATAGAATCACTTTTGGCATTATTAACTTACAATGGCTTGAAAAAGTATTCATACCCCGTGAACCTTTCCACATTTTATAACGTTACACCCACAAACTTAAATGTATTTTATTTGTTTGTTTTTTTACAGTATGTGATATACCAACACAAAAAAAAACATATTTGTGAAGAGTAAAGGAAATTATACATTATTTTAAAATTATTTTAAAAATATAAATCTGAAAATTGTGACATGCAGCTATATTTATTCAATACTTCGTAGGGCCACCTTTCGCTTTAATTACTTTTGCAAGTGTTTGGAGTATGTCTCTACCAGACTTACACATCTAGAGGATGAAAGTTTTGCCCATTCTTCTTTGCAAACTAGTTTTAACTGAGTGAGATTGGATTGTGAGTGTCTGTGAACAGAAATTTTCAAGCCTTGCCATAGATTCTCAATGGGATTTAGATTTTAACTTTGACTGGGGCATTCAAGCTCATGAATATGCTTTGATCTTGACCATTAAGGTCGATGTCCTATAGGAAGGTGAATCTATGCCCCAGTCCTAAGGTTTTCCTCCAGAATTGCCTTGTATTTAGCTTCATTCATCTTCCCATCAAATCTGTCCAGTTTCTCTGTCCCTGCTGAAGAAAAGCATCCCCACAGCATGATGCTGTCTCCACCATGTTTGATGATGGGATGGTGTTTTCAGAGTGATATGCAGTGTTAGTTTTTCACCACACATATCATTTTGCGTTTAGTCCATAAAATTCTACTCTGGTCTTATCTGACCAGAGCACCTTCTTCCACATGCTATCTATGTCTTCTACATGACTTTTTGCAAACTGCAAATGGGACTTATTTTGGCTTGCTATAAAATAATGACTTTTGTCTTGACATTATCATAGAATCATAGAATGTTAGAGTTGGAAGGGACTTCAAGGGTCATTGTGTCCAACCCACTGCTCAATGTAGGATTAACTAAACCAACTCAGACAGATGTCTGTCCAGCCTGTGTTTGAATGAAGACTTCCATTGAAGGATAACTCACCACCTCTTTCACTCTCACAGTCAAAAAGTTTTTTCTAATATCTAATCTGTATCTTCTCCCTTTCAGTTTCATTCCATTGCTTCTTGTGTTTCCATGTGCAAATGAGAATAAGGATGATCCCTCTACACTGTGACATTCCTTCAGATATTTATAGACAGCTATTAAGTCTCCTCTCAGTCTTCTTTTTTGCAAGGTAAGCATTCCCAGATCCTTTAACCATTCCTTGTAGGACATAGTTTGCAGTCCGCTCTCCATCCTGGTAGCTCTTCTCTGAACTTGCTCCAGTTTTTCAATATCTTTTTAAAATGTGGTGCCCAGAACTGGACACAGTATTCCAGAGGCCTGGACAAGTAGGATTAGAGGGGGATAATTACTTCACGCGATCTAGAGCACCTCTTAATACATCCTAGAACTGTGTTTGCCTTTTTTGCTGCTATACCACACTCATGTACAGTCTGTGATCTATTAGTATACCCAAGTATTTTTCATATGTGCTTTTGCTTAGTTCTATTCCCCCCATTCTTCCATAAAGTCCAGATTTGTGGAGTGTATAACTGATAGTTGTCTTGTAGACAGATTTTCCCAGCTGAGTTGTGGATCTATGTAACTCCTTCAGAGTGACCATGGGCTTTCTTGGCTGCTTCGCTAATTAGTGCTTTCCTTACCTTGGGATGTCAGTTTAGGTGACGTCTTGGTAGGTTTCCAGTTGTGCCATACTCCTTGAATTTTTGGATGATGGATTGACCAGTCCTCCGTGAGACGTTCAGAGCTTTGTCTATTTTTCATAACTTAACTCTGCTTTACTATTCTTCACAACTTTATATTCTTCACAACTTTATATCTGACCTGTCTGGTGTGTTCCTTGGTTTTCATAATGCTATTTCATCCCTAATGTTCTAAAACAAACCTCTGAGGTCTTCACAGAACATCTGTACTTATACCAAGAATAAATTACACACAGATGGACTCAATTTACTAATTATGCAACTTCTGGAGGCAATTGGTCACTCAAGACTTTATTTAGGAATATGAGACTACAGGAGGCTGAATACCAATGCATGTGACAATTTTCAGATTTATATTTGTAAAATATTAAGAAAATCATGTATCATTTCCTTTACAGTTCACAAATACTTGCTACTTTGTATTGGTACATCACATAAAGTCTCAATAAAATACATTTAAGTTTGTGGGTGTAATGTGAAAAAATTGTGAAAACCTTCATGGAGTATGAATACTTTTTAAAGGTACTGTATAAGGGGGCATTTGGGCCATTATTACATTATAAAGGGGTTCTTAGGGCATAATCATTTTATAATGAGGCACTTATGCCATTGTCGCTTTATAATTATATCTTCGCTTTGAATGGGGTCTAGTGGATGCTGCAGAAGAAATGTGTGATAGGCCGCAATTTCATCTGGTGTTATTATAGCTTATTATAGAGGGTTTAAAAACTGCAGCAGCTTAGTTTAAGAAAATGGTTGTTGTGATGAGACTACCCTTTTTTTCTAGGGATTTTACTTTAGTTCAAGAATCATGTCATACTATGAAGGTATAACTTCTGGTGCTGTGCCCACTTCATCTGCAGCTGTAACATACAGCTGGTACATTGCTGCAACAGCTGAGATCAGAGTTAACTTATCCCAGCCACTAGGAATATTGCTGAATGTTGTAGTTTAATAGAGTGAAGGGCTTCCTCCAAAAGCACATCAGCACCTCTACAATGTAGTAGCATAATACAAATGATTTGTCATGACAATGGCCCCCAGGTCTGCCTAGTTCTGCCTATATGTTGCATTCTAGTTTCCCAGCCAGCAACTGCAAGAGCAGAATTAATAAAGTTTTTTTTACGTGTGTACTCCTCTTTGGTCAGCTTTATTTCCTGATAGATTGTAAGATCATGTGAACAAGGCCCTCAATTCTAGTGTTTCAATTGTTGATTGGTTTATTACTCTGCAGCGTCTGATACTTTTTTTTACATGTACCTTCTAAATTGTAAAGTGCTGTGAAATATGTTGACCCTATACAAAAACCGAGATAATAATAATACTAATAATAAGCAGCTGCCTAAATAGGAGCTTGTTTCACAAGGCTAGTTTAGATGCCACCAAACTCTATTACTCAACTAACCTCCCAAGAGAAGACTTGAGAATATGCTAACAGCACTGATCAGTCTATACTGCAGCTTCTTAGGAGCTTTACTGTGTAGAAAGGAGAACAAGCTGAAGGTCAGCAGCTGTCTAATTGCTGCAGTCAGGATGTCTGCCCTCCACATACTCCCATAGCAAATGTACAGATCATTGCAGGGCATCACTTGAAGAGTTGGCCACCATACAAACTTTAGAACATGCCTTCATCAACATCGAGCTCTCCTTGCCATGCTGCCCGCTCTGACTCTTCCCTGCTCTTCACTGCTGTACTTTGTTGTACCTTTTAATGAAGATCATTTATATCTGAAAGTGAAGTCTACAAAACTGTCACACAGGTTAGTCAACTCTAATGACTATTTATGTGTGTTTGTGAATGCTCCCGCATACTTTCTACGCCTGTGAAATGAGAACAGGTTGTTGATAATGAATATATTTAACGGTGTTACTGATGTCTCATAGAATCCAGAGCATACTATTTAATGCCAGGTCAAGATAACCTGGTTACATTGTTTTATTTTATTGTCTCCGCTGTGAAACAGGATGTGAGTCACATGATGTGAAAAATCCATATATGTCTGCTAATTCTGTAAGTGGAAACAGTGTATTGAATGTTACAAATTCGGACATACAGGAGGTGACAATGGCCGAATAGAATGGTGGAACCAATAAGTCTTTAATGACTTTGGCTCGAGGTAAACTGGGGAGAATTGGGCCACTGGATTTCCAATGCCCTAACCTTTTGTATTCACAGAAGATAAGCTGCTGCCAGAAGAGTTTGGCAGCAGCTTTCTCTCTCAACATGTCGGGAGATATAACTGTTATGTCGTGTATGAAGAGCTCTCGGGATTATGCAGGTATAAGGAAGTATATGCCAGGGAATACCCATGTCGCTACTCTAGGAGTAGTCCCCCAGTATCATCAGCTAATACTCAGGCAGTTTTGTTAAAGCAGGTGTAGGCGAAAATGGCAGTCACTTAGAGCAGAAGCTGGTTGGAAGTAAAGATCAGGAAGAAGTCAGGATGGGCAGCATTCAACTAAGCTATGTCCGTGAAACAAGACTGCCCTTAAAACCCATAAAGCAAGCATAAACACAGAATGGGTATGTTCTTTTGGTTCCTATTCTTCCAGAGTATTGAGGGAAAGTACCCCAAGGAAGCGAGGGACCTAGAGGAATTGGCTGGAGTCATGTCAAGTACTTGCCCATAAGGAAGCTAAGGAGAAAACATTTTACTGGGAGAAAAGAAACCGTGGCCTGCCAATTTTTCTCTGATACAGCCTTCCAGGTTCCAAAAATGTGCCCACGTTAACCTTATTGTTCCAGTTCAGCTCAGACATCAAGATATGAAGTTTAATGGCGCTTTCGCCTAGGTTCCGTGATCAAGTTAAAGCATTAATGAGGCAGATTAAAAAAAGCTTGTCTGAGTCCTTATTGGTTTTGTCCACTGCTATGAAACCCCTTCCTAAATGCTAAAGTGCCCCATGTAAAAGAAAAAAAAAGCCTCATGGACCAGCACAGTCCCAGCGATGTGGGTGCTATGTTTCCCTGTGGTTACGTGAGATTGTTATGTTGCGTAACCACTGCAGCCAATCATCGACCATTCATCAGCTGCAACCTATCAGTATTTTGTCATACCCTCAGTGCCCCTTCACTGCCCTTTAAAAAGAAATAACTCTGCAAGAGCTCCCTTATAAAGGAATAATGTTTTGAGTGCCCCATTGTGGCACTTTAGAAAGAAATAATGCTCTGAGTGCCCCTTCTAAATTCATAATGCCTCTTCAGTGTCCACTTAAAACGACTGTCAATGTAGAAAAGGTAAATTTGCTATTTCTCTTGATGTGCTGCAATATTGCACTGCATTGTATGCGATTTTCCAGCTATCACATTTACAAAAGGAACAATCAAATGGATCATCTAGTTTAGCTACATCAGTATGTATTGTTTTCATAGAACTCTAGAATTTACTAGTGTTTCGGAGTAAATTATGTGTTTGCGGAGTGTAGGGAGACAAATAATTCAGTGAGATAGGGAACCCAATGTGCATCTTCACTAACACAACAAAATAAAATGAGTGAGCATAGAAGTGTCAGCCTGGCTTTCTAGAACTGACCTGACAGGAGTCACAATACGGCTTTGTGCTATTGGGGTCCCTGCATCTCTTTCTGCTCTTCTTCCCTTGCACAGTCTCTTTATACACAGATCTTCCCTAACATAACATAGCCACAATGGCAAAAAGGTTACTGACTCATAGATTAACTGACGTTGGTGAATGGAACTGTGACACTTTGAGCTGTAGTAGCTAAACTCCAGGTCAGCAAGCCCACCGCCCCACAACAAATGGCTTGTGACAGCTCAAAACAAAAGGATTTGTCGAGCAGTAAAATGTATGCAAACAGTGTATATTTGTCTTTTAGTGCGTTGCACGTTGCAGCACATACAAGTCAATACAAGCAGAACAAGTTCATAATTCATCAACCTAACTGTTGTGCACATTTACAGTGAACTAAAAGGGGTTTTCTGGTTTTTAATAATTATGCTCAAATAATTCTGCGGCTATATTTTTGATTCTATCTTCCCGAATGTTGGCTGAACAGAGGTCTGGGCATCTATGGTGTGTTTTTTATTTGGTGAAGAGATAATTCAATGGAACATTGTAAACCTACTATCCGACTAGCAAAAGCTGCTGCAAGATTTCAAAATGTATTTTCCACCAATATGTGTACCCCAATAATGTGCCCTATTTGGAGCCTTATTGTCTACAGACTTTGCTATTTATTTGGAATTGGAATACTGTTCAGCTCTGTAAGTTGATGTCAATACTTACATGTAAAAGAAGCAATTGCAATCATTAGAATTTGCTACAGAAACTGTAACAAATAATGACTGTCTTACTTGCTATGCTGCCACTACAGTGGGTGCACAAGTATTAGGCAATTTGTATTTGTGATGATTAATTTTATTACTGAACTACAATCTAAAAGGTTAAAATACTGTACCTGAATATTTAAGAAAGTAAAAGTAAGATTTTGTTGTAGGAGAATACCGTATCTATGTGTACAGAATTATTGGACAACTATTAGTGTGCAGAATTATTTTGTAACTAAATGAAAAATTAAAATTTTCGCATCTCAGTTGTTTATTTTCGTCAGAGAAAGTTGGATTAATAACCATTAGTTATTACCTATAATAACGCATGTACAACTCAAAATTTACTAAAATACACTTCTGACAAATATATATCAGTGACCAATATAGCCAACTTTATGTGCAATAAAAGTGCAATACCTTCCATCCATGGTGTCTGTCAGTTTTTAATCAATGATCAACTTTTTGGGCAGCACCAACCACAGCCTCCCAGACACTGTGCAGAGAGGTGTACTGTTTTCCTTCACCGTTAATCTTCTGTTTAAGAAATGCCATCAAGTTCAGAATAGGGTTTAGGTCAGGTAAGGAAGGTGGCCATGTCATTATTCTTTCATCTCTTAAGGTACCGTCACACTCAGCAACGCTGCAGCGATATAGACAACGAGCCGATCGCTGCAGCGTTGCTGTTTAGGTCGCTGTAGAGATGTCAAACACAGCAGCTCCAGAACGATGCAGGAGCGATCCTGTGACGTAGCGGTGACTCACTTATCGTTCTCACAGGTCGTTAGCTCCATGTAAAACATTGCTGACATCGTTGCTTTTGCTGTCAAACACGACGATACACGCCGACCTGACGACCAAATAAAGTTCTGGACTTCTAGCTCCGACCAGCGATATCACAGCGGGATCCAGATCACTGCTGCGTGTCAAACACAACGAGATCGCTATCCAGGACGCTGCAACGTCACGGATCGCTGTCGTTCTCGTTGTAAAGTTGTTTAGTGTGAAGGTACCTTAAGGCCTTTACTGGCTAGCCAAGTAGTGGAGACTTCGTTGCATGCGTTGGAGCATTGTCCTGCATAAAAATAATGGTTTTCTTGGAAGACGCTAAGTACTTTTCCCTGTACCACTCATTGTAAAAAGTGACCACACCCCAATATCTTAGGAACTTCAAGGATGTAACATCCCACTGAAAAACCTGTAACAATTTTTGACTTTTCGGCTATCTCCAAGCTGCTACTGCGCAGGCGCGGGCAGCACCATCTTGGAGGAGGAATTTTTTCTTCTCCAGTAAGATGGTAGCGCATGCGCAGTAGCAGCTATCAGATCACAACTACTGTATGTACACTGATAGCTGCTACTGCACAGGCGTGGCAGGCACCATTTTCAAATTGATTTTCTTTCTAGCTGAATAGCATGAAGAAAATGCATTATTAGGACATGAAACATGCGATTATGCTGCAGCGCAGATGCCACGGCTGTCACCTGCCTGCAGGAGGTTTTTTTTTAAAAGTATGTACAGATATTTATTATGCCAACTAGGGGGCAGGTCACCGAGGGAGCAGTGACCTGTCAGCAGTCTGCATTATGAATAGCAAATCGGAGCACCACATAAAGACCCCCCCCCCCACAGGCCGCCCCCGGGCATGAGCATATCATTAACTACAAACAGAAAATATAGATTAAAGAACAACAACAAGACAGATTTCATCACCCAAGGTATCATTTTAATCAGTATAACGGCACCGACCTGACACTGTGTATAGGTTATTATGCACAATCCTGCAGACAGGTTCTCTTTAAATAGGGGCCATGGGATAAGCTGCTGTACGGTGGTGCAGGCTGGCAGGACTGGTCAGGTAGTCTGGAGAGAACCAAGAGGGAAAGTATAAAATTGGAAGATGCAAGAATAGTCAATAAAACAAGCTGAGGTCAAAAACAGGAAACAAACACACTATACTGAAGCTGAACTAAAGGACTGAACCAGAAGAGCACAAGTCTACATCTGGCGGCTTCCAGCAGTAACCTGGAAGCTTAAGTAGAGTGTGGTGCTCTCCAATAGGCTGGAGCGGGGAGCTGCTAACTCCAGCTGGACAGCACGCACACACTCAAGCCTACTTCACACGTTCTGATGATTCCTGTACAGGAATAACAGTACTGATGAGATCCATGTCCGTGTGCCATCCGTATGTACGTATGTGAAATCCATGTATGTGCTTGCAGTCCATGTGCCAGTTCCTTGTGCCGTCTGTGTGCCATTCATGTGACACCTACCAGCATCTCTGACCACTTCCCACACTATTAATATCATCTCAGAGGTGTCTGTTTAGCCTCTGCTGGTTTGAATTTATAGGAGGACCCTACGTCATTTTTTTTCTGGGTTCCCCCATAAATTCACCAGGAAAGGATAAACAAACAGCTGTGAGCTGTTAGCAGCCTGGACACCTTATGGGGTATTGTCCCTTGTCCCAGATTATTAACATCACTCCCCAGCCGTGGGCTTTCCCTCTGCTGGTTATGGAAAAACGCGCGGGTACCCAACGCCGTTTTTTTTACTTAATTCTTTCTTTTACACAGGAGTTACACAGCTGCTGCTGAATACAACTCCCATCATTGTCGCCTGGTCGCCCTGATCTCAACGCGACCAGGAGACAATGATGAAACCTGCCTTCAGCTGCTGGCGCCTGGGAACAGCACAAACTGTACCGCTTGTTCCCAGGTGCTGGTACGTGTGACACTGATGACACATGAATGTCATTCATATATCATCAGTATGCATGTGTGAAAAACCTGATGTGTGCGCACCACCACCATTGGATACAATGTGTGTGCATGTGTCCGCATTTGCGGCCCTTAAAAAATGGACCACATGACACAAAAAACAGACTTATGAAGGGGGCCTTACTGTCAGACAGGATCCCAGCCACACTAATCTTAGTGATTGGACAGAGTCTGCACCATCTAAGCTTCTGGTTCCATTGTCTCTTCTATCACCAGCATGCCCACAGAATGAATATGGCAGCATCTGGCCCCAAAGCAAACGTCATAGGAGCAGGTCTTGGTGGAGATGGGACAACAGTGTAAAACCAGCAACATGAATATTAGGGTCACTGGTCGTAAATGCCAAGATCGTATGCAGGCATGATTAATGTATATATAATGATGATTCGGTGTATGCAGTGCTTGCATACCGTGCTGTGAAAAAGTGTTTTCCGATTTCATCTATTTTTGCATATTTGTGAAATTGTGAAATTCGAATATTTCTGATCATCAAAATGACTTTTAATATTAGACAAATATATTCCAAAATAAGCAAGAAATACTGTTTGTAAGTAATGATTTAATTTATTGCAGGACAAATTCTTTTTAGCATTACCTGGACAGAAGTAGAATGTATCCACCTTCACCCTTGTTACGTACCATATCAGTTGGTTTAACTGATTCAATTGACATTTAGATTTATTTTCACTAGATAAACCCAGTCATTGAAATCTACCAATCATCAGCCTGGTCACTCAGCAGCAACTGATTGGCTGCAATGGTGATGTTCCATATGATCCGGAAAACAGAACTAAGACACTGCCTCTTCTGGCTCAGATGGAACATTACAGCTGCAACTGATCTGTGACTGACAATTGGTTGGAGTAGTCACATGACATCCATCGGAAGAGGAAGCAAGGAGACCAGTGTATAAATTTGTTTTATTTAGAGAACTCCATGGTCTCATTTTTACAACAGGTGGATCTTTGAGAAGCATGACCGCACTTCCTCGGCAGCCTCTCATCTGCTGTGTCTAAGACAATAGGCTACTACAATTGGTCAGTATGCCATAAGGTTTCCCATCCTAGACTCAGAGTTAATGTGGCGGTGGCTTTCTACTAAGAACTGTCTGGCTACATCAAGGATTATCTAGCTGCTCATGATCTTTCCTCAATCCTTGACAACTTAATCTTCCCAAAGACCAGAGTGAATCTCTATTTTCAAGAAAAGTGTGGGCAAAGAGAATGTAGAATCAGCATCAATGTAAATAATTCCGACTACATAAAGCTGAATATTTGTGGGATTATATTTGACAAACTAATGCAAATATCACATTCACATGTTATTTCCATTTATAGATGCTTATGCAAAGTACATTTCCCATGATGCCTCTGGCTTTGCTGGGGAGGTCACATCATATTGCTCTGTCTCTTGTTTGATGGCAGCCACAGATAGATCAGTGACCTAGAGCTGTTCCCTGATGCTACTGTACAGTCTAAGTGCACATTCACACTAGTCATTGGCGACCCTTATACAGCCGCCATTTAGCAAAATACCATAGAAGCTGATCAATGGTCAATTAATAGCTTGTTTAGACTGTCTGACTGCACTTCCACGTGAACAGAACAATATTAAAATTATTTTTGCTCATTCAACAAGGGACTGGCAGCCTGTTAGACAGGCCCATTATCGAGAAACAAGCATTCCTAGGAACTTTCGTTCTCAATATACCGTAATTAAAAAAAAAATTCTACTAAGTAGGCCTGGTCATACAGTATCTCCCAACTTTTATAAACCAGGAGATACATGTATTGTGGCACGTACACATTAATTATGTATGATGCGCCCAAAAATGCCCCACACACAGAGTATAATACCCCCACCCACGGATGTCAGTATGATGCCCCTACAGCCATCACTCAGTCTGATGGCCCCCACTCAGTATGATGCCCCCACTCAGTGCCAACCCCCAATCACTATGAGTGTCCCTACAGGCCCCAACCCGTCCCCACATCCCTCACTTAGTATGGAGGTCCCAAAAGCTACTGACATTTAAAAAAGACAAACACACACTCCTCACCTCTCCCCATTCCCTCGGCATGCTGCTCCAGTCTGTGCAGTGTAGGTACTGAGGCTCCGCATTGCAGGCTCGATGTAGTAACGTCATTGAGCCTGCAGTGCATGGAGTCTGAGACTCACAGACAGTTCCCTGATGCACCATTTTATTCAACCTTAGCCGCGTCCTGAGGATACAAATACCAAAGAAATTGTGATGACAGGCTCAGCATCGGGTCCCCTGGCTAATGAGCCTAAGTGGGAGTGCGGTCTGCCACTATGGGCGGTACACCCCTGCTCTTCATTATGGTAGGAAGCCTTAAATACCATGTTTCAAAATTAAGTGAATGGAAACAAATATGAATTAATGCAATAATGTAATTATTTTTTTTTTTTTTCCAAACTGTTTTTATTAAACATTTTCAATTAAACATTTTCAACATTAACATATCAATATGCAAACATAGGTACACGGGATTATTTCCCTCTTTCCGGTATTACAGAAGCCCATTATTAAAGACGGTAACTAATTTAGCGTTCCAGTTTGCAAATTAAAGGCAAAATACCTCTTAATCAAGATAAAGCATAGAATTCAACATGGAAATACAATACGAGTGGACTAATGTAATTAATTTAATAGAAGTCAAAGGGTAATTGTATAATGGAAATGTTCTACTATGCTGGATAAGCATGCTACTTGTATAAATGAGGTGCTCTTCCTCAATCACATTTGCACAGCTCACTAAATTTGTAGAGCACACATTTTTAAACAATTGGTGCAGACAGTTCTGACATCCTATGAACTCCATTACTCCCATATTCATTCACCTTTGTCCTTCCCGTAATGTACTTATTCAGCAATATCACAGAATAATTGCCACATGAAACTCACCTTATGATCAGTCTTCCACAACCTGTTAGCAGTATCCTGATATTTTGCACTCTGTGGAGTTGGTTCTACATGCAGTAGATGAGTCCAACAAGCATCATCATGGTGGAACTGTCTAAGGTTGAAGAACACTGAACCAATATGTTTATATACTACTGTTATGTACTATTTTTATCAACTATATGATGTAGGCAAATGTATACATAAATGGTGTATAGGAAAGAGATATTTGTATACTGTACTTTATGCGCAACGGTTGTGTAGAGGTATTTTAATAATTACAAATCTCAAAACTGAAACATTTCCACCTTTGCAATCTACTGTTTCTGATCTGGTCCCCAATGACTGGTCATTGAGGCAGACCAGGGGCGTAAATCCCATTGGTGCAGCCTGTGCAGCCACAGCAGCCCAAAAGGTAAGGGGGCCAATTTTCACTCTAAAAGCAAGTGCAATTTTCATGATGATGAGATATAGAATTGCAAAGGGCCCATATATTGTTCTTGCACAGGGTCCATCTCCTATGTCTACCATTGAGATGTACTGCTCCACTCCTTTTGTCCTATGTGCATGCTGACAAACTTTCTAATGCCAATATCTGATCACCATAGCCAAGCAAGGTAATCAGGAGCTATGAACCCATTATATTACTAATAGATTTGGCTGGTGCTAAACCAGGAGGCAGTACTGAAAGGATTATGCATTTTTCATATTTTCCCGACATTTCCACAGTAAATCCCAAGAAGACATTGCGCCAAAGTAGTCTCTGTTAGCAATGTCTGGAGCCTAGAAGAGCTGAAGATCTCAATATTAAAACGAGAGAGAGGAATCATAGTCATACAGACTACAGTGCATGAGTCAAGACAGGCGATGGTAAGCCACGAGCGGTAGGCAGGAAGTGCAGCAGACAAGAAGAAGCGGTCAAGTAAAGAAGCCTGATGTATGCCAAATAAAACAGGAACACACACACCTTTGCAGACTTCAGGAACCAAGGACCTTATTGCTCAAAGTAATACAGTTTTTAATACTTGCTTGCACTAAAATATCACAAGATATTTGTGTAAGATGTTTAAAGGGAACCTTTCAACAGGATTGCACAGTAACCTACAGACAGTGTCAGGTCGGCGCCGTTATACTGAATAAAATGATACCTTGCTTGATGAAATCCGTCTTATGGTTATTGTTACAATTTGGGACCAGGAGAACAAGGTAGGTGAACCCACTGAACCAAAACAGCGAACCTCCCCAGGACGAGTGGACCAGGTAGACCACCCCCTATACAGGGAGCGTTAGGAGCAGGCCCAGGGGAAACTACTGCATGGCAGCCGGTACCAAGAGCAGAAGGGAAGGAAAAGGACTAGGCAGGGACGACGGGAAAAAAACAAGAAAGATGATGAGAAGCAGGTAACGGGAGACTGACAAAAACAGACAGAAGATGGGAGACAAACCAGTAGACAGGATGCAGACACAGGACCTCGGGTGAGCAGGAGACGAAGGCGGAAGGACAATACAGAGGAACAGGAGCACCGAGGAAACAGAGACACAGGAGGACTGGAGCTGAAAGGAAGCACGGAAACAGACAATGGTTAGACACAGAAACGAAGAACCAGCAGCGAAAGACAAGCCGCAGAGAGAACGCAGAGTACGCTGCGAAGCGTGAGAGCCAGAGACACTTGCAAGAAACAAATGACAAACAGGCACAGCCGAAAAGACGAGGCGGCCTTAAATGCAGAGCGGCAGCGTACCTTCCGGGTCATGGTCCTCCAGGACCATAGAGAACAGCGGAAGGAGCGGCTGGTCAAAAGAAACAGTGTGCGCATGCGCAGAGAAACCTAATGCGCGCGCTGCCCGGACAGGAAGCAGGAGGTGGGAGAACGAGCAGAGGAGACGGCGCTGGAGGAAGAACAGGAGCGCGCCGGGACGCCGTGGAACGGTGAGTATGAGCGGGCAACAGGGGCCGAGGCGGTGAAAATGGCGACCTGACAGTTATTCTTTATTTGCAGTCTTGTGTTAATGAGATTCTCGTGCCCTAAGGCGAGGTTTATGTATGTGGTGCTCTGACTATATATTCATAATGCAGACTGCTGACAGATCACTGATCCGTCACTGACCTGCCTCCTAGTTTGCATAATGAAGACCTGTACATACTGAAGAAAAAAAACCAAAACCTTCTGCAGGCAGGTGCCAGCCGTGGCACCTGCTGTGCATCATAATCGCATGCTTAGTGTGGCAATAATACATTTTCTTGATGTTATCCAGCTAGGGAAAATAAAACAATTTGAAAATGGCGCCCATCGCTCTTGCGTGGTAGCAGCTATAGGTGTCTATAGCCCTATACACAGTGCCCGGGTATCTGCGAGCCATGATCAGACCCTGGGCAGCAGCAAAAGGATGAGGGAGAAGCGCGGGACCTCGGTGGTGAGAGTGTCGTTGTCTCTGGTGGGAGAGTGAGGCAGATTGCAGAGACGCCGGCACCACAGCAGCAGGAGAAGGAGGAGGAGGTGCGGTACCACGGCAGTGAGAGTCGGCATCTCTGCTGGGGAAAGAAGTGCGGAGACACCGGCGTTACACTTGACCACTCCCAGAACTTCTTATGGAGCCACTCTTTAGTTGCCCTGGCTGTGTGTTCCGGGTCATTGTCATGCTGGAAGACCGAGCCATGACCCATCTCTAATGCATTTACTGGGGTACGGAGGTTGTTGTTCAAAATCTCACGATACATGACCACATCCATCCTCCTTTCAATATGGTGCAGTCGTCCTGTCCCCTTTGCAGAAAAGCACCCCAAAGTAGGATGTTTCTCCCACCATGCTTCACGGTTGGAACTGTGTTCTTGGAGTTGTACTAATTTTTCTTCTTTCTCCAACCACGGCGAGTGGAGTTGATACCAAAAAGTTCTAGTTTGGTCTCGTCTGACCACATGACCTTCTCCCATGCCTCCTCTGGATCATCCTGATGGTCATTCGCAAACTTCAAACGGGCCTGGCATAATCAGGGGAACTTTGCACGCCATGCAGGATTTTAATCCATGACGGCATAGTGTGTTACTATTGGTAATGTTTGAGACTGGGTACCCAGCTCTCTTCAGGTCATTGCCCAGTTCCTCCCATGTAGTTCTGGGCTGATTCCTGACATTTCTCAGAATCATCCTTACTCCATGATGCGAGATCTTGCATGGAGCCCCAGACCAAGGAAAATTGACAGTCATCTTGTGCTTCTTCTATTTTCTAATAATTGTGCCAACAGTTGCCCTCTCACCAAGCTGGTGGCCTATTGTCCTATAGCCCATTCCAGCCTTGTGCAGGTCTACAATTTTGACCCTGGTGTCCTTAGACAGCTCTTTGGTCTTGGCCATGGTGGAGAGGTTGGAGTGTTATTGATTGAATGTGTGGACAGTCTTTTATACAGGTAACGAGTTCAAACAGTTGAAATTAACACAGGTAATGAGTGCAGAGTAGGAGGGCTTCTTAAAGAAAAACTCTGTGAGAGACAGAATTCTTGCTGGTTGGTAGGTGATCAAATACTTATTTCATGCAATAAAATGCAATTTAATTATTTAAAAATCATACAATGTGATTTACTGTTTTTTATGTTCAGATTCTCTCTCACAGTTGAAGTATACCTACCATAAAAATTACAGATATCTCCATACTTCGTAGGTGGGAAAACGTCCAAAATCAGCAGTGTATGAAATACTTATTTTCCCCACTGTACATAACTTCCTTTGATATAATAAAACAAGCAGGAATTGTAAAGAAAAAAAATCTATCTATGAGCACATTATATATAAACCATTGTTTTCAACCTTCCTTTGTTCCTCTACACCTAACAGCCATGCTGCTTACTGCTGCGATATGTGAACAAGCCACGTCACTAAATTGCCCCTTTAAGAATATACTTTTTCTGCATGGTGTGCGGTGGAGCTTAGGTTTTTGCTTCTGGGAAATTAAGTTTTTCAAGCAGTGTTCTTCATTCTCTGGTAATACATCAGAACTACAATTCCCAGATCTTAGACCATTGTATATGCCCTTCGAAGCCAGTTTCTACCTCTTACAAATGTCCGCTTTCCAGGAGCAATATGATACCATTGTAATTGTAGATGAAATGCGGACATATTTACTACTTGTCATTTACTACTACTGCTGAGCACTTAAATTCTTGTCCTACCTGAAGGAATTTTCCTATCTCAAGAGACAAGCAGCACAGAAATGACTTAATCATAGGGGAGCACCCAACCTACCATAACCCAGCAGTCCCACCCTATATGTGCCTGGTAAACCTTGGTGGCAGGCTTATCCTCTGCTGTTCCCTCCTAGGAACAGAACACTAACCCAATATTACCAGCAAGATTCTGTTTTTATTTAGTGTTGTTATGGTCTTTAAGAAGGAGGCGGGGCTTACAAAATTATGCAAAACATCTTTAGGACACGCCTCTAGAGAATTCTGTGAGCCACGCCCCTAGGTAAAGACTATAAAATACAGCACCAAATAAAAAGGTCCATAGCTCTGAAATAGTATAATATTTAAAAGATAAAAAGAAATACTCAAAATACTACTGGGAGCAGCGGTAATAAAATAAGAGAAATAACTGGACCACTTTTGACCTGGTGACAGGTCCCCTTTAAGTCTTACGTCCTTAAACACGAGCCTACTGGGTGCTAATGGGTGCCAAATCATTAATTCATGTAAAGTGCACAAGACAGAATTACAGATACTCTGGTTATAAAATATATCTAGAAACAATACTCCATCACTATCTGCTTTCAAAGTGTCACACATAGTTATGTTTCACAGCTCCTACATCAAACGTTAAATGAGAGTTTCATCATTCACTGACATCAAAACCCAAATTATGACTTAATAATGTTTCTTATTCCATCATTAGATGTAATAAGAAATGCCTTGAATGTATCTATATACTAATCTTCAGTAAAGTCACCTTCACATTTTTTTTTACCCCAGTGTCTGCGATAGGCCCCAAAAGACATGAATGTTGGCTACCAATATGAGCAGGTTCTGACAACTTTTTTCTCATTTATTGACAACATTCACTTATGGGAACAATATAAAGCACAACTTGAATGATTAACCCAGTGTTGTGTTTTACCCTATACCAGGGTTGTCAACCTCGTTTTTAAAGACAATCACTGAAAAATCTACCTGGGTCTTTAGGACAGGACCTAGCATTTTTTGTTTTATTTTGTTCCTCGTCACATTTTTAGAGCTATAAAATGGTATTTATCTGCAGCCATAGCGGTAATGTGTAGGTAAATACCATTTAAAATGTGCATGTATCTAATTGTATGAGCGGCTACAGGGAGAAAAAGATTTTTCTCCCAGCAGCCGCTCACTTCCAATCATTAAAGCTGAAGAACCTGCACTTTACCACTATGACTGTAAGTAAATACTGTTTTTATATTGGCAGGTTCCCATGAACCTTTTGTTGTTTTGACATTATATAGTTGTACAAGAAATTCTTTATTCCAGTATGGCATAATTTTGGAGTACATGTAACTTATTTTTCAAGGGGGTTGGTTGCCAGGACTAACATATTGACAAGTGACCACTAGACAATGGTAGGAGATGGATAGGTCGTCAAGTATGGTCATTCTGGACAACACCTACACATGTATTAGTATTGGGGAATCCGGTACAGAATCCTCCTCTTTTTATATCTTTCTTATTTTGATTCTTTCCACTTATGGTGCACGTGAAGGAGGGTTAGTTACAAACTACTACTGTAATGTATTATTTGATATTGCAGCTATTGTAGTTTGATATTAATGTTTTTAATAAAAGATACTTAAAAAAATGCTTTTTAACTCCATAGTGACAGAGCCACTTTGGTTCACTTTATGAGGTTATAGCTTTGGAACGCTTCAACCTAATCCCGCTGATTCTGAGACTGTTTTTTCATGACATATTGTACTTCATGTTAGTGCTAAAAGTTCTTCGATATGACTTGTGTTTATGATAAAATGGAAATTTGGCCAAAATTTTGAAAATTTTGCAATTTTCAAACGTTTATTTTTTGTGCCCTTAAATCAGAGAGTCATATCGCAAAAAATAGTTAATAAATAACATTTCCCACATGTCTACTTTACATCAGCACAATTTTGGAAACATAATTTTCTTTTGTTAGGACGTTAACAGGGTTAAAAGTTGATCAGCGATTTTATAATTTTTCAAACAAAATTTGCAAAACCATTTATTTTAGGGGCCACCTCACATTTGAAGTGAGTTTGGGGGGTCAATATAACAGAAAATACCCAAAAGTGACAGCATTCTTAAAACTGCACCCCTCAAGGTGCGCAAAACCACATTCAAGTAGTTTATTAACCCTTCACGTACTTCACGAGAACTAATGCAATGTGGAAGGAAAAAATGAACATTTTGCTTTTTTCACAAAAAAATTACTTTAGAAGCAAACTTTTTTATTTTGACAAGGGCATCAGGAGAAAATGGACCACAAAATTTGTTGTGCAATTTCTCCTGAGTATGCCGATGCCCTGTATGTGGGGGAAAGCCACTGTTTGGGCGCATGACAGAGCTCAGAAGGGAGGGAGCACCATTTGACTTTTTGAACGGAAAATTGGCTGGAATCAATGGTGGGTGCCAACCCTAACCCTAGCTCTAACGCTAGCCCCAACCCTAACCCTAGCCCAATCCAAACACTAGCTATAACCCCAACTATAACACTAACCCTAGCCCTAATCTTAACCCTAATGGAAAAATGGAAAAAAAATAAATTTTTATTATTTTATTATTTTTACCTCACTAAGGGGGTGATAAAGCTGGGTTTGAGTTACTATTTTTTTATTTTTATTTTGATCACAGTGATCAAAATGAACCAAAAGGAGAAATCTATATTTGCTGGGTGCCGGCCGGCAGATAAATAGGAAATCAGACTTTTTTTTTTGCAGTCGCTGCTATTCTGTGAATAACGGTGATCGCAACACTAGGGTCAGTAAAAACTGACCCGAATCATGTTCTCCGGGGTCTCGGTTACCCCCGGTAGTCAAGACCCCTGTATATTTACCGATGCCGGAGGGTGCTATAATCTTATTTCTCAGCGCCGTTAAAAAGCGTCGCTGAGCAATAAGTACCCTTAACTGCCGCCGTTGAAAGGCGTATCAGCGGTTGTTAAGGGGTTAAAGGTTGTCTAAGAACAGGTATTAGCAGAGTACTATCTGTGGGGCACAGGCTCTAATTACTTAATCAAGGTTGCAGTGGGGCAGGGAAAGTGCTGTGAGTCTGTGACACTACAGGAGCATTTACACAACTTATAGTGACCCAGCGTTGCTAAGAATGCTTGTTTCATGATTATCTTGCCATGTAAACAGGCTGCCGAACGCCTGATGAATAAGCAAATCGCTCGTTCGTTGGGTAAAATTATCTTTTGTGTGACACAACAAAACAGGACACTGCCAAGAATCATGGCAGTCTATGCACACTGAGCAATCTAGTATAGATTGGTATGCCATTCTAACGACCACCGTTCGGTAAAGGCCATACCGTAGCAGTCAGTCCATGTAAACGGACCATATGTCTTCTGCCATCCTGTTGCTCATGCATGCAGCTGTCCATAAAATTACTTTTTGTATGGAGCCAACTGAGGTCTGCACTGAGTGAACCCTTTGAATAATTGAGGTTTTTTTTTGTACATTTGTTGAGAACTTTTTAGACTGTACATTAATAATGAAATGGACCTTGTCAATATGTGAGAACCTTCATCAAAGTATATCATATTTTATTACACAGAAGAATGCTCCACAACTACTGATGGCAGGTCATTGTCAGCACTGGGAGACAGGAAGGGCAGGCCGCTACTATACTCCAGATAACAAGAGCTAAGCACTTCTGTAACATCACATGCTTGTGATTCATATGACTTTTCGGAGAAAAGTCAAATATTGCACATAGCCCAATTGCTGATTTATTTCCAATCTTATGGATAGCTGTGCTATCAGTATAACTTTAATAAAAAGGACCTGTCAGGTAGAGTAGTGGGAAACTAGTGGTATAGCTGTAGGGTAGCACTGTGGCCTTGCAGTACTGGGGTTCTGGGTTCGAGTCCCACCAAGGATAAAATCTACAAAGAGTTTGTATGTTCTCCCCGTGCTTGTGGGTTTCCTCCAGTTTCCTCCCACACTCCAAAGACATACTGATAGGGAATATACTGTAGATTGTGAGCTCCAATAGGGACAGTGTTGATAATGTATGTCAAGCGCTGCGGAATATGACGGTACTATATAAGTGTAATAGGATGCAGGTGCTGAGTATGTCACCACGGAACAGACAGACCAACTGTTGAGGGGAATTTATTAACAGGGGTAAAATTCTCCTCGCAGGGAGTAAACAGGGGGTTAATGGAGTCAAACAGTAAACAGTAAACAATTAAGCGGAATCAAAAGGGTTAACGAGTGTTCTGGTAACTTATCAGCCCAGGGAGATCCTGACTGGAGGGTCCTTTTTCCAACGTGGATACAGTCACCAGCAGGGCTTGAGATTCTGGTCTTTTCTGTGTCTCCTGGAAAGTCCGGGGTTAAGTCTCTGCAGCCTGTTCTTCTCAAAGTGAAACTGGAACCAGGAAATAGCACAGCCTCCGTCGCTGCTGCAGGAGCCTCTGTGTACCAGGCTGACAGTCTCGCTGTCACACACACACTGGGCAGTTACTTATCACACCCAGGGATCTTTGCTTGTCACTGCGGTCATCAGGGCTGCACAGTCACTGTCTCTGATTCAGGAGGCTTCCAAAACTACACCCCCACATCCAGCCTTCTCTCTGGTGGGTATCTCAGCCTCAGTGCCCTCACGGGGAGCACTACTTTTAGGGGAGCACGGCGCTGCAGCCTGCCCTCTCTTTGGCGCGCTGCCTTCTCTCTGCTCTCCCGCTCTTTTCTGACCACTCCCCTCTCTCTTCCCAGCAGTCCCCTGGTCCCCTCTGTCCAGGGCAGAACGTCTTCCCCCCAACAACCCAGCTGTCGGACTATGTGGTAACAGGCAAGGAGCAGGGAAAGCAACCTCCTTACATTCCCCCTCTCTTAAAGCTCGCCATTCCACGGGCGAGGACTCTTCGTGCTTCTCTTTGTTCTTTGGAGGGGAGTCAGATACCTGCGATTCTGGCATCTCCTTCTGCCTTTCTTCTTGTACATACTCCCAGACTAAATGGTTTAGGAGCTGCTCATCAGTCAGGTTGAGATATGCTTTCTCTGCTTCATCAACAACTGCTGTCCTCTTCTTCTTTTTCTTCTTCTTCTTAGCCTTGCCGCTAGCAGATGTCTGCGTAGATGACTCTTCCTCCTCCTTGTCGTTATCGGAAACTTTAGGGACTTCTTGTTCGGGCTCCTCAGTTTGGGGGCTTAGTTTAAGCAATTCTTCTCCATAGCTCCCCCTCTCTTTGACAGGAGCATTGTCGTCAAAGCTTGAGTCAGATGAATTAAGACCATGCAGGCCGGACTCTTTGTCATCTGCGCCGGGCTCTGCGGGCATCATTTCCCAGGGCTTCTCAGCCACACGCCCTGTCTCACACAGCTGCTCCATTTTCCCTGTCCGATCAGGAACTGGTGAGCTGACAGCCAACACACTCTTCACATCAGGGGACGACATCAGTGGTTCCTCCTTCTCATCGGCTCGGACCTTGAAAACGAGTGTCGCAGGAACACTTGGCACTTTCTCTCCTTCTTCAGGACCTCGTGCTGGGCAGGGTAGTAAAGCACTTTGGTGGTCCTCTCGAGTGAACGTTACTTTCTTCCCGCTGTACTGAGTCTCACCAACAAAACCTTCAGACCCAGGCTGTAGATTCACCAGGTTCGCCTTTACGTGTTGGGATAGCGCAGTCATTTCACCAGAGATGCCTGACACCTTCTCCACCTCTCCTTGGCGTCCGACATTGTGGTACTGTCTTGCCCTAGGTGGAACTCTTCTCTTCCTGCCGTACCATTCCCTCCAGGGGCGACGTTCCCTCCAGTTAGCAGGACCCTCAGAGGGGTGAGCGGATCTCTGCCACCGCTCTTTTCGGGTAGGGCAATTTCTGGACATGTGTCCCACCTTTCTGCACGTCCAGCACTCACGTCTGCGTCTGTCTGGAGGGCGCTTCAGTCTGGATCGTTGACCTCGGCGGGGAACACCTCTCATCTGCGGTTGCTCTTCACCCCAGGATACAGAGTTACACTCTGGGGCCACCACCGAAGCCTTCTTTATGCTGCGCACCTCTCCTCTAACTCTTTCTGGCGGCTCCCGCACGTTACCTCGGGGTATGCCGCTGGTCCCCAAAACCGCAGTAAGGGCTTTCCCCAGACTCTCAATCTCCTCCCAGATTCTTCTTATCTTCAGCTGGGAATCTCAGGTCCACATTGCCTCCTCTTCATTCTGACTGGGTGCTCCGCAGTTGTAGCATCTAGGCAGTATTCTTCGCCGAGCGGCACTAGTCTCACTTTGGGGGGCGGTCTCTCTTTCTCGCACCGAAGGGCTGTACTCTGCAGCAGGGATCTTCTTATATTCAGCCACCTCCTCACGGACTCGCTTAACCTCCTTCTTCAAGTCTTCTACCCATTGAGGGGCTGTTACCTCCCTGCTCCATACCTTTCCCACTGGCCCTAACACCCCTTGCTCTTGCTCGCGCGTGCCTCACTCCCGACCTCAGAGAAAGTCATATCTAGCTTTACGCGCATGCGCTCTCGCAGGGCCTGTTTCATCAACACGTCTCGCAAGCCTGTCACCAGTTGGTCTCGCAGCACAACGTCAACTGTCCCCACACCTACGCCGTCCTTCCGTATAATGGCAGTATGAAGCTCTTGCAGTGCGTTCATATATTGAGTCACGGTCTCCCCCTCTCTTTGTACCCGGCGGAACAGTCGCATGCGCAGCTCCCCTACGTCAGTGGGGTCCCCATGCGTCTCCTCAAGTATACGTAATACTTTGTCCAGGGTATCTCTCACCTGGGGGGGTCTGAGCATAACAGAGTCCCGTGCATCCCCCTCCAGGGCCATCACAGCTATTTCCGCCTGCAGAGCCGGTGTCATAGGATGCATCCGCATCATCCCTCGGATGTGCTCCGTCCAACCCCACAACATGACATTACTCCCTGAAAATTTTGGCAGGTTAGCTAACATGGCTCCCAGGGAGATGCTAGACCTGGGACCTCTCTCAACTGCTTGGTCTGCCCCTTCCGCGCTACCGTGTGACATCCTGCCGACTACGCCAAGTGTAATAGGATGCAGGTGCTGAGTATGTCACCATGGAACAGACAGACCAACTGTTGAGGGGAATTTATTAACAGGGGTAAAATTCTCCTCGCAGGGAGTAAACAGGGGGTTAATGGAGTCAAACAGTAAACAATTAAGCGGAATCAAAAGGGTTAACGAGTGTTCTGGTAACTTATCAGCCCAGGGAGATCCTGACTGGAGGGTCCTTTATTCCCAATGTGGATACAGTCACCAGCAGGGCTTGAGATTCTGGTCTTTTCTGTGTCTCCTGGAAAGTCCGGGGTTAAGTCTCTGCAGCCTGTTCTTCTCAAAGTGAAACTGGAACCAGGAAATAGCACAGTCTCCGTCGCTGCTGCAGGAGCCTCTGTGTACCAGGCTGACAGTCTCTCTGTAATAACGCTGTCACACACACACTGGGCAGTTACTTATCACACCCAGGGATCTTTGCTTGTCACTGCGGTCATCAGGGCTGCACAGTCACTGTCTCTGATTCAGGAGGCTTCCAAATCTACACCCCCACATCCAGCCTTTACTCTGGTGGGTATCTCAGCCTCAGTGCCCTCACGGGGAGCACTACTTTTAGGGGAGCACGGCACTGCAGCCTGCCCTCTCTTTGGCGCGCTGCCTTCTCTCTGCTCTCCCGCTCTTTTCTGACCACTCCCCTCTCTCTTCCCAGCAGTCCCCTGGTCCCCTCTGTCCAGGGCAGAACGTCTTCCCCCCAACAACCCAGCTGTCGGACTATGTGGTTCCAGGCAAGGAGCAGGGAAAGCAACCTCCTTACATGACCAAAGCATAATAAACACAAGTCTTACTATAAAAATTATACCTAATTTGTAGCAATCCAATATGCCAGTGTAGAAAAATCAAGCTTTGAAGACTCATGCAAATTAGTTTGGAAGTGCAATGGGGGAGTGTCAATAGACACTGAGTGCATTGGCCCACCCCCCATGCACTTTTAGGATTTTCATGTGGCTTGATTTATTAGCTCTGGCACATCGGATTGCTACAAAATAGACATTATGTTGTCCTGATAGTCTCCATTTTAGGTCATTTGTTAAAATAAAAAGTGGAAATGTAGTGAATGACTTTTTACCCTTATATACATGGCCTGATATAGGAATATATTTAATCTCTAGATTATGCCCAGCTGCTACAAGGAATGTCCTTGGCGTTAGAAATGCAGAACACTGGCACACATTGTCCTCTTTGGTTTAACGTGTTTGGTGCCGAAATAGACAAAGGCAAATGTGAGAATTAAGAGCAAAAACAGCTCCGGCGCATGGAGTTTAGGTTATCTGTGCACCTGAATAAACCTCACTAGGCTTTTCTGTCTGAGCAGGGCTCGGTGACATCCTAGTTCTTTGAACGAGAGTAACCTCAGAGAGGAGGGACAAGACTGTGCAGAAAACAATGATTCTGTTCCTACGCTTGCAGAACCCGATGAGTAATTTACAAGTCTGCAGTGGTTGACGATTAGATGCACTTGTACAATTGGATTGAATTAGGATTACGTAATTAAAAGAAACATTCCAGCTTTATTGTAAACTATTGTCTTCATAAACTACTGAAACATTGCAATAGTGCTTTGGCCCTATGTTTTGTATTGCTGTGACTGATCTGAATTTCTCAAGGGCACCATATGTAGACCCGTCTGTCCACTTGTTAGTTTGGGCAAAGATGTGTGATACGGTGTTCTTTTGTTTGTTTTTGCTCATGCACAAGCAAGGAAGAGAGTGTAATATCCCATGGCCAGCACTATTGTAATCGTGAAGCCCAATGTTGAGTTAAAGAGAGAAGAATCTTACTTTTTTTTTTACCTAAAGAGAATCTGTCACTAGATTTATTCCCTCTAATCATATCAACCATGGAGTCCTCATATTCGTTAGCTGTGAGATCTGAGCACTAGCGTATGGCATCCGATGCGATATGCTAATGACTCTCGGCTCCTGCTCTGCTACGAGCAGGAGCCGAGTGTCAGGCTACTGTATTCCGATCTTCTCGCACAGAGAGGATCGGAGCACAGCTGCGAAGGAGGCGGGTCAAGTAATTTCTCCATGTCCTCCACTGCCAGCGTCGGCGTATATCGCACATCACCGTATTCCCTTATTTGCACAGAGAGGATCGGAGCACAGCTGCGGAGGAGGCGGGGCAAGTAATTTCTCCATGTCCTCCACTGCCAGCGTCGGCGTATATCGCACATCACCGTATTCCCTTATTTGCACAGAGAGGATCGGAGCACAGCTGCGGAGGAGGTGGGGCAAGTAATTTCTCCATCTCCTCCACTGCCGGCGTATATCACACATCACTCAGATGATATCCGAGTGCTGTGCATTGTGTCACTCACACCCACAGGCTTATATGGGTGCGAGTGAGCCGAGACTCGGTCGAGTCTCGATGCCAATCGTAGCATGTTGTGATTGTTCTCGCATGCCGATTCGGCATGAGAAAACAATCTCAGATGTGAGATGCCCCATAAATTAACACTGGTCCGAGTGCTATGCAATGTTTTCTCGCATAGCACTCATCCATATTCTATGCTAGTGTGACCCCGGCCTTAAAGTGGTTGTCACCTATGGTAGACAGAGAAAAACAGCCTGAACAACACAACTCTGCCCACTGTGTAGTGGTCAATCCAGGGTACTTCAGCTAAGTCCTTATGGAAATGAGTGAGAGCTTCAATACCCATAAATGGATGTAGGGTGTCAAACCCCAACAGATCTAATATTGATGCCCTATCCTAAGGATAGGTTATTAATATCAATGTAGCAGATAACTTCTTTATATTCATAGCTTGCTGAATCCAGTGCCCTTTATTGGACAGTTAGGGTATGTTTCCACAGTCAGTATTTGTTGCGGATTGGATGCTGCGTACCTCAGCAGCATCCAATCCGCAGCGGCCAGATGTTACTGCATAGTGGATGGGATTTTATGAAATCCCATCTCCACTATGAGTGCGGGGACGCCTCCGGCTTCCCTGCATAACCGGACATGCGTTGAGTCTTTCTAGACTGCAGCATGTCTATTTATCTTGCGGAGACGCTCAGTTTCCAAAAGATAAATATCACCATCCTATGTTTAGGATGCAGTGATTCCGCATAGTTCAATGAACACATGCGGAATCACCGCACGTACAAAAGCTGCGTCCAAAGTGCTGCCAATCCAGACCGTGGAAAGATACCCTTACTGAGAGTCCTGACCTGGCTGGTTCTTGACTACTCTTATGGATTTAGCCCTGGATGACCATTCTGATTGTTGATTGTTTGACCCTTTTTTTACCTGAGCATTCTGCCTGACATTCCTGGACTCTGACCCTATGTTTGTATGGTTCTAACCCTAGCTTGTTTCATTTATTTCTTCAGCTCGCTTTCACAGTCAGCGACTACCCTGTGGACGCAATCTGTGAGCCTCTTCAGGGTAGACAAGACTCCTGCAAAGGAGTTAAAGGGTGAAATACCTAAAAAGCACCTTAGATTCTTTTAACAGAGTGGCCACATACAGACTGTGGAATTCTACTTTGAGCTGCTGGTTTCTTTACATTACATAGTTCTGATGTTCATATGCCCATTGTAGATGCTTCTCGTGAACAGGAGTCAGCATTAGCATTATGACTTGTCTGGGGCATCACAGCTTCACATGCTCCAAGTTGCAAAGTACTGTATATTACTTTTTCAGCAATTTTTTTCTACTATAGCTCTTATTTACAATCAGACCAGACAGACTAGTCTTTGCAGCCCTCAGGATCAATAACCTTAGAACCTACCGTGATCCCGTTGCAAGTTCACTAGTTGTCCTAATGTTGTAGGTACTACTCAATACCAAACCCAAACACTCCACAAAACATGCCCTTATGCAGATTCTCTAAACCAGTCTTCTGGATCAGGGCATCTCAAACTTTTTTCTACTCGGGCCCGGCCAGACAGACCCAGGTGTAGCCTGGGTTTCACCTTCCGTGGTGGAAGTTCTCATCAAAATTTTAAATATTGCTCAACTTACCCTTAAATTTTGTCCTAAATTCTAAATGAACATTGAAATTAGTAGAAAATGAGTACATTATGTTGCTAAACCGTGTATTGTTGCAGCCATAGGGCAGTGCAGCCTATCGTCACTCCTGTAATCATCATCGTCCCAGCTTTTTATCACAAACTAGGGGCGCCTCTAGGGTGAGGTCAGAGGCTAGACTCACATATTGAGAAGCACTGTTCTAGCCATTATTGTTCTAGCCTTGCTTGTATACTCATTCATTTTTCTTTGCTTCTAAAGTAATACCTTCAAGAATTGACTGTTCACTTGCTGGATTATATGAAATTCTTTGACATATACCACTGTAACATAATAATCACGTTTATTCACTATACCTGTCAATAAGTTGAATGTTATGAATAATAATAATAATAATCAATGTATATTATAAACCTGTGTAGAGCTGATGTTTTCGCTATAACACATGCAATGTATTGGTCCTACAGAAACATACCTGTACATGGTGGCTTTGAACAAAGAAAGCATTCTTTGTATCAGTAAACAGTGATCATCTAAAACAAGGGTGTCAAACTAATATTCACCAAGGGTCACATCAGCATTTGGTCAACTTCAAAGGGCTGCTTGTAATTGTAAGGGCAGGCGTCTGTGCAACATGGTACAAACACGGACTGCAATGCATGTACAGGACAGGGGCTGTAAGAGAGCTGTCCCTGGGCAGTAGGGCTATAAGAGAGCTGTCCCTGGGTAGTTGGGCTGTAAGAGAGCTGTTCCAGGGCATTAGGGCTAAGAGAGCTGTTCTTAGTAGTACTGTAAGAGAGCTGTTCCTGGGTAGAAGGGCTATAAGAGAGCCGTCCCCTGGTAGTCGGCTATTAGAGAGCTGTCCCTGGGTAGTAGGGCTAGAAGAGAACTGTCCCTGAGTAGTAGGGCTTTAAGAGAGGTGTTCCTGGGCAGTAGGGCTATAAGAGAGCTATCTGTGGGCAGCAGGGCTATAAGAGAGCTGTCCCTAGGTAGTAGGGCTATAAGAGAGCTGTTCCAGGGTATTAGGGCTAAGAGAGCTGTTCCCAGTTAGTAGGGCTATAGGAGTGTTATTCCTGGGTAGTAGGGATATAAGAGCTGTTCCTGGTTAGTAGGGCTATAAGAGAGCCGTCCCTGGGTAGTAGGGCTATAAGAAAGCCGTCTCGTGGTAGTAGGGCTATAAAAGAGCTGTGTCTGGGCAGTAGGGCCATAAGAGAGCTGTCCCTGGGTAGTAGGGCTGTAAGAGAGCTGTCCCTGGGTACCAGGCTTTAAGAGAGGTGCTCCTGGGAAGTAGGACTATAGGAGAGCTGTCTCTGGGTAGAGGGCTCTAAGAGAGCTGTGTCTGTATAGTAGGGCTAATAGTAAACTGTCCCTGGTTAGTAGGGTTAAGAGAGCTGTCTCTGCGTATCAGGGCTAAGAGCGCTGTTACTGGGTAGTAGGCTTAAGAGCATTGTTCCTGGGTAGTAGGGATAGTAGATCTGTCTCTGGGTAGTAGGAATAAGGAAGCTTTCTTTTGATAGAAGGGCAGAGACAGCTGCCTCTGGATAGTAGGGCTATAAGAGAGTCATCACTGGGTAATAGGGCTAAGCACGCTATTCCTGGGTAATAAGACTAAGAAAGTTGTCTCTGAGTAGTAGAACTATAAGAGAGCTGCAACTAGTGAGTAAGGCTATAAGAGAGCCATCCCTGGGTAGTAGGGCTATAAGAGAGCTGCCACTGGAGACTAGGGCTAAGAGCGCTGTTCCTGGGTAGTCGGGCTATAACAGAGTTGTCCCTGGGTAGTAGAGCTATGAGAGCTGTCTCTTGAGTAGTAGGGCTGAGAGAGTTATCTCTGGGTACTAGAGCTAAAAGAGAGATGTTCCTGGATAGTAAGGCTAAGAGCATTGTTTCTGGGTAGTAGGGATAAGAGGACTGTCATTGGGTGGTGGGGCCTATAAAGAGAGCTGTCTCCAGGTAGTAAGGCTATAAGAAAGCTATCACTGGGTAGTAGGGTGAATAGAGAGATGCACCAGGCCATTATAGACTGCTCCCTATGGTAAGTACTGGTTGCATCTTCTCTGATTCAAAGATGGACCCACACAAAAGTGCTTGGTGACTGCGTTCACTTTCTGTGCTGACGGACTGTGTTCACTAACTCACTTACAAAGACGGTTAAGTGCTGGCTGTGTCCACTCAGATTCTAAGATAGCACTATCGCCGTGTGCTGGTAGCGCCCCATCTGTTAAGTGGTGGGTCTGTCAACATAGAACACAGCCAGTACTTTGTAGAGATGGTGGACAGCACAGGAGGTGGATTTTGAGTTACGTCGCACAACTCCACGCTACTTGGACTGGCTCTCCATATAGGGAAAATGGAGAGCTGATTCTTCTGAGTCCTCATCTCACAGGCCACATAAAATTATATGATGGGCTAGATTTGGCCTGCGGGCCTTGCGTTTGACACCTCTGCGAATTATTAATAATAATTGCAGCCATATTCTGTAACCAATCACTAGATCCTTTATCTTCCCTTAATCACTCAGAATAGAAATATGGGTTGAGAACGTTTGCCTATTGATTCAGGTACTTCCTTCCAATATAGTTTTTATCACTAGGCTGCTCTTACATCCCAGGGGGAAATAATCAATTATCAAGAATATAGAAGAAACTAAAGAAACTAAAGTTTAAGCAGGGTGAATGCTCAAATAGAGAAGTAGAGTTTTGCCTTTTACCTTCAAACTGAAAACTGGGAATTTGCAAAACCATGAACTTGATGATTCATCTGCACATGTATTCAGTGTGCATAAAGAGCAATGTCATTTCTTTAGATGAATATAATTGTAAATTACAGTTACTCCTCATAGCCAAAGTAGTAATTTGCTACAAAGCTCATGTACACAGCAGAAGCGCCCAGATACACACAGAGGTACAATGTAATGTGAATAAGGCTTACACTGGGAAAAACAATGATTTGGAGTGAGTGCTAGCAGTATTTTGTTAGAGGGAACCTATCAGGTCCCCCATGACCCCAGAGCCGCCAGCAGTTGTGTCTGCTGCACAACTGTAAGTTATTCTACATTCTGGGTTTTAGGACAAGTCCAATTAAAATGCACACTAATGTGACAACTGCTTGAAAGCAAAGTCTGTACTTAGCTTTACTATGTAGTAATATAGTGCCTCCTTCAGTTGTTATTACATGTTATATCTTCTTCTGTCCCATCATGTTTTTTGCTTTCTTTATATGGGTTTAAATGCCTAAAATTCTGCAAAGGTAACAGCATTAATTTTTAGAGCAAAACGATTCTCAGGACTCTGGTTCAGTGACCACACTGGTAGTCCGTGTTCACTGGCCAAAAGCATTGCCAGCCTTCTACTACCTGTGGCAACCACTACACCTCTTCTTATTAATAAGCTTCAGAGACGTAATGCAGCCTTCGGGCAACAATGCAATTGGAGCGCCCCCACGCAAGGGCAATGGGGTACTCGGCATCGGGTCCTCCAGTTCATGGGATGTCACGGTGGCCCGACCCGGTCCGTGGCCCTTTGAGGGACGTCCAATAAAGAGAAGAGTTTTTATGGTTTTGGGAAAGGTCTTTAAAGGGGTAGTTCGTGACGCCACCTGTGGTATTCGGTCAGGGTGACCGACGCTGCTTAGGGGTCCGCTGGGGTGATGTTATGGCAGCTAGATGGTGTACCTTCCCACAGGTGAAGTGTATCCCCAGGGCTTCCCAGAGTGTAGATGGTGAATGGAGTGAGGCGCAGTGAAGAACAAGGACACAAGGTTGCAGTCTCTTTACCTTTACTGAAGGCTTCAGCATCCACAGTCCAGGGTACCAGGTCACAGGGCAGGCAGAGCCCGGCCGGTCTGAAGGCAAATCCAGAGTCCCCTTATCCAGGTGGAAATCAGTAGCCTTCCTCTAGCGCCTGTGTGTTGTAGTACCTCCCTGCTGAGCTTCTCGGTAAGGTCATCACAACTATTGTAGATGGAATGTCTCTTTCTCTCTGTCCCTCTGATGGTATGGATAGGACAAACCCGTATGACTGATGGCCTGAGGCTTTTTACAGGGACCCTACAACGCCCCAGCCCCCACAAGTTGCCACCGTGCCTCCTGGGTATATGGTCGGGCAGCCAACGTGGAATTAACTGTCCTGCCGGTCTCTGAAGCAAGGCTTGGAGACGATTGCTCCCTCGGTGTTCCGGCTACCGGATCCTGCACCTCAGAAGGAGGCAGCCTTTTGCAGGGCAGAACTCCTTCTGGATTCCTCTCCTTGTGCTATGACTTCGTTTCTCACCCTCTACAATACAATTCTCTTTCGTGTCCTTCCTTAGGATGCTGCCGCACGTGGGGCAGGCGCAGCTCCGTGACCTTCTATCTAGGCCTCTGACAGGATCCCACCCCTGTCAGGGACCTCTCTGTCCGCAGCTCTGATGTTCCTCCTTTCCCTCTGTCTGCCTGACAGGAACTGCCTGGGAGAAGCCCAGTCAGCATCTGACTCACAGGATGCTGCCTGGGTGAAGCCCAGTCCGCTTCTGACTAACTTTCTATCCAGCCCACCAGTTTTACCTAATTGCGAGGAGTGCCCTAGTAGATAGAAGCAAGGCTCCCCCTGGTGGACTGGAGTGTGAAGTGTGGTGTATGGTTTGTGATACCAGGCAGGAAGATCTCCTTTATTGCCTTCAGACGTAATATCACTCCCCCTGGTGGAAGAACAATATTACTGCAACGAACAGGATTCTGGGGCGCTGCACAATTATGTAGTAGTGCATGCTAATCAGAAGAGTCGTCGGGGATGTTGTTGGAAGGAGGAAGTTTGCGGTGCTCTGATCTGGTGGACATGGACTACCAACATGGTCCCTGAAAAATGGTCTTGCAAAACTTTTTAATCAACTCTACTAATCTTACAAAATGTAACAAAATGACTTGACACAAAGCTAAACACAGGGATACAAGTCCCAAATTGATGGATGCAAGCAGGCTGAGGGAACCTGCACAGAGGCTGTATGACCATGTACTAGAAGAACTGTACAGACCAGGTACACTGTGGTGTAGGCCCTATGTCATTGTGAATAATCCCTTATGGTCAGTCTAGCTAGGTGAAGCATTCAGAATTCCTTCTGAAGCGTTAGTGACACAGATATAACAACTCTATTTTGGGGTGCTAAAAATCTCTGAGCAGCCAAGAATTTAGCTACCCAACATTTAGCAGCTGCTTTCTTCTGCAAACTGGTGAGTATCCCATATGTCAATGCAGAGAGATAGTATGTGAGGTTCTAAGACAAAACATTTTTCTTCAAATGTATCAGTGTGGCTCACATTCATTTGTGAAGATTAGGGAAATTTACTCCCTATAATGAAGTTGTGAACATGCTGGGTAATTGCTATATAAAATATTTTTTCATGTTACACTCAAGTCACAGCAAAGAAAGTGAAGAATTTGTCCCTTGGATGAATAAACCTAATTTCCGTTTGTTTGGAATCAGTGCACTGGTAATACATAAGACAGCAGATTGCTGATGCAGTATGATGTAAGCAGATCTATGCAAACTACGGGACTCAAGCCACATCCGGCCCTTTGGCCTGTGGACATGGACAGCAAAAGGGCTGGAAATAGTGGCTTGTGGGCCACCACAATTCAGACTGTGCGACAATGTCTCAATGCAGTAGGTGCGTTAACGTCATTAGATTGTGCCTGATCTGGAGCATCAGTCTGCAGAGCAGAGACCAAAGCAGCATGCCGGGAGAATAACGGTGAGGTGTGCACTGTTTGAGTTTTCTGTCATTCACTTCTAGGGTGTGTGTGTGAGTCACTATTATGTGTTTGGGGAAGGTGAAGGACATCATAATGTGTTGGGGGGCTGTGGAGGATCATACTGTAGGGTCATCTTTCTCTGTTGGGGGTTGTGTGTCGATCATACTGTGTGAGTCCTCATTCTGTGTTGCTAGGCTATGAGGATCATACTGTGGGGGTCCTCGTGCTTTGGGTGGTTGTGGGTATCATACTGTATGGGTCTTCATTCTGCGTTGGGGCCTGTGGGGATCATACTGTGTGGGTCCTCATTCTGTGTTGGGGGCTGTGGGGATCTTACTGTGTGGGTCCTCATTCTGTGTTGCTAGGCTATGGGGATCATACTGTGGGGGTGCTCACTGTGCTTTGGGTGGTTGTGGGTATCATACTATATGGTTCTTCATTCTGTTTTGGGGGCTGTGGGGATCATACTGTTTGGGTCCTCATTCTGTGTTGGGTGGCTGTGAGGATCATATTGTGTCTTCCTCATTGTGTGTTTAGGGTTTGTGGGGGTCATTATTCTGTGTTTGAGAGCTATAGTGGACAATACCATATGAGGGAACGATAGGGCCTTCATACTGTACAGTATATAGGGGCTGTGGGGATCCATCATATTGTGTATAGGGGCCTGTTGGCGCCATCATTCTTTTTGAGAGCTCTGGTGGTGATCATAACATGTTGAGGGCTATGGGATATCATACTTTTATGGTCATCATTTTGTGTATAGGTAGCTTTATGGGGACTAAGTGGTTACAACTGTTGCTTTGCAGCACTGAGACCCTGGGTTTAAAGCCCACCAAAGACAACATCTGCACAGAGTTTGCATACTCTCCCCATGTTTGCTTGGGTTTTCTCCAGGTACTTCAGTTTCATTCCACACTTCAAAGATATACTGATAGGGAATATAGATTGTGAGCCCCAATGACAGCAGTGATAATGATGTCTCTAGAGTTTTGTGGAATTAATGGCGCTATAGAAGCAAGTGAATAAATAAAACACTAGTGAATAAATAGCTTTAGGGAATCATACTATATGGGTATTATAATTCTGTGTGTGGGATCATAGTTTTTGGGGGTCCTTGGTGGCCATCATACTGTATGGACAGATGTGGGAGCCTTCATATTATTGGAGATCATACTGTGGTGGGCATTCACATTTTTTGGTTGATATCGTGTTGTGGTATCATACTTAGTGTTTTGAATGCTGTAGGAGAATCATACTGTGTACAAGGGACTTTGGGGTCTTATGTACTGTGTGGGGAACTGTGGGACCATCATTCTATGTTTGGTGGCTGTGGGGACATCAAACTGTTTATGGGGGAGCTGTTGTTCATGCAAAGGTTGAATAACAGGAGCAGTATGACTCACTGCTTTTTATAAAGCTTTTTATAAACTTTATAAAAATCTGTAAAGTATATGGTTTTGATCTGCTCAATAATAAGCAATAAAATTAACATTAATGTATAAAATGTTAATGATAATGTTGAACAGATTAAATTTCAACATATTGGTTTCAGCCCTCTGCAGAAGTTGCCGTCTCTCATGTGGCCCCCTCAGGAAAATTAATTGCCCAACCCTGATGTAGAGTATTCAACACAAATGGACGTCATTCAGAAAACATCAAAAGTAATTATTAAGTGCTGTCTCTCATTTATCATTCAGTCTGGGAATGAAGCACAATTAGGAATCAGCAGGGACGTTAATTAACCCATCTAAAGTAATACAGTGTCTGTGCACATCTGTTCACACCGGAATGCTAGGAGGCTGTATGTGTACATATAGCACAATGGTCTCTTGAGATGCTACTTTCATATCACCTTCATCTCTCAGTCACATCAGAAAAGAAATAGTGCTGGCAAAGCAGTGGGAAAATGGGAGGCGCGCAGGCGCAGTGCAGCAGGCGCTGAATGGCCGCTAGTAACCTCGCGATCAGCTGGAGAAGTAGGTGAAAGGTAACTGGATGTCAGCAACAGCTGGGAGTGCAGGCGAGCATGCAGGCTGTTACACAACTCCCTGGCTGCAGCCTGGCCTACAAATGCTGCTCTTTGTTCCAGCTCAAGGGTTTTATTCTTGATGAACTGTCTTCTAGGGTCTCTTTGTTTCATGAACAGGCGCATCGGTTGGCAGCATCTTACATATGACAGTACTGCGTTTCTTATTACATTGCTCGGTTTCCCTAATGATGTCACTTATCAGGACTGTAAATAATGTACGTACATAACAAATTAGAAGAGGGATAATACAATTCTACAGCTACGCCTTGGGCTTATAGATCCACCTTCTTTCTAAAAATCACTCACCCCTTCTTTTTCATTACAGGAAGAACAATGGAAAACCTTAGTATGGCATTGTCGGCAAAATTTCCTTCTTTTGGGTACGTGCATAGGACATCTTTTTCAGGAGGGAACGCGTTGTAAAGCGCTTAATAAATATTAAAAAGAAAGAACACATGCAATGAAAAGTAAAAACGACTTCTTGTGCATATGTTCAGTCTTTTGAGCTTCTTTTAACCATATCACGTATGTAAGGACACAAAGAGGATAAAAGAAGTGAGCCCACCGTTCTTCAGGTGGCTTCCGCTCCAAAGCTGCTCACAAGGTTATCCATAAAATTCAGCAGCGGTCAAGTACCTGCAAACGACGACCCCACAAACATTTCAGGAGAATCACTGTCAGCGTTTTCCTGAAGAGTCTTATGTTTGAAAAACTTGGCAGGTACGCCACCATCTAAAAGACTTTGGCCTCAATTCATCAAAGCTTTCACACTAGAATTTTTGTGTAAAAGCCTAAATTTTGCAGCCTTTGGTATTTTCACATCAGTTTCTCTCAGCTCCGACAAATCTCACTCCAAAACCTTACAGATTGAAGATTTCTGGCTTAGCACACCTCGTCATGAATCAGGAACGTATGACTACAGCGTGAACAACGCAAGCCTTTGTGTGCACATACCAAAACATGGTTTAATTCGCTGGCCCAGTGCTAATACCGATATCCTTGGCAGTCTTTGTAAGTCAGTGGGCTTCATCTGGCACTACACAGGACAGATGCGTCCCTGGTATAATTTCTCATTCTCTGTTCCTAACTCAGAGCAGAAACATTCAATTCCTAACGCTGATGTGGTCTTTAGTGACTACGTCAATAATGTTATCTGCAGTCTCCGATATGGACTCTAGAACCCACATTGTGGCTAAACATACATTCTTTTAAAACATATTCTGTTTTATTATAAAAAGATCCTAAATCAAATAATGCTACATGTGACCGCCAGGATTAACCCGGCATATGCGTCTTTTGTTTGCTACTGACATCTGCTAAGCAAGGCAAGCAAAATCTGATGAGCAAGGGTTAAGGGAAGTGAGACAGCTAGAGAATAAAAACAGTTGGTACAGGCTTGCCTTTGCATGCTGTTAGACTGCCCATTTTTTTTTTTACTCTGCCTGAATGCATGGTGATACCCTAGTTCCTTGACCGAGAGTAACCCCGGCAAGAGAGGAAGGAAGAGAATGTGAGCAGAAGTGGAATTACAGTTTACTGCAAAACCAGCTTCAACAACTCAACAGCATGTGGAAATCTGAGCACACATACAATGTTAACTGTTGCCGCACAAGATTTCATAAGTATATACTATTTTGGTATCACATGTAATGATTGAACTGTGATCCAAGGAATCCAGGGAATGTCTATGGAGCTAGGTTGTTCTTTTATTGACTGGGTTCCTGAAGGCCATACATTTTTAATGGCTCCTCTGAGAATAGTTGCATGGATTAGAAATTTGTAATTCTTCGGTATCCTTTTAAAGGTACATAGCTACTGTATTTTACATATATGTACAGGGGGAACAAACATTTGGAATGTAAAAAGTAAGATGTGTATACTTCCTAATAATAAACATTAATATGAAATGTTACATTGGTTATAGTGATAAATATTCCATTTTTCTTCACTAAAGGTGAAAAGAAATTTTGTAGCAAGGTTTTTCCTTACATACAGTAAGAAAGATAGCTATGGCTCATATAAACATCTGTCTTTTCAAGCATTTTTCCAAGCCAATTTTTACAGTTCTGACAACTGTCACTTTTCATGAGGTTATACAGTAGCTCTGGAACACTTCAACATATCTCACTGATTCTGAGTTTTTTTGTGACATATTGTACTTCGTGTTGGTGGTAAAATTTCTTCGATAAGACTTGCATTTATTTACGAAAAAAGTAAATTTGGCCAAACTTTAGCAATTTTCAAACTTTTAATTTCTGTGCCCTTAAATCAGAGAGTCATGTGTAAGGTGGCCAGGGTGGTAATCGTGTCAACTGGCTGTTCTGTTCCTGCACCCTGGTGCCTCACAGATAAAATACAGTGTCCCTTCTGCTGCATGTGCAGCGTTCTCAGCAGTATACTTACATTCACTGCCAGGGTCCTCTCCAGTTCTGTCACTCCGGTTCCAGGTTCCCGAACTCCACTAAACATCTCAGAGTCATAGTTCTTTTCCAACAGTTTAACTTTACTATTCAGCATACTGCCAGCACAGGTTATGCAAAGAGACTTCTTCCGATCTTTCCCTTCCCTTTATACTTTCTATCAGCTCCGTCTCCCTTCTTTCGGTAATCTCTGCCATATCACTAGACAATTCGTGTCCCATCCATGCCTTCAGTGTCACCCACTCCCTGCCAGCCCCTTGTCCAGTTCCAATAGGGAAAGGTGCTGGAAATGCCATCTCAGCTACTCCCGCCCCGGTCGTAGACCCCGGATCCTTCTTGGGATAGTCCTTCTCAGTTGGTGCCCGACTGCACAATCCTCTGCTTGCCGTAGCAGCTTTATCCCCATGACCTGTGAACCATCTGCTTCACCGCTCTTCACAACTCACCCTGGGCAAGTCTACCCAGGCTCTGCTCCCTAATCAGGAAGTCCTGCAACTATATCTCTGTGGCTATGCCCTGCTCTAGCTCCTTCTTACTGTAAAACCCCTATGCTAACTGTACCTAACTAACATTCTTAGGGTACCGTTACACTAAACGATTTACCAACGATCACGACCAGCGATACGACCTGGCCGTGATCGTTGGTAAGTCGTTGTGTGGTCACTGGAGAGCTGTCACACAGACAGCTCTCCAGCGACCTACGATGCCGAAGTCCCCGGGTAACCAGGGTAAACCACGGGTTACTAAGCGCAGGGCCGCGCTTAGTAACCCGATGTTTACCCTGGTTACCATTGTAAATGTAAAAAAAAACAAACACTACATACTCACCTTCTGATGTCTGTCACGTCCACCGCCGGCGGCTTCCTGCACTGACTGTGTCAGTGACGTCACGCTGTGCTCTGCTTTTACTTTACGGCCGGCGCTCACAGTCAGTGCGGGAAGCAGACGGCGAGGGATGTGACAGACATCAGAAGGTGAGTATGTAGTGTTTTTTGTTTTTTTTTACCTTTACAATGGTAACCAGGGTAAACATCGGGTTACTAAGCGCGGCCCTGCGCTTAATAACCCGATGTTTACCCTGGTTACAAGCGAACACATCGCTGGATCGGTGTCACACACACCGATCCAGCGATGACAGCGGGAGATCCAGCGATGAAAGAAAGTTTCAAACGATCTGCTACGACGTACGATTCTCAGCGGGGTCCCTGATCGCTGCTGCGTGTCAGACACAGCGAGATCGTATGGATATCACTGGAACGTCACGGATCATGCCGTCATAGCGATCAAAGTGCCACTGTGAGACGGTACCCTTAGGGTACTGTCACACAGTGCCATTTTGATCGCTACGACGGCACGATCCGTGACGTCGCAGCGATCGTATGATTATCGCTCCAGCGTCGTAGACTGCGGTCACACGTTGCAATCACGGCGCTGGAGCGATGCCGAAGTCCCCGGGTAACCAGGGTAAACATCGGGTTACTAAGCGCAGGGCCGCGCTTAGTAACCCGATGTTTACCGTGGTTACCAGCGTAAACGTAAAAAAACCAAACAGTACATACTCACATTCCAGTGTCTGTCCCCCGGCGTCTCAGCTTCTCTGCACTGTGTAAGCACAGCGGCCGGAAAGCACAGCGGTGACGTCAGACGTCACCGCTGTGCTCGCTTTCTGGCTGGCCGGCGCTCACAGTGCAGAGAAGCTGAGACGCCGGAGGACAGACACCGGAATGTAAGTATGTACTGTTTGTTTTTTTTACGTTTACGCTGGTAACCACGGTAAACATCGGGTTACTAAGCGCGGCCCTGCGCTTAGTTACCCGATGTTTACCCTGGTTACAAGCGAACACATCGCTGGATCGCTGTCACACACAACGATCCAGCGATGTCAGCGGGTGATCAAGCGACGAAAGAAAGTTCCAAACGATCTGCTACGACGTACGATTCTCAGCAGGATCCCTGATCGCTGCTGCGTGTCAGACACTGCGATATCGTAACGATATCGCTAGAACGTCACGAATCGTACCGTCGTAGCGATCAAAATGGCACTGTGTGACAGTACCCTTAGTCTATTCTATCTTATTCCTTATCTCTATGATGCCCCTCTCTATTCTAATCCTCCTATGGTCCTATACTATCTAAGATCCTATCTTAGCCCTGTACACAACACTTTATCAAAGACATACACATTACAGTACATTTCACATTAATAAACAATGAGGTGCTGCATGTAATCGTGTGAGCAGTGTCCAGTGGAGAAGAGGCATGTGAGGGTCCCCACCACCTCCTTACACTCCTCCCTCCTAAAATATAGTCATCCCCTGGAAATTTAGAACTGTTAGGATTTTTTTTAAAACATATATACAATTAGTACAGTCTTTATCTGATGCTTCTTGTGGGTCAACCATGACCCTGGCTCCTCTCGGTTGGAGCCCTGGAACCAAAAGAGTTCAAGATCCTTCAGTGTGGGTCCGGCTGACCCCAGTCCCTTGGCTCCTGGGACCCGTACACATACGGTATCGAACAACAACAACAGTTCATGCCCGTAGGCCAGTCCCTTCCTGCTCTGGGTATCAGAACACAGAAAAATACTATAAGCCAACACACTGGCCCGACGGCCAACTTAGCAATAGTTAATGTGGTTCTGATCTGACTCGCTCCTCAGGTCCTCCTGTTCAGGTGCTTCCCCCTCCCTCCTTTAGTAGAGTACGAGCTCTTTAAAACATGTGCGCTGCTTTCATACTCTCAGGGGACAGTTCAGGATTAAAGCAGTTAAAAGTTCAGGGTTAAAACCTTGAAAACCTTTCTGACATCAGATGTACTATCCCGTCGAGGTGACTTGGGCCCGTATGACCATCAACGGGATAGTATGTCATATGCGACTAGCCGCGCTCACGTGGGGAGCGCAGTCGATCGCAGCCGGGTGTCAGCTGATTATTACAGCTGACTTCCGGCACTATGTGCCAGGAGCGGTCACGGGCCGCTCCCGGCACTTTAGCCCCCGGAACACTGCGATCAAACATGGCATAGGGAAGTATCGCACAGGGAGGGGGCTCCGTGTGTGCTTCCCTGAGACCCTCAGAACAACGCAATGTTCTGAGGCTCTCCGCCTGTCTCCTCCCTGCAGGCCTCCGGATCCAAGACGGCCGTGGGGTACTTCCGGGTCCTGCAGGGAGGTGGTTTGTCAGTGCCTGCTGAGAGCAGGTGCCGACAATCCTCCGCACTGCCTATCAGATTGCTGATCTGACACATTGCTCTGCAAAGTGTCAGATTAGCGATATGACACTATATAGTAATGTCCCACCCTGGGACAATGTAAAAAAGTAAAATAAAAATATTACACTGTGTAAAAATATTTTTTTTAAAAATTCCTAAATAAAGAAAAAAAAATATTATTGTTCCAATAAATACATTTCGTAATGTAAATAAAAAAAACAATAAAAGTGCACATATTTAGTATCGCCGCCTCCGTAACGACCCGACCTATAAAACTATCCCACTAGTTAACTCCTTCAGTGAACACAGTCAAAAAATAAAATAAACGAGGCAAAAAACAATGCTTTATCATTATACCGCTGAACAAAAAGTGGAATAACATGCGATCAAAAAGACGGATATAAATAATCATGGTACCGCTGAAACTTCATCTTGTCCCCCCAAAAATGAGCAGCCACACAGCATTATCAGCAAAAAAATAAAAAAGTTATAGCTCTCAGAATAAAGCGATGCAAAAATAATTATTTTTTATATAAAATAGTTTTTATTGTATAAAAGCGCCAAAACATAAAAAAATGATATAAATGAGGTATCGCTGTAATCGTACTGACCCGAAGAATAAAACTGCTTTATCAATTTTACCAAACGTGGAACGGTATAAACGCCCCCCGCAAAAGAAATTAATGAATTGCTGGTTTTTGTTCATTCTGCCTAACAAAAATCGGAATGAAAAACGGTAAAATAAGTCATATGCCTGAAAATGGTACCAATAAAAACGTCAACTCGTCCCGCAAAAAAAAAGGCCTCACATGACTCTGTGGACCAAAATATGGAAAAATGATAGCTCTCAAAATGTGGTGAAGCAAAAACTATTTTTGCAATACAGTAAAAAGCGTCTTTTAGTGTGTGTCAGCTGCCGAACATAAAAAGCCGCTATAAAAACCTGCTATAAATAGTAAATTAAACCCCTCTTTATCACCGCCTTAGTTAGGGAAAAATACTAAAATTAAAAAAAAATATTTATTTCCATTTTTTTAAGAGTATTAGGGTTAGGGTTAGGGCTAAAGTTAGGGTTAGGGTTGGCGCTAAAGTTAGGGTTGGGGCTAAAGTTAGGGTTGGGGCTAAAGTTAGGGTTGGGGTTGGAGTTAGAGTTGGGGTTAGGGTTTGGATTACATTTACGGTTGGGTTAGGGGTGTGTCAGGGTTAGGGATGTGGTTAGGGTTATGGTTAGGGTTGGCATTAGGGTTAGGGGTGTGTTGGGGTTAGGGGTGTGTCAGGGTTAGGGGTGTGGTTAGGGTTATGGTTAGGGTTGGGATTAGGGTTAGGGGTGTGTTCGGGTTAGGGGTGTGATTAGGGTTATGATTAGGGTTGGGATTAGGGTTAGTGGTGTGTTGGGGTTTGGGGTGTGTTGGGATTAGGGTTCGAGTTAGAATTGGGGGTTTCCACTGTTTAGGCACATCAGGGGCTCTGCAAACGCAACATGACGTCCAAACTCAATTCCATCCGATTCTGCGTTGAAAAAGTGAAACGGTACTCCTTACCTTCTGAGCTTTGCGGTGCGCCCAAACAGTGGTTTACCCCCACATATGGGGTATCAGCGTACTCAGGACAAATTGTACAACAGCTTTTGTGGTCCAATTTCTCCTGTTACCCTTGGGAAAACAAAAATGTGGGGCTTTTCACGGCTCTGCATTATAAACTTTAGTGAAACACTTGGGGGTTCAAAGTTCTCACAACACATCTAGATACATTCCTTGGGGGTCTAGTTTCCAATATGGGGTCACTTGTGGGGGGTTTCTACTGTTTAAGTACATCAGGTGCTCTGCAAACGCAATGTCATGCCCGTAGACCATTCCATCAAAGTCTGCATTCCAAAACGCCACTTCTTCCCTTCCGAGCCCCGACGTGTGCCCAAAGAGTAGTTTTCTTCCACATATGGGGTATCAGCGTACTGAGCACAAATTGCACAACAACTTTTGGGGTCCAATTTCTCCTGTTACCCTTGGAAAAATAAAAAATTGGGGGCGAAAAGATCATTTTTGTGAAAAAAATATGATTTTTTATTTTTACGGCTCTACATTATAAACTTCTGTGAAAGACTTGGGGGTTCAAAGTGCTCACCACATATCTAGATAAGTTACTTAGGGGGTCTACTTTCCAAAATGGTTCACTTCTGGGGGGTTTCCACTGTTTAGACACATCAGGGGCTCTCCAAACACGACATGGCGTCCTATCTCAATTCCAGCCAATTTTACATTGAAAAGTCAATTGACGCTCCTTCCCTTCGGAGCTCTGCCATGCGCCGAAACAGTGGTTTACCCTTACATATGGGGTATCGGCATACTCAGGACAAATTGTACAACAGCTTTTGGGGTCCAATTTCTCCTGTTGCCCTTGGTAAAATAAAGCAAATTGGATCTGGAGTAATTTTTTTTTTTTTAAAGTTAAATGTTCATTTTTTTTAAACATTCCAAAAATTCGTGTGAAGCACCTGAAGGGTAAATTAACTTCTTAAATGTGGTTTTGAGCAGCTTGAGGAGTGCAGTTTTTTGAATGTTGTAACTTTTTGGTATTTTCTATCATATAGACCTCTCAAAGTGACTTCAAATAAGATGTGGTCCCTAAAAAAAAAAGTGTTGTAAAAATGAGAAATCGCTGGTCAACTTTTAACCCTTATAACTCCCTAACAAAAAGAAAATTTGGGTTCCAAAATTGTGCTGATATAAAGTATACATGTGGGAAATGTTGCTTATTTTGAATTTTGTGTAACATATCTCTGTGATTTAAGGGCATGAAAATTCAAAGTTGGAAAATTGCGACATTTTCCAAATTTTCGCCAAATTTCCATTTTTTCACAAATAGACACAAGTAATATCAAAGAAATATTTTACCACCATCACGAAGTACAATATGTCATGAGAAAACAGTGTCAGAATCTCTGGGATCCATTGAAGCGTTCCAGAGTTATAACCTCATAAACGGACAGTGGTCAGAATTGTAAAAATTGGCCCTGTCATTAACATGCAAACCACCCTTGAGGTAAAGGGGTTAAAGTATCCATACACACAGTCCATCCTTGTGAACAAAGGTGATTAACTCCTTTAGGGCTTCAGTCCAGTAATCCAGCAGGGGTTAAGTAAGCGTGCTCAAATAAAACTTGGATGGGGGGAAACAAACAACAGTCCTTTAACTGCGACCATACAGGCCACCACTGACACGCAGTCCTGGTGCCATCCAGGGCTCACTGCCCTTCCAGAGACGCGAAACAGTCTCTCACTTGGTGCAACCGGCACAATTCTTCCTTCTTAAAGGGGTCCTCACGAATCGACACAGGGCCATTGTCTGGTGTAGTGGGCCGCATTCTGGCCCTGAATTATTATAAATGAATGGCCTGAAGACCCGCAGGAGGACGACTCGTCACTGTTTCTCCTGCTCCTTTCTTCCATCAGTGACCGATTCAGGATACCTGGAACCTCCTGCTCTTGTGACCCAATTGTGGCCATTGATTTCTTTAATGGTGCCTCTGCCCTCTGGGTTTCTGTAGGGGACGTGTGTCATTTGGCTGGACATTGTTCCTCCGCAGGGGCACTGCAGCTCCTTTAAAATTTAGCACTCCTGCCGTTTCCTCTGTTCAATCACTCCCACTACCCACCGGGCCTCTTCTGCCGTGAGAGCCTGGGGTTCATCCAGTTAGTAGATGCTGCGAGGAGATGTGGAGGCCAGGGAAGGTGACGGGGCAGGAGTCGGTGCGGGAGCTGAGGTGAGGGTGGATGACACAATCACCATGACTGCGATGGTCCTCCTCTGCGGCTGCACAAACTCGGGATCATGGCTGCGAAGGTCCCTCTCTCCATGACTTCCGGTTTCTTGATCACTTCTTCCGGCTCTGGCTTCTCCGCATGCACGTTGTTCCAGCTCCCAGGGTGCAGGTCTGTCTTCGACTGGGCCACAGATTGCTCCAAGTCCTGTCGGCCGATGCCTCCGCAGAACAACATACTTCTTCGCTGCATCTGAACAGGTATCTCACTTGGCAATGGCGTCTCTCTTCTGTTCACTCTGTCTTGCTCTTCTGGGCTCCACCAATTCGTGGGTGGAGTTACTTCTGGCTGCCCCACCCGTGACTCAAGAATCTGCTGCAGGGGTCAGGGATTTTTCTTCTTCTGCCACGCCCATCTCGGGAGGCACCGCTCTTAGCTTTCGTGCCACTGACCGACATCTTCTTTTCAGTGTTCGGCGCCATTTTTAAGTCTGCAACTGCCGCCATCTTTGCCATTTTCAAGGCTCCTCCATTCTCGGCATTCAAGGCATCGCAATCCTGCCAGCTATGCCAATTCTGTGGGGCAGCCAGGGTGGTAGTTGTGGCAACTGGCTGTTCTGTTCCCACACCTCCCCACAGATAAAATACAGTGTCCCTTCTGCTGCATGTGCAGCGTGTGCAGCAGTACACTTACATTCACTGCCAGGGTCCTCTCCAGTTCTGTCACTCCGGTTCTGGGTTCCCGAACTCCACAAAACATCTCAGAGTCACAGTTCTTTTCCAACAGTTTAAGGGTATGTGCACACCATGCAGATTTAGTGCAGTTCTGCAGCGTTTTTTTCTGCAGCAGAAACGCTGCAGAACTGCACTGTGATTTACAGAACAATGTAAATCAATGTGAAAAAAAAAAAGCTGTGCACATGGTGCAGAAAAATCCGTGCAGAAACGCTGCAGATTTCAAAGAAGTGCATGTCACTTCTTTTGTGCAGAACTGCAGCGTTTCTGCACCCATTGACTCCCATTCTGTGGGTCAAATCCGCATAAAAACTGCAGATGTATATACCATCTGCAGATTTTATGCGGATTTGGGTGTCAAAACCGCAGCAGACGGAAGTGACGTCAGAGGAGGAAGTGAGTGGGCGGAGTGTAGCGAAAATGGAGTCGTACAGTCGGATGGGGATCGATGTGAGGCGTATGGTAGAAATGGTATGTATAGTGTCTCTGTGTGTGTGTCTGTGTGTCTGTCTGTCAGTCAGTCTGTCAGTAGTGACTCATTGTAGTCATTCGTCGGGTGGGACTACTGCTCCCATCGAAATGTGATGATGGGAGAGTTGTCCCATCGTCAGGCGACTGACTACAATGGGTTAAAAACACAAACACACATATAACATGTAGTACATACTCACCACATACGTCCCCGAAGGCCACCTTCCTCGATCATTCTTCTCCCCAAAAAAAAATAATCTTTTCCGTCGTAATCCATTAATAGGTTGTCCCACGACGTCCTCCGGTGATACACTGCAGGAGTTCATCGATCCTGCAGTGTATCGGAGCTGCCCGTTCTTTTCCTGGAGCTAAATGAACTCCGGGAGCTCACTTTACGGCAATTGAACTGCTGTAAAATTTTTCAGCAGTGTCGTAAAGCGAGAGTCCCGGAGTTCATTGAACGCCGGTAAACTCGCGCGCATGCGCAGGCACACTGCAGGAGCTTTTGCTCCTGTCAGTGTGTTTTGGCAGCCATGGAGAGCAATCACATCTCCTGGTGTGGCTGTTCTCCATGGCAGATCGTCGTGGGACACTCGATATTAATGGACTACGTCGGAAAAGACTACAGATCATCAAGGGATTTGTAAGTATGGTAAAATTTAGAATATTAAAATACTTTTTCCTGTCTCTTTTTTTTTTGTGTTCAGTAATTTGGGGTTAATAATGGATAGGCGTCTTACAGACGCCTCTCCATTATTAACTGGGGTTAACGTCACCTTACAATGTCAAGGTGACGTTAACCCCTTCATTACCCCATATCCCACCGCTACACGGGAGTGGGAAGAGAGAGGCTAAGCGCCAGATTTGGCGCATCTTAGAGATGCGCCATTTCTGGGGCGGCTGCGGGCTGGTAGTTGTAGCCGGGGGGGGGGGCCAATATCCATGGCCCCTCTCTAGGCTATGAATATCATCCCGCAGCTGTCTGCGTAGCCTTTCTGGCTATAAAATATAGGGGGACCCTATGTCATTTTTTTTCTGGGGTCCTCCTATTTTAATAGCCAGTAAGGCCACGCAGACAGCTGTGGGATGATATTCATAGCCTGGGAAGATTAACCCCTTCCCTGGCTACAAATTAGCAGCCTGCAGTCGCTGGCTTTCCCTTTCTGGACATGAAAATTGGGCGGGAGCCTACGCCAATTTTTTTTAGGGGTTAATAATGGATAGGCGTCTTATAGACGCCTCTCCATTATTAACTGGGGTTAACGTCACCTTACAATGTCACGGTGACATTAACCCCTTATTACCCCATATCCCACCGCTACACGGGAGTGGGAAGAGAGGCTAAGCGCCAGATTTGGCGCATCTTAGAGATGCGCCATTTCTGGGGCGGCTGCGGGCTGGTAGTTGTAGCTGGGGGGGGCAATATCCATGGCCCCTCTCTAGGCTATGAATATCAACCCTAATCCTAAACGTGACTGAAATACGTGGCACTTAAATGCGTGGCACCGAAATATCGTGGCACTTAAATACGTGGCACTTAAATACGTGGCACTTAAATACGTGGCACTTAAATACGTGGCACTTAAATACGTGGCACTTATATACGTGGCACCAAAATATCGTGGCACTTAAATACGTGGCACTTAAATACGTGGCACCGAAATATCGTGGCACTTAAATACGTGGCACTTAAATACGTGGCACTTAAATACGTGGCACTTATATACGTGGCACTTATATACGTGGCACCAAAATATCGTGGCACTTAAATACGTGGCACTTAAATACGTGGCACTTAAATACGTGGCACTTAAATACGTGGCACTTAAATACGTGGCACTTAAATACGTGGCACTTAAATGCGTGGCACCGAAATATCGTGGCACTTAAATGCGTGGCACTTAAATGCGTGGCACTTAAATACGTGGCACTTAAATATCGTGGCACTGAAATATCTGAATATACTGAAATATCGTGGCACTTAAATACGTGGCACTGAAATATCTGAATATACTGAAATATCGTGGCACTGAAATATCGTGGCACTTAAATACGTGGCACTGAAATATCGTGGCACTGAAATACGTGGCACTGAAATATCGTGGCACTTAAATATTGTGGCACTTAAATATCGTGGCACTTAAATATCGTGGCACTTAAATATCGTGGCACTATGACTCAGAAAATATTCATTAAACGTGACTGAAATACGTGGCACTATGTCCGAAAATGTTCATTAAACGGTTAGGGGTGAGGTTAGGGGTAGGGTTAGGGTTTGGATCCCTTTATCACCTTGATGGTGGTGGGTGGCTTTTCAGTTTGTTTTCTGTTTTTTTTTTCTATAAAAACGCATGCGTTTTTAACGCAAACAAACGCATGTGCTTAACCCCTTAGTGACAGAGCCAATTTGGTACTTAATGACCGAGCCAATTTTTACAATTCTGACCAGTGTCACTTTATGAGGTTATAACTCTGGAACGCTTTATCGGATCCCGCTGATTCTGAGATTGTTTTTTCGTGACATGTTGTACTTCAAGTTAGTGGTAACATTTCTTCGATATTACTTGCGATTATTTATGAAAAAAATGGAAATATGGCGAAAATTTTTAAAATTTTGCAATTTTCAAACTTTGTATTTTTATGCCCTTAAATCAGAGAGATATGTCACAAAAAATAGTTAATAAATAACATTTCTCACATGTTTACTTTACATCAGCACAATTTTGGAAACAATTTTTTTTTTTGTTAGGGAGTTATAAGGGTTAAAAGTTGACCAGCAATTTCTCATTTTTACAACACCATGTTTTTTTTTAGGGACCACATCACCTTTGAAGTGATTTTGAGGAGTCTATATGATAGAAAATAACCAAGTGTGACACCATTCTAAAAACTGCACCCCTCAAGCTGCTCAAAACCACATTCAAGAAGTTTATTAACCCTTTACGTACTTCACAGGAACTAAAACAATGTGGAAGAAAAAAATTAACATTTTACTTTTTTTTGCAAACATTTTACTTCAGAACCATTTTTTTTAATTTTCACAAGTGTAAAAACAGAAATTTAACCACAAATTTTGTTGTGCAATTTTTCCTGAGTACGCCGATACCCCATATGTGGAGGTAAACCACTGTTTGGGCGCACCGCAGAGCTTGGAAGTGAAGGAGCACCGTTTGACTGTTTCAATGCAGAATTGGCTGGAATTGAGATCGGACGCCATGTCGCGTTTGGAGAGCCCCTAATGTGCCTAAACAGTGGAAACCCCCCACAAGTGACACCATTTTGGAAACTAGACCCCCCAAGGAACTTATCTAGATGTGTGGTGAGCACTTTGAACCCCCAAGTGCTTCACAGAAGTTTATAACGTAGAGCCGTGAAAATAAAAAATCGCATTTGTTTTCACAAAAATGATTTTTTCGCCCACAAATTCTTATTTTCACAAGGGTAACAGGAGAAATTAGACCACAAAAGTTGTTGTGCAATTTCTCCTGAGTACGTCGATACCCCATATGTGGAGGTAAACCACTGTTTGGGCGCACCGCAGAGCTTGGAAGTGAAGGAGCACCGTTTGACTTTTTCAATGCAGAATTGGCTGGAATTGAGATCGGATGCCATGTCGCGTTTGGAGAGTCCCTGATGTGCCTAAACAGTGGAAACCCCCCACAAGTGATACCATTTTGGAAACTAGACCCCCCAAGGAACTTATCTAGATGTGTGGTGAGCACTTTGAACCCCCAAGTGCTTCACAGAAGTTTATAACGTAGAGCCGTGAAAATAAAAAATCGCATTTGTTTTCACAAAAATGATTTTTTCGCCCACAAATTCTTATTTTCACAAGGGTAACAGGAGAAATTAGACCACAAAAGTTGTTGTGCAATTTCTCCTGAGTACGTCGATACCCCATATGTGGAGGTAAACCACTGTTTGGGCGCACCGCAGAGCTTGGAAGAGAAGGAGTGTCGTTTTACTTTTTCAATGTAGAATTGGCTGGAATTGAGATCGGACGCCATGTCACGTTTGGAGAGCCGCTGATGTGCCTAAACAGTAGAGACCCCCCACATATGACACCATTTTGGAAACTAGACCCCTTAAGGAACTTATCTAGATGTGTGGTGAGCACTTTAAACCCCCAGGTGCTTCACAGAAGTTTATAACGTAGAGCCGTGAAAATAAAAAAATCGCATTTTTTCTACAAAAATGATCTTTTTGCCTCCAAATTTTTATTTTACCAAGGGTAACAGGAGAAAATGGACCCCAGAAGCTGTTGTACAATTTGTCTTGAGTACGCCGACACCCCATATGTGGGGGTAAACCACTGTTTGGGCGCATGGCTGAGCTCGGAAGCAAAGGAGCGCCATTTGACTTTTCAATGCAAAATTGACTGGAATTGAGATCGGACGCCATGTCGCGTTTGGAGAGCCCCTGATGTGCCTAAACAGCAGAAACCCCCCAAAAGTGACCCCATTTTGGAAACTAGACCCCCCATGGAACTTATCTAGATGTGTAGTGAGAACTTTGAATGCCCAAGTGCATCACAGAAGTTTATAATGCAGAGTCGTGAAAATAAAAAATATATATTTTTTAACAATAAAGATTTTTTAGCCCCCAAGTTTTTATTTTCACAAGGGTAACAAGAGAAATTGGACCCCAAAAGTTGTTGTCCAATTTGTCCTGAGTATGCTGGTACCCCATATGTGGGGGTAAACCACTGTTTGGGCGCATGGCAGAGCTCGGAAGGGAAGGAGTGCCATTTTGGAATGCAGACTTTGATAGAATTGTCTGCGGGCGTTATGTTGCCTTTGCAGACCCCTAATGTACCTAAACAGTAGAAACCCCCAACAAGTGACCCCATTTTGGAACATAGACCCCCCAAGGAACTTATCTAGATATGTGGTGAGAACTTTGAATGCCCAAGTGCTTCACAGAAGTTTATAATGCAGAGTAGTGAAAATAAAAAATATTTTTTTTCCCACAAAAAAGATTTTTTTAGCCCCCAAATTTTTATTTTCACAAGGGTAACAAGAGAAATTGGACCCCAAAAGTTGTTGTCCAATTTGTCCTGAGTATGCTGGTACCCCATATGTGGGGGTAAACCACTGTTTGGGCGCACGGCAGAGCTCGGAAGGGAAGGAGCGCCATTTTGCAATGCAGACTTTGATAGAATTGTCTGCGGGCGTTATGTTGCGTTTGCAGACCCCTAATGTACCTAAACAGTAGAAACCCCCACAAGTGACCAAATTTTGGAAACTAGACCCCCTAAGGAACTTATCTAGATATGTGGTGAGAACTTTGAAAGCTCAAGTGCTTCACAGAAATTTATAATGCAGAGTAGTGAAAATAAAAAAATATATTTTTTTCCAACAAAAAAGATTTTTAGCCCCCAAGTTTTTATTTTCACAAGGGTAACAGGAGAAATTGGACCCCAAAAGTTGTTGTCCAATTTATCCCGAGTACGCTGATGCCCCATATGTGGGGGTAAACCACTGTTTGGGCGCACGGCAGAGCTCAGAAGGGAGTACCATTTGACTTTTTTAGTTCAAAATTGGCTGTCGTGTTTGGAGACCCCCTGATGTACCTAAACAGTGGAAACCCCCCAATTCTAACTCCAACCCTAACCCCAACACAGCCCTAACCCTAATCTCAACCCGATCCATAATCCTAATCACAACCCTAACGATAATCACAACCCTAACCCCAAAACAGCCCTAATCTCAACCCTAACCATAACCCTAATCAAAACCCTAAATCCAACACACCCCTAACCCTAATCCCAACCCTAACCCTAATCCCAACCCTAATCCCAAACGTAACACTAATCCCAACCCTAATCCAAACCCTAACCCTAATCCCAACTCTAACCCTAACTTTAGCCCCAACCCTAACTTTAGCCCCAACCCTAACCATAACTTTAGCCCCCGTCGTCACAAAAAAAGTTCAATGTAACCTTTTTTTTGTACGTCGCGTCCGCCATTTCCGCGGATGCGTGGCCGTAACTCTGCCCCCTCCTCCCCAGGACATAGACTGGGCAGCGGATGCGTTGAAAAACTGCATCCGCTGCCCACGTTGTGCACAATTTTCACAACGTGCGTCGGTACATCGGGCCGACGCATTGCGACCGCCCCGTACCGACGCAAGTGTGAAAGAAGCCTTAGGCTACTTTCAGACATAGCGCATTTTTGAGCGCTATTTTGCGGGCGCTTTTCAAAAATGCGCAATGTCATTTTCGTCTGCCGGCAAAGTGAATGAGAAATTCACTTTGCCGTTCAGACACACCGCAAAAAAACGCGGCGCTTTTGTCTGCAAACACGCCGGCGTAAAAAGAATTGACATGTCAATTCTTTACGCAGCGGCGTGTCTGCGTATCCCCCTAGGGCCCCATATTACCTTCCACACACAGCGCCTTTGTCCTGGGTGTCGGCGTCTTTGTACGGAGGGGTTGACACCCAGGACCGGACGTGACGTCGGACAGGAAGAGGGAAGCCCCCGCCCCCCAGTGAAGCAGCATGGAGTCCTTCTGTGTGTGTGTGTGCGTGTGTGTGCGTGTGTGTGTCCCCATGCGACGCTAGTGCCACCATTGTGCTAAGTCGCCGTATGGGACTACTACTCCCATCCGGTATTAGGATGGGAGAGTTGTCCCTGTGTCCGGCGACTTAGCACAATTGTAAAGTTACACAAAACACCTACACACAATACACATACATGACACACAGTACATACAACATATAACACAGAGTATATACTCACCAACAGCACACTTGTAGGCGAAGCCCTCGATCCTCCAGGAAAAAATCCAAAAATAATAAACCAAATTCATACTCCCTGTCCGCAGAATCCATAAAACGAGTGTCCCACGCCGATCTGCTGCTCTCCGGCGATACACTGCCAGGAGCGAAGCTCCTAGCAGTGTATCGCGTACTGTTCCGGAGTTCAATGACTCCGGCGTCTCGGTTAACAGCAGTACAGCTGCGTTGAACTTTCCCACGCAGCACTGCCGTTAAGCGAGAGTGCCGGGGTCAATGACCGCCGGTAAACTCGCTCGCGCATGCGCAGTGACACACCGACATGAACTATGGCTCCTGTCAGTGTGTTGCTGCAGCCGTGGAGAGCAGACATATCTCTGGATGTGTCTGTTCTCCATGGAAAATCTTGATACGTGGCACTTAAATATGTGGCAATTAAATACGTGGCACGTGGCACTGAAAGATGTGGCACGTGGCACTTTGATACGTGGCACGTGGCACTTTGATACGTGGCACTGAAATATGTGGCACGTGGCACTTTGATACGTGGCACGTGGCACTTTGATACGTGGCACGTGGCACTTTGATACGTGGCACTGAAATATGTGGCACGTGGCACTTTGATACGTGGCACGTGTCACTTAAATACGTGGCACGTGGCACTGAAATATGTGGGACACGTCGCACAAAAAAGTTACATGTAGTTTTTTTTGTGTCGACGGTCCGCCGAAGCACGACGCATCCGTCGCACGACGGATGCGACATGTGGCAATCCGTCGCAATGCGTCGCTAATGCAAGCCAATGGAGAAAAAACGCATCCTGCAAGCACTTTTGCAGGATGCGTTTTTTCTCCAACGACGCATTGCGACGGAAGCCAAAAAACGCTAGTGTGAAAGTAGCCTAACCCTAACTCTAACCCTAACCCTAAATTTAGCCCCAACCCTAACCCTAACTCTAACCCTAACCCTAACCCTAACCCTAACCCTAATTTTAGCCCCAACTTGTCTTCTCCTGCCGGCCGGCAGATGGCAGCAGATGGCGGGCGCACTGCGCATGCGCCCGCCATGATGAAAAAGCCGGCTGGCAGGAGAAGACAGAAGAGGACCCAGGGACCCCGGGTGAGTATGATAGGGTCCCCGAATCCCCCTATTTCTCTGTCCTCTGATGTGCGATCACATCAGAGGACAGAGAAATAACTGATCGCTTTTTTTTTTTTTTTTTTGCGGTCGCCGGTAAACTGTTAATTACCGGCGATCGCAAAGCAGGGGTCGGTGCAAATCGACCCCGATCATGTTCTTTGGGGTCTCGGCTACCCCCGGCAGCCGAGACCCCAAAGAACATCCGGGTGCCGGGCGGCGGGCGCACTGCGCGTGCGCCCGCCATTTTTTCCCGGAAAAAAGATGGCGGCGTCCATGGGGAGACACGAGGAGCACCGGGGGAGGTAGGTAAGTATTGGGGGGCTATTGGGGGCCATCGGGGACCACATTTCTCTGTCCTCCGATGTGCGATCACATCGGAGGACAGAGAAATTAAACGGCAAATCGCGTTTTTTTTTTTTTGTTGCGACCGCCGGTAAACGGTTAATTACCGGCGATCGCAACTCGGGAGTCGGTAAAAAACCCCCGAATCATGTTCTCTGGGGTCTCGGCTACCCTCGGCAACCGAGACCCCAGAGAAAATCCGACTCTGGGGGGCGCTATTCACTTTTTCCACAGCGCCGTTCGGCGCTGTGGTTTAAGTACCCTTAGCGGCCGCCGTTAAAAGGCGTATCGGCGGTCGTTAAGGGGTTAAAAACGCATGCGTTTACATAGACAGCAATGCATTTTTTTGCCGCAAATAAACACATGCGTTTTTTTGCGGCAAAAAAACGCCGCTAGAAATTACTACAGGTTGCATTTCTGCAAATGAACGCATGCGTTGCCGAAAATGCGTCAAAACGCATGCGAAAAAACGCCAAAAAAGACGCAAGCGTCACAAAACGCAACGCAACACATGTCCATGTGCCCCCATGTTAAATATAGGGGCGCATGACGCATGCGTCACCACTGCAGCGCCTGACGCTGCGCCGCACAACGCTAATGTGAACCTAGCCTTACCTGCAATCTTTGCTGGTTCAGATACTCCAGTAAAACCCCAATCATCTGGAGGCGTTGTGGCCTGCGTATCCGCACAGAAGTAACATGCTGTTCAGTATGCGGTGGGCTACTTTCTTCCCTGTGTTCTTCATTACCAGCACTCATGGTAAGGCCTGTCAGAAAGTGGTTATGGCTTTCCAAAATGGAGATTGAGAAGAGGTTGGACTAGGAAATGACATCACGTAATTTTTTATTTTTTTTTAATCTCTTTATTTAGCTTTATTTTAAGCTGACAAATCAGCATAAAAAACGCACAAAAAACGCACTAAAAACGCACTAAAAACGCACTAAAAAAACTGCACCAAAACTGCACTGCAAAAAACGCACAAAAAACGCACTAAAAACGCATAAAAAACGCATAAAAAACGCATAAAAACGCAGGTGCGTTTTCTGCCAGAAGATGCAGATTTTGTGCAGATTTTGTGCAGAAAATTCTGCACCAAATCTGCATCGTGTGCACATAGCCTAACTGTACTATCCAGCTGGAAATTCAACATACTGGCAGCACAGGTTATGCAAAGAGACTTCTTCCAATCTTTCCCTGCTGTCCGAGCAGCTTCTATCCTTTCTATCAGCTCTGTCTCCCTTCTTCCTGCCACATCACTAGACAATTTGTGTCCCATCCGTGCCTTCAGTGTCTTCAGTGTCACCTGCTCCCTGGCAGCCCCTCATCCGGTTCCAATAGAGAAAGGTGCCAGGAATGCCATCTCAGCTACTCCCGCCCTGGTCATAGACCCTGAATCCTTCTTGAGATGGTCCTTCTCAGCCTGTGCCCAACCGCACAAACCTCCGCCTGGGGCCCCTTACTACCGTAGCAGCTTTATCTTCATGGCCTGTGAACCGTCTGCTTCACCGCTCTTCACACCTCGCCCTGAGCAAGTCTGCCCAGGCTCTGCCCCCTAATCAGGAAGTCCTGCAACTATATCCTTTTGGCTCTGCCCTGCTCTAGCTCCTTCCTACTGACAAACCTCCTATGCTAACTGTACCTAACTAACATTCTTAGTCTATTCTATCCTATTCCTTATTTCTATGATGACCCCCTGTATTCTAATCCCCCTAAGGTCCTATACTATCTAAGATCCTATCCTAGGCCTATATACAACACTTTATCAAAGACATACACATTACAGTACATTTCACATTAATATACAATGAGGTGCTGCATGTAATTTTGTGAACAGCATCCAGGGGAGAGGAGGCATGCGAGGGTCCCCACCACCTCCTTACACATGTGACACAAAAAGTTAATAAATAACATTCCCCACGTGCCTATTTTACATCAACACAATTTTGTAAACATAATTTTTTTGTTAGGAAGTTATAAGGGTTAAAAGTTGACCAGTGATTTCTCATTTTTCCAACAAAATTTACATAACCATTTTTTTAGGGACCACATCACATTTGAAGTGACTTTGAGGTGTCAATATGACAGAAAATACCAGAAAGTGACACCATTCTAAAACCTGCACCCCTCAAAGTGCTCAAAACCACATTCAAGAAGTTTATTAACCCTTCAGGTGCTTCACGAGAACTAAAGTAATGTGGAAGGAAAAAATTAACATTTAGCTTTTTTCACAAAAAATTTAATTTGACCCAAACTTTTTTATTTTCACAAGGGTATCAGGAGAAAATGGACCACATAATGTGTTGTGCAATTTCTCCTGAGTACACTAATACCCCATATGATGGGGAAATCCACTGTTTGTGCGCATGGCAGGGCACAGAAGGGAGGGAGCACTGTTTGACTTTTTTGCAAAATTGTCTGGAATCGATGGAGGGCACCATGTCACGTTGGAGACACCCTGATGTGCCTAAACAGTGGAAACCCCCCAATTCTAACTCCAACCCTAACACAGTCCTAAACCCATCCATAACCCCAACACAACCCTAACCCTAAAGGGGGGTTTGATTTACTATTTTTTATTTTGATCACTGTGATAGGGTCTATCACATTGATTATAGTGAACCAATAGGAAAAATCTGCTATTGTTGCCAGGTACCAGCTGGTAGATCTCTTCAGGGGCACTGCTCATGAACCCGCCATTTTCTTACAGGAAGATGACGTGGAGTGTCGGGGGATGTAGCAGGGGGAACTGGGGATAGCGAAGGTACCAGGGGGCTCAGGGGACCTAATTCAGTGAATAACGGCAAACACATGACAGAGGACGGTAAAAACCAACCCAAATCATGTTCTCCAGGGTCTCAGCTACCCCCAGTAGCCGAGACTCTGGAGATTTTCCATTATTGAGGGTGCTATACCCTTATTTCTCAGCGCCAATAAAAAGCGGCATTGAGGAATAAGTACGATTAACTGCTGCCGTTAAAAGGCGTATCGGTGGTCGTTAAGGGGTTAATATAGTTGAAAATCGATTAAGCTTATTGTGACACACTGCTTCTATAAAAAACTATTTTGAGAGGTGCAGAATACCCTCTGCTTCCTTATCCAAAATACTTTACCCTGTCTAGTCAAACAAGCGTATGTGTTAGAGTAATATGATCATCCATCCTTTCAAACAGTCCTAAAACTTGGGGTATTGCCAGAAATAAACCTTTCCTTACCCATCTGTGTTTTTAAATTATAGAGATATGAAATATTACTTGATCATTTTTGGATGTTGACTATTTCTGGCATATTTTACCAAACAGAATGACCAAAAAGCCATATGAATATGTTTTTGTTTTCATTTCCCAAAAATATATTGATCTTTTATTCAGGTGTTATCCATTTTTGATCTGTTTGCCTTTTTTAGCGTCAGTGCGGCATCTCTTGTTCTCATATGCAAAAAGAAAGTTTAGAAGCTTCTGTTACCCATTAGACGGTGAAAATTGACACCAATAGGATGACACACAGATGACACCCGTGCACTGTTTATTTTCATTGGCCCAATGACTTAAATGGGAGATTGTGATCTATAAATCGTACATGTCTCCTTTATTATTTTTGGCCAATGGTCAGAAAAATTAGCTTATTTGAAATGTCTTACTTTTCTCTTTAGACCGGTAATCTCTATATCTGTTTTTTTTTAAACACTCTACATGTGCCTGTAATGTTTGGCTGGATAAAAGACAGCACTCAGAAATAATCATACTATATAGTGGCATGTAACAATTTGGACACCACTGGTCAAAATTACTATTATTGAGAACAGATAAGCAAGTTGAAGATGAAATTATCTCTAAAAGGGCTAAAGTTAAAGATTACACATTTCCGTTGTATTTTAGGCAAAAAAAAGTTTTGTCATTTTTTACATTTTAAAAATTACAAAAAGGAAAATAGACCAAGGTAAAACTTTGGGCACCCTTGGGGATTTGTGTGCTCAGATATCTTTGACCATGGTCTCAGACCTTAATTAGCCTGTTAGGTTTATGGCTTGTTCACGATCATCAGGAAAGGCCAGGTGATACAAATTTCCAAGCTTTATAAAAATCCAGCCTCCTCTAACCTTGTGCCAAAAAACAGCAGCCATGGGTTCTGCTAAGCAGCTGCCTAGCACTCTGAAAATAAAAATGGTGGAGGCCCACAAAGCAGGAAAAGGCTATCAGAAAATAGCAAATCGTTTTCAAGTTGTCCTTTCCTCACTTCAAAATGTAATTAAGAAATGGCAGTTAACAGGAACAGTGGAGGTCAAGATAAGGTCTGGAAGACCAAGCAAAATTTCAGTGAAAGCTGCTTGTAGAATTGCTAGAGAGCCAAATCAGAACCCTCGCTTAACTGCAAAAGACCTTCAGAAAGATTTAGCAGACTCTGGAGTACATTATTCTACTGTTCAGAGACACTTGCACAAATATGGCCTTCATGAAAGAGTCATCAGAAGAAAACCTCTCCTGTGTCCTCATCTCAATTCAGTACAAGAAGTATATGTAAGAACATCTAAACAAACCTGAAGCATTTTGGAAACAAGTCCTGTTTACCGATGAGTTTAAAATAGAACTATTTGGCCACATTGATCAATATACAGTGGGGCAAAAAAGTATTTAGTCAGTCAGCAATAGTGCAAGTTTCACCACTTAAAAAGATGAGAGGCGTCTGTAATTTACATCATAGGTAGACCTCAACTATGGGAGACAAACTGAGAAAAAAAAATCCAGAAAATCACATTGTCTGTTTTTTTATCATTTTATTTGCATATTATGGTGGAAAATAAGTATTTGGTCAGAAACAAAATTTCATCTAAATACTTTGTAATACATCCTTTGTTGGCAATGACAGAGGTCAAACATTTTCTGTAAGTCTTCACAAGGTTGCCACACACTGTTGTTGGTATGTTGGCCCATTCCTCCATGCAGATCTCCTCTAGAGCAGTGATGTTTTTGGCTTTTCGCTTGGCAACACGGACTTTCAACTCCCTCCAAAGGTTTTCTATAGGGTTGAGATCTGGAGACTGGCTAGGCCACTCCAGGACCTTGAAATGCTTCTTACGAAGCCACTCCTTCGTTGCCCTGGCGGTGTGCTTTGGATCATTGTCATGTTGAAAGACCCAGCCACGTTTCATCTTCAATGCCCTTGCTGATGGAAGGAGGTTTGCACTCAAAATCTCACGATACATGGCCCCATTCATTCTTTCATGTACCCGGATCAGTCGTCCTGGCCCCTTTGCAGAGAAACAGCCCCAAAGCATGATGTTTCCACCACCATGCTTTACAGTAGGTATGGTGTTTGATGGATGCAACTCAGTATTCTTTTTCCTCCAAACACGACAAGTTGTGTTTCTACCAAACAGTTCCAGTTTGGTTTCATCAGACCATAGGACATTCTCCCAAAACTCCTCTGGATCATCCAAATGCTCTCTAGCAAACTTCAGACGGGCCCGGACATGTACTGGCTTAAGCAGTGGGACACGTCTGGCACTGCCGGATCTGATTCCATGGTGGCGTAGTGTGTTACTTATGGTAGGCCTTGTTACATTGGTCCCAGCTCTCTGCAGTTCATTCACTAGGTCCCCCCGCGTGGTTCTGGGATTTTTGCTCACCATTCTTGTGATCATTCTGACCCCACGGGGTGGGATTTTGCGTGGAGCCCCAGATCGAGGGAGATTATCAGTGGTCTTGAATGTCTTCCATTTTCTAATTATTGCTCCCACTGTTGATTTCTTCACTCCAAGCTGGTTGGCTATTGCAGATTCAGTCTTCCCAGCCTGGTGCAGGGCTACAATTTTGTTTCTGGTGTCCTTTGACAGCTCTTTGGTCTTCACCATAGTGGAGTTTGGAGTCAGACTGTTTGAGGGTGTGCACAGGTGTCTTTTTATACTGATAACAAGTTTAAACAGGTGCCATTACCACAGGTAATGAGTGGAGGAAAGAGGAGACTCTTAAAGAAGAAGTTACAGGTCTGTGAGAGCCAGAAATCTTGATTGTTTGTTTCTGACCAAATACTTATTTTCCACCAGAATATGCAAATAAAATGATTAAAAAAACAGACAATGTGATTTTCTGGATTTTTTTTTCTCAGTTTGTCTCCCATAGTTGAGGTCTACCTATGATGTAAATTACAGACGCCTCTCATCTTTTTAAGTGGTGGAACTTGCACTATTGCTGACTGACTAAATACTTTTTTGCCCCACTGTATGTGTATGTGTGGAGCATGTGTGTGCACAGAATTTCAGGAA